>NC_052539.1:19645887-19946072 GCF_016699485.2 Gallus gallus | reverse complement strand
ATGAACGCCTGTGACTACAGAATATCATCTCCTGGAAATCACTGCTTAAATGTGCCAATGAACAAAACTGGAAATCGGCGAGTGTTAATGTCATCCCTCTCCCAGTGTACCCATCTTAAAACACACAAAGGTGATTTGAACAGTCAGTGCCTGTATTTGTGTAGATCCTTAAGAGTCTGACTCTGAAATGAGCACCCATACACATGTAATACCTGCGGCATAGTAGGTAGAAGGAAAGCAAAGGATTACTCCATCCACCTGATGCTGAGGATAAGCAAGAGAATAACCAAAATAAGGAAAACCGGGCCTCAATGCTGCAGCTTGGTCAGAGGTCTCCTAATAAATGCCCAAAGTCTACACACGGAATTTAACACCTCCCCAGTCTGAGAGATGAGGTAGAGGAACTGACGATAAGTAAATCAACATCAGAGCACTGTTACACAACTGGGAATTGTGCCAGGAGACTCAGGACTACAATGAAGCCAACAGTGCTGCTGCAGGCAAGGACAAAAGGACAATGACAGAGCAGAGATTAAAAGAACAAAAAGGCCCAGCACGTCCAACCAGCATAAACATTATGGCATTGCTACAAACTGTTAAGTTCTGTTATAAGGGAAACAGATAGTAAAAATGACAACTTCTCCCCAGTGTTGTTTTTTTTTTTTTTTTAAGCTGCTCTTCAGCACAGTCTTCTGACAAACTACAGAAACTATGCAACTGCACAGGGAACACCAATAACGAGCATAAACAGGAAAGCCGCTTCGCTTTTCTCCCCAAGTCAAATTAATATTTCAACAATCTGTCAATTCCTCTATTAGTCATAGCTCCCAATAAACCATAGGGAATATCTTGAGAGCAGCAGAGAGATCGGCAAACTGGAAATGATGCAGCTCAGACCCACGATCTGGTTTCATAACGTGTACCCACGAGCCATTCTGGGCAGCAGAGCAGCACCTTTCCTGATCCCAAAGCACACCGTGGGAACAATGCAGCCTTTATCTGGGCCGAGGTGTCATATCTATGTAGGTCACTCCAAAAGTAATGCCTCCTATTTATTTACACAGTACAAAGAGCACAATAATACTATTTGGTAGAGAAAATTCTCAGGTACAAAAATGCTATTTTTCAACATAGTCAGCACTATCAGCTATGCATTTTTGCCTGTGATGAACAAGAGCCTGCATGCCATGCTCATAAAAATCTGCATGACTGCCTGGAGTGTGGCTTGTTGCCACTGCTGAAATGCACCATCCACTCTCACTATGCCTGCATCCACCGTTTGAGGTCTGTAAATGCTCAGTAAGTGTCAGTGAATGTCAACAGACGCCACTTTTTCCCACATGGAAGAATGCAGTTCCACATCTTTGCTTAATACACATTTCCATGCCAGATGCCATTTTGTCAGACTGCCCATCTGCTGTCATCTGTCATCTGGTAACAAAATCTAATGGAATACCAGTGGGAAGGTTCCACCTCTACTGCCACACCACCAACGTCTGCCTCTGACATCCTGGGCTAACGTAATAATATAGGAGGCATTACTTTCAGAGCAGTCCTCATACATCATTCTAGTGCTGAGTCAGCTGATGTGACAAGTGTAAAGCAAGAGGCTGGAGAAAAGGAGTAGCAGTCAGCACTTGGGGAACGCTGGCAGCTAAATGGCAGGTTCTATTTCACAGAAGTACCACCCATGCCTGAATCCAGGAATGTCTTAGGAAGAAGAAACCCTCATGCAGGAAAGTGCTTATGGACATCCTAAAGGTGGATAGCTCACAGAGATCCTAGAGGAAGAAACCTAGTGCCAAAGCCAAGGCTCTTGATAACACGACCACCTCATTTCAGGGACTTAACAGGGGCTTTGTGATTTCCGTGGCTAAAAATCAGACATAAAACATGAAATTAGACTAAACTTTGGAAATATCAGTTTATAGTCAAAGGCTTCCAACCGACTGCAAAAGAAACCAAAAAGTATACTTCAACAGAAACACAAAAGTTTTACATTATGAATCATTTGCTTCAAAAACGTTTTCTGCTCATTTTTTCTTAGTGCATTTATGGCAGATCTTTTAAGGTATCAGGTACACAGCAGAGAATTACCGGGTCACTGTTTGTCGGTCACGTTCTCCTTTCTCTTAAATACCTTTTAAAAACTAGCATTAATATTGCATTGAAGTTGGACATCCGTGCACACAGAAGTCAAATATTTTGTGGTTTGTTCACCTCGTAGGCAAACAAACCACGACAGTAAACTCAGAGTTGCATCAATTGAACTCATGCAGTACTCGAAGGCCCCGCAGGAAATACTGATAAACCACTCCAAATTGGTGCCTTGCTATTATTTCCTCTATTAGTTTTTCTGCTTGGTTACAAACTATAGGTCTAAACACTGGAAAGTATAATCAACTCAGGCCAAAAGAAAACCTATTCTCTTTCCCTGGACGCAAAATGCATTGCCAGTTGTCTGTACCTAAAGGCAGGAAAGTGCCTCTCTTCCCTCTTCGTCAGTATAATTCATAGCACCTGAAAATGAAAACTGCAAAGCGAAAAAGCAAAGGGAGCAAAAGATTCAACGTTTAGAAGCTTCTCATGAGGCTAATCCTTAACTTTTATAACCTCTGTTATATTAGTAACATGGTTGCTTTGCAATGACTTCCATCATCATGGCACATTTCTGTCATTTGTTAATAAAATGTGGTTCTGCTCTTCTGCAATACAGAGATGTCTCTCATGACAGCCACATGTTAGACAGATTTCTCCAATTAATAAACATAACTGAGAAATACAGCATAAAAACAAATGGGTGCTCTAACCTACCTTGAGGTCAGTCACCACTGCACATTCACACCATATAATACAACGTTGTACAAGGACTTCAAGCTATTGCTGAGACAACCTGGGATGCACATGGTGGCACACCATGCAGAGGCAAAAGCTTCATCCTAAAAGCAGCAGAGCCAGATTAGAGAATAAAACTACCCATGAGTGCTCTCAGTTCTGGCACAGCAGTCAGTCTCCTCCTCCATCCAAAGTCAGATTCACCTCCATCATCTCTTGCCCAGTGCATGTACCCCTTGGCATGCTGCTCAAACTTAGCACGTTTGAACTTACAGGGTAGTTTATGGAAACAACTGACAAAGACTGTGTGATTCAAATCTAGTTTATATTCCTCCTGCCGGACAGATGAGCAATCTTCTGCCTTATCTTGCACTCCCCCCCCTCGTCTCAGGTATCCAGTCATGAAGATTAAATAATTTTGAATACTTTTACAGGAAAGTATCATCCAATAATTCATCTGTGCAATTAAATTCACTACAGACTTGCTAACAGCTTGTATGAGCTGTCAGAACGTTCCCAGGCTTGCCTGGAAAAAGATTTTATGTTTAACTAAGCTAACAATTAAGTGGTTGGCAGTAACGGTCCACAGAGCCCTGTGGAGGCTAATAAGCCTGAATTTAATATAGTGGAAGAGGGACAGTTAGTGAAAGGAGAAAGATCTTGACACTGAAAGTATGACAAATGAGAAGGGTGAACTTAACAGCAGTTTTACAAGAGACTAGAAGGAGCAATACAAGTGTAAACAAGAGGAGAAATATGCACATCACTGCAATGAGACTAAAAAAGAGAAAGTCCCAGGTCAGGGCTCAGCTATGTTAAGAGGAGGCAGCTTAATGTTGTTCGTAGAACAATTCTGGAGCAAAATCCCACGGGTTATGCCTCTACATGGGTATACTATTTGGGTCACATTTAGAAATCAGGACGTGTTATTTAGCAACACAGATTTGGGACTTGCTGATTCATACAAGCCAACCCAGATCATAAAGTGTTTGGGTTCTCTTTTCCTGTTAAAGTCTTCGTTATTTACTGCCTGCAAGATTGCACTGAAGCTCTCGCCAAAACTCACTTCTGATGTTTCCAATGTACGTTCCAAAACAAAAATAGTTGGCACCACACCAAATGTTAAAATAAGATTACCATCCCGCTGCCAAAGAGGTCCTACAGGCCCAGAGACGAAGAGAAATCATCAACTGTGGTGCACCAATAGAAGTTGACAAGAGTTTTCACCAAAATGGTATCCCAGCATAGCGGAAGACACAGTGGTTTACAGGACAGAAGTATTTTAGCATGAAGGAGAAGGGTAGATAAGGCAGCAGCTCATAGCCTCAAGGCAACGCAGGGAGGACAGCGTGCAGAACTGCAAAATGGGCAGAAACGTTCAGTGCAGAAAGGACAGAATAATCTTTTGCCAGCAGAATAATCTAGTAGCCTCCAGGAACGTTACCAACAACGTCAATCACAACGTTAATCAGACCAAAGCTGAGGTCCTGTTGTGCTAAGCACTATAAAACAGAGACCACTGACCAGCCCTGCACTGAAGGAAACGTCCGTCATTCATTCAGACGAGGGAAAGGCAACACAAATCCCACAGGCAAGGGGACTACACAATGGCAGCAGTTATTTTAGCTCCATAATTTGAGAAACAGGTTTAGGTCAGAATGAAATGCCACGGTATGAAGAAACTAAGGCAACAGTACAGGCGTAACCTGAATGAAATACAGTAATTTAAGGAAATCTGGAAAGTTCTAAGGCAGCTGTGGGCAATAAAGCCAGGAAGGCCTTAGAATACAGATGTAAATGAGCCCGTTCAGTAATGTGGCAAATTTAAGGAAGCTCAGATTGAAAAGCTGAAAAGAATTCCACAGTGCAACCACCTTCAGAATTTGTTTGAATTTCTTGTATCTATTTAGCTATTGCAGCTCTTTAAACTTTCCTAAACCCAAGGTGACCTTTAAAAAAAAAAAAATCCCTGAAAAATTTGCCAGCACATACAAACATATTCTAAAACATGCTGTCCGGAACAAACAGTCTTCAGAACAGGGCACCAAATAGTCTCTATAATAAACCAAGAGCAATTAGTCTGCTGGGAAACAAATTAGCTCGTTTCGTTTCAGCAGAGTAAAGGTGGCTGCAAGGCTCCAGGGACGGTGTGAACTGTGATGTCTTTTACCGAGCGACCCTTCCTGGAAGCCCACCAGTTTGCACCTGCCAGATGGAACTGACAGAGCTTCCACAGCCTGGGACACAAAGCTGTGTGCTGGCCTGCGGAAAACAACAAGCAGTACCCTGCTCCCTTTGCTCCTTTAAGGCATCCCTCCAAGAGCAAGAAACCTCTGGAGCACCAGTACAGACTCTCCGTAGCCTTATTTTTGTCTCTGATGCAGTAGGATCCACCTGCAATGAGAAGGTCGATGGAGCTGAGAGGAGAGCATTGGGGACAAGCTGGAGAGCGATGGAAGAGTTCATCTTGCATGGGAGAGAAAGGACGGGAGGTAATGGCCTTAAGTTGCTCCAGGAGAGCTTCAGGGGGTCACCATCCCTGGAAGTGTTCAAGAACCACGGGGATGTGGCACAGAGGGACGTGGTCAGTGGGCATGGTGGGATGGGTTGGGCTGGATGATCTTTGAGGTCTTTTCCAACCTTAATGATTCAGTGATCCTATGATTCTAAGACTGCTAAGAAAAGCAACATTACAGAGTCAGAGTTGACTCTTCGCTTCACCACAGCCAAGACAGGCCTTCCAAATCTTCAAGCGGCTAATAAAACAAAGAGATTGATATTAGGTATTATCATAAGTTTGCATCCGCTTAATTTGATGTGTTCTCCTTCTCGCAGCTACTTACAAGCTACTGATCAAGAATGTAAACTGGGATTTCTTAGAGAAATTGCTCTTTTGTTTTGTTCTGTTAAGTGGTCTGATGAGCAAAAGGTGTATTGCAGCCTACAAAAAGAAAACGCAAAACCAAAAATAACAACCCATAAATCTACAGAAAATGTAGCAGGCAACCACTCTTAACAAGTGGAAAGTGGGACAAGCTTGGAAATCTCCATCGCTGTGTACCTAACTCTTAAGATGGGATTTGCCAGATCTGAGGTATTAGGGAGGAAACTCAGCAGCAGTTGAAAGTAGTGCCATGCTAAAAAATGAATGTACAGAAGTGATACTCCCAGAACTCTACACAAACCTCATGTGTCCCAGTAGTGCTTAAAGTACCTGTTTTAAGCTGGTCTTCCCACTTAATTTTTTACCACCTAACAGCCACAGAGTATTCATTATGAACAAGCTGCTGAGGGCCCTTTCTCAGCCAGATGCCTTGTATGTTTCTGGGTTATATCCCTCAGAAGGCAGAACGCTGCTTCATGCTCTCCAGACACCAGTAACTCTGATCATTACTCAGTTCATCAACCACATGTAACAACCCCTTGAGCGTTTCCAGGTAGGCAGCCCAATCTTATTAGATAGAGCCTGCGGGAACCTCTTCCCTTTCCTCTTATGCTTCTCCCCTCTCCTCTGCCCTTATTGAAGCTCTTGCATCTTCAGAGAGAAAGATTTCTTTAGATTAGCTAAAGAGAGGATTATCTCAGAATAAACGGCCCTCCTGGTATCACTTTATTTGAATTACTTGATCTTCTAATTGTTTGTCATAAAACAACATTCAAATATTTTGAAACTTTAACTGAATAAAGACAGTTCTGTCAGTGAAAATATTTACAGGAGACTCACTAATTGAGATGGATTCCAGCTTCCTGAATCTCATTACAGTAAGCTGGGCACTGCTGCGAAAGTGAAACAAATAGGAGATGAAGAAAAGCAAACATTTAGAAATGCAAACAACTGCACAGATTGACATTAATCATTACAAAAATTTAGACAAAACCATCACTGTGATTGGCATCTGTCAAAATATCTCAGTGATTCCTCAGTGCATAGCTATGGTTGGAACAGAGAAAAAGCCTGCAACAGGTAGCAGTGTGTATTTCACAGAGCTCTCAATTTCTAAGTGGATCGTATATGCATTATTTCGGTGATGCGCTGGCACAGCTGCCCAGTGAGGTGGTGGCGTCACCATCCCTGGAGATGTCCAAGAAGCATGGAGATGTGACACTGAGGGACATGGTCAGAAGGCATGGTAGGGTGGGTTGGGGTTGGACTGGATCATCTTAGAGGTCTTTTCCAACATTAATGATTCCATGATTCTGGTATCTTAGAGCACTCTAGCAGTGGCATGTCCTCCTGGAGAGTCTGTCACTGTTCCCTCCTTCTCAGAGGGTGCAACGTCCTGAGTTAAAGGTAAACCTTATTACCTGAGAACGTGAGGCTTCTGCTGTGGGCAAGCACGGACTGTTCTTTAGGCTTTTTGTAGTTTTGGTCAAGCCAACTTTGCTCAGTCAGCCTGGTTATCTACTGTGCATGTTTTTGTGCACTGTGGCAACATGCTGGCCAAACGCTTTCATTCATTGACATAGTGGGTAGGTGGAGACTGCAGTGATAACGTGTGTCAGGAGGCCAGGGATGGCCATATCTCCAACACAGCTGTTTCCAGATCTGTGACCTTTTGAGACCTGTGCAACTGCTAACTCACCAAAGGGCAGGCTTGAGCATATCCCATGACGAACAGAAGGGAAGTGGAGATTAGCTAAGGCGGTAGATAGGGGTTTGACTTAAACCAAGCATGGGGAAAGTGAAGAAAGGGTGATTACTTACATTTGATTACGTTCTTTTCCCAATACTAAAAAGAAGTGATCAGAAGATGTTATAAACCAGCAACAAATTAAGTAAACATTCCGTGAGTTAAGACCTTATTGCCAGCAACAAGTAATAATTCAAAAAACTCTGCATTTCACTATCACCAATGTATCTCTTCCCCATTACATTTCCATTACTTATTTCACATTTTCCATTATCAAGGTCAGCTTACCCTTCTCTTATGTTGGATAACAGAAAGCTTAGGAATGTAGCTATCTGCAAGGGGAGGTCTTGAACTTCACAGTCCAGGAAGGCCTGATCTGCTGTTATGGCTTCAGTTTAGCTTCCTTCTGAGGAAATTAAGTGCTATTTATACGAACAACAACAAAACCTGTTAACTCTAGTTTTCTCTCATTTCCTGTCTGGACATTGTCCCTCAGTCATAGCAATTCCTAATAATACAACACCAATGAATGAAGAATGTGCTTCACAGAGAAGAGATGGAGCAGAGAGGCACCTCAAACCTTCCCCTGTATACCCAGCAAGGAACAGACACCAAGCACAATTCTGTGCATCACTGACCCAGGAGGAGAGAAGCAGAACAATTCTGTCTTTCTTCTCAGAAAAGGAGCCTACTGTTTTCCTGCTAACATACCTTCCTGACTGAGCCCAGGTGGAGAATTTTGCTGGTTGAGCAGACCTTTTACCAGGACACCATGGCTAAGAAAGGCCAACAGCTTCTCTACAGATGCATTTACTGAGCCAAGTTTCTTTACCCTTGCTAGACGAGGAAACCCCTATGCGAAATGAGCAGTTACAGAGCAGAAGTAAACAAGCCTAGCATTTATAAACTGTTTGGTATCCTGTTGTTCCATAAATAGTTGTTATTACCCAGGAGATCAGAACAGTGCAAAGGAGAAATGCCTGGTACGTGTGCTGACTAAAATCCACAACAAGGGTAAAAACAACAGAGAAAAGTAAGTGGTTTTCTTATTTTAGTTTTCTTTGCTTAAGCCAGAACCTGTAAGCATACTTTGCCTCTTTCAAATGCTGGACGTCCTTCCTCCACAGTTCCAAGAGCAGCGGACACAAATCCAGCAACCACAGACTGCGTGCTAGTCTGCTCAGCAGGGCCTCAGGGCCAACATCTTCCTCTACAAATGCCTCAATTCCATAGACAATGTTTAAGAAACAAATCAAAAGCAAAAAAAGAGTTGGCCCCCACCTGCTCCAAAGGGCTGCCTGTTTGGCCAAAGGTTACGTTCAGACTGCCTGGAGCTGGATATCATAGCTTAAAATACCAACCCAGATATCAAGTTATACATTTACAAACAAACTCTTAAAATCTAAACAAAGCTTGCAGAGTAGATAGCTGTGCTGCTATCCTTAATTCACTGCCCGGTGAAGCAGCTGGTGCAGCTCTGAACTTCCCTTGAGACCATCCCACAGTTGGCCCTCTCCTTCCAAAATGGCGCCCCCACCACAACAGCTGCAGTCCAAAGCACTCTATCGCAATGCAGAACCCCCAGCACGGAGCCCAGTGGCAGCTGCAGGACAGGGAAAGCCCTCGTGCCCTAAGTACCTCTCTTTCCCTCTCATTCTCAGGTTATTTAATACAATTCCACCTTTACTGAAGCATTTGGGAAGTGCTTACATTCTAACCGCTCGCTCATGGGCAAGCCTTCTCTCTCAGTGTAAACCTTCTCATTCCTAGACAAATTAATTTAATTCTCAGTAATCTGTCTATGACACCAGCATCTCTGCCAACCAATTCTACTTCTATCCCAAAGTATGCAGTGGTGTGAACACGTAACAGATCAGAAACAAGCCAAAACACGTGGCATATCAGTTTAGAAAGTATGTGTCATATATATAAAAGCCTTTAAAATGACCACCTTACAATTGGCTGGTTGGTTTCTACAACAGAAAATATGTATTATCTGAAATACACACAGTCCTGACACTTCCATCATCTGTTTAGACTTGGAAGAGTAACAAATCAGCACTGTTGATGCGATGAATGAAACAGCTCTCTTAGGAGAGCTTGACAGTTGTTCTGGTTTATGAGTGAAGCCCTGGAGAAAGCTAGGGCCCTGACACTCCAAGGAAGCTTCCTAACTTGTAGAATAACAACTCAAAGTACTTTAAGAGAAAAAAACTACGACGGGTCTCTAAATGATGGCAAATCGCAAAAGAAGGAAAACAGCAATTCATCCGCGGATTTTATTTTGGTGCACAGTTACCTTAAAATCAAAATAAACGGGACCAAGAAAATAACAGCCAAAACAACTTGCACTGCCTGTGCTGCAGTGAAGTCAGAGCTTCTGCAAAATTATCTGAACAACATCCTCCGGTGACTTTCCACATTGCTGCAGTCAAAAGAGAATTTTTTATCTTTCTCGTTTTTATCTTCATTTGCCTAATGTAGAGTTGGAGGGCTCCCCAGACTCCCTGTAAATTAGCCTAATAATCTTGCATCAATTAGGCTTGCTTTTCATCCATATTCTCAGCCAGTGTACATTGGCTCAGTGACAGCATTTGGCTCCTGAAACGTTTCAATAATAGAACAAAGTGTGACAGCAGTAGAGGAGGTGGGAAAGGTAGCGGAGAAAACAAACTGATTTGAAATCTACTCCCAAATAGGAATCTTGCTCATTCTCAACTCCCTGCTGTGGTTTTGATCAATTACCACTCTGCAACCAAAAGCAGAAAACTCCGAGGGATGCTGCACACTTGTTTACAGCGAGGAGAAAACACCGGTGACACTCAGAGCATCAGAGACACCAGGGAACTTCCTGAGACTCTGGGAGGATGAGGGGCTATGCCAATAGTGATGAACTGGAGAGCTGAAGTTGGAGTTTTAATATAACAGGAAACACACAGGAAAGCTTTCCCGAGGGGATTTGTGAGTAACAGAAAAGAAGTCAAGGCATGCATACATAAAAAAACAGGGTGATAAAGAGCTCAATCTACACACTGATGTTTGTTGTTTAACTGTATGCTATTAGTACAGTTTACATGAAATTATCAGAACAAAACTAAAAGCGTTATGTGGATCATGGATAAGGGAAGAAAGCATTTAAATGGAGTCTACATCGATAACCGAAATAAGCATTTAAATGGATTCCTACACATTCAGATCCTCAAGCAATCTTTGCCCCAAGATCTCTCTGGAGTGAGATCTTATTGCTATGCCTTTTGAGCAGATGGGCCACAGCAACATACCCAAACACTCACCCACAATAAAATATGCTTGGTTGGTGGCAAAAGACCTTTTTTTTCAGAGTCAAATAGGAACACACACTCTAGAATCATAGTATCATAACAGCTGGACCTCTAAGATGATCCAACCCAACCCCATCTCACCCCACCATGCCCACTGACCACATCCCTCAGTGTCACATCCCCACAGTTCTGGAACACCTCCAGGGATGGGGATTCCCCTCACCTCCTCCCTGGGCAGCTGTGCCAGTGCATTACCGCTCTTTTGGAGAAGAAATTGTTCCTTAATATCCCACCTGAAACATAACGCCCACATGCCTGTAGCCCAGCTTTCGTCTAACAGTCTTGATTCAAGAAAAAGATTCTGAAGACAAACTGCTCAGGCACAAAGCCTGCTCATCACATGGATTCTCATGCACTTATTACTATTATTTTGAGAGAGGTTAAGCAGGATTTCATCTTAAGTTTTCAGCTCCAAAAATTGACCCTACGTAGAATCTACCATCAAGATCAGTACATGTACCAATGAATGGAATGTACCTGCACCACTTTGAACCTTTTTTTTGAAAGGTGGAAACAGTCAACATGGGATAGAGAAGACAACCTGCATGAACTGGAGGTGGAACTGGACACCCACCTGGTGCCCATGCTGGTAGAGTCACTGCAGTGTCATCACTTGGGCTCTTTGCTCCCATGTTGCACCTCTGGCTGGTTTGGTACACGGATTTGGTAATTCCATACACAAGATCAATGAACCAATCTGGATTTAAAAAAATCTTGCACAAAAGGAATAGATGGATGGGGGAGGGGACCAATGTTTGGCTATAAGGATTATTTTACTTATGCAGTTTATGGTACTATCCACAGGCATTTATACTAGCTCAGGAGGTGGAGCAGCACAACAGACAGCACGAACCCTGCTAAGATGAAAGGAGAATGCAGCCATAAAACCTGATTTTTTTTTTTTTTAAATCTTTTTTAGATCTACTCTTGCATTGGACCCCCTCTCCTTGAACCTGATGGCAGCAGCATGCACATCTTCACAGGCTGTCAAACGGCAGCAGGGAGCTGTTGCCACATACGTTTGTTCTCAAGTACAAGCTCCCGGCTGGTACATCAGTGCCAGGAACTCAAGTGCTAGCACTAAAGTTCTGTTTGCACAGCTATGTGCTCATCTCTGAAATCACTGTCATTGTCCCTTACAACAAAAATGAATGCGAGGAAACTGTCATAAACAGATGAGCTGTTTGACCACGCTCTTTAAACACAGCTTTGGTTGCCATCCAAACCAGTGGTTCACAACAAACTGCACATCAGTTATCAAATGTTGCCACTTAACTGCCGGCTTCCTCCTGGAGCCCATACAGGTGGAACCGACTGAAGCAGTCAGTGCACTGCAAAGGTCCATCCAATTGCCATGGTTACAAAAAGCAACAACAGCTCAGACAGCAATTCTGGCCTGAACATTAAAAGCACATCTTCTAACAGACTGTGCTGTCTATGCACTGAAGCACAATCAGCTGTGACAAAGCACTCTGCAAAGTATTTTGTTTTAAATAAGTCATCCTCTTTGTGTTTTCAAACCATGTATAATACCCAGCACACTAACCGTGGAGGTGAAAGAGTGAGAAATGCAAAACACACAGGGAAAAAAGGCACTATTTCACAAAATTCAAACCTCGATAATGCAACAAAGAACATTTCCTTAGTCTTTGCTGTGTGGACAGGCAGAATAAGCAAGGTGCTGTTCATAGATAATAACTAATTCAGCACATAAATGTATATATAATAGCGTGTATCCAATAAAATTAAGAGTACTCCCCACTGCACCTGAAGAGATCAAAAGTTGTGCAGAAGGCAGCTTCTGCTACAGTCAGGGAGCAGTCTCAAAATGACATAGCAGTTCTCAGTGGCAAACTAATTACCCAGCCTATTCCTTCAGCGAGCTCTCCAGAACCACATGAAGCTGCCGTCCTTTGGATTCTTGCTCTCTTTCAGCAGGTGATCCAAAATGAAACAGCAATCACCTTCCGTGGCAGTGGCTGAGAACTAAGCTCGTGCCCTGCCACTTCAACTTCAATACAAGCCCGTGCTGTGTCTGGCAATAATTCGTGAAGAACTGGGACAGATAGACTTGAACAAAGTCACTGAACCACTGAATTATAAAGATTGGAAAAGCCCCCTAAGATCACCCAGCCCCAACCCCAAACCATCCCACCATATCCACCGACCACACGTCCCTCAGTGCCACATCCCAGAGTTGTGAAACACCTCCAGGGACGGTGACCCCATCGCTCCCTGTGCAGCTGTGCCACTGCATCACCGCTCTTGAGCAGAATTTTTACCTAACAGATTAGATCTGCTAGCAGCCTTTGGGTCTGTTAACACATAAACTCAGCCCAGAGTTTGAGCTGCCAGCAAAGGCAGAGCCTTAGAAGTCAGTTCTAAGCAGCAGAGTAATAATTTTCTCTGAATAGCAACAAAGCAGGAAAGTTGGGAATGGAAAGGTGTTTCTGTGTGCTGAAGAGGCACAAGTTCCTAGAATGGGATATGGATAGGGAACTACATGGGACTAGAGGACCACACTGGCAGTCACGATGATCCCTATTAAGACCTCTGCTAACACCCCAGTTCCACCTGAAGCCCCAGGCTACACAGAATTTTGGATGTAAGCTTTTACCTGAAGAATAAAAGCTGCACAAACTGTCCAAAAAAAAAAAGCTGTCCACAAACTGTCCAAACTGTGCCATTTGCATGACAGCAATGGCAAAGAGAAATCTGCCAGGCTCTGCTTGTGATGCAGAAGGGCACTCTGGGGCTGTGCCAGCTGCACACACCTGGCCTGGGTAAGCAGAGAAAGGCTCAGGAGTCTGAGACCTACAGACCTGAAGTCCCTTGAGGGAACACAAGCAGCAGAAAATACAGAAGAGTGACTGGAGAGAAAGCCACTGAAATCTCTACGCCTGGAGAATATCTGCATTACGTATTCACCACCAATATGAAAGCTTAAAGCATTTTGAACTTTATGTACAAAGAAACAATTCAGCACGAAAATATAAACCCAGTAGAGTTTACGAGGGAGCTGTTTTTCCTCAGAGCGGGCTGCTGTATTTAAAAAGTACCCAAAGATGAAAAATGTGAAGAATATGCCAGCTGCTAATCCAGAGAAAGTTTGCACCAAAAATAACCAAACAAATGAAATGGATTTTTTTTATTTTTACTGAACTGACTTCAGTAAGTTTCTATTAATGTATATGGAGCTATTTCCTAGCACCAAGTCACTCGAAAGAGATGTCTACTCTCGTATCCTCAGCGCTATGCAGTCTTACACATCTGAATCACAAACTTGGAGGTCACTATTTTGGTCACAGCAGCTATCGTGCTGTTGCACATCAAGCTTGCCTGCCCTTCCTTACTCTGAAATCCTTTCAGATACTCCTCCTTTCTTTAAATACTTCTTCCCCACATTCTTGAGCCAAACACAGATTCACAAGGCTGAAAGGCCGCACTCCCTGTGTTTATTGCCTCCCTGAATTTCTAGTGCTCGCTGCCAGCTTACAAGAGTTTGTGGTTGGAAAATTGTCAGCAGCTGAACTGTCCCGGGCTTGCATGTCAACCACAAACCAAGGGCAGAGGTCTCCTTTCTCATTCGATAAAGAATAGGGCATAGAAAAAGAAAGAACTGCACACAGGCAGCATCGTTTCCACAGTAAGGCCAGACAAGCAGGAGACTGCAGTGTTAACACAAACACAAGTGAGTGCCTTCTACAAAAAGGTCAAAGCACCAGCTCCAGACTTCTAGGCGACCTCAGACCTACTGAAAATAGTCTAATTCATTGAATAGAGACCCAATGATGCCATTTTACCGAAGACGCTTGCCATTTTCTTTGTTTCGTTCCGAAACCAATAACCTTACTTCAGGCACTTGGAGTCATTATCTACTGTTGGCCCATTTTTAAGAGGCAGAATCAGATTGTCTGGTGAAATTAAGTTATCTAACTGCATTCCTGCAGCAGAACTGCTCTGGGTGCAGTGAGCACCAGATGCAACCCAGCTCCTGCACTGAGATGCAATACTGGGAGCGTGCATCCATCTCTCTTGCTGGAGAATGGCTGTCATGACCTACACTGCAGCACGTTTCTACAAAGCTATGCCAGTCTGCCTTTAAGTCATACTAGCTTTTAAAAAATTACACCAAAAAGCACATTAAGTACAAAGAACAACAAAAAAGCTGGTATGGGCATGCTGAATTATAAGACCTAATATGCATTTAGCCCTATCATCATTGTCCTCTGGCCATTACTTCTGTTTCTTCTAAGAAACAGGGCATATCATGGAATGCCCTGGGTTGGAAGGAACCTAAAAAATCACCCAGTTCTGACCCCTCCATCATGGATGGGGTTGCACATATAAAGCTGTCCTCAAAATGTGTTTTGTTTCCAGTCTCCTGTAACAAGAGATTTCCTTGCCATAGACTGTTGACCAAGACTGTCGTGGTCAACAGAACTTGATTTCGATTAATTAATATCTCAAATCTTGTAATGAAAGCAGCAATCATCCAAACAGTCTCCGCAGAGTTCATTACTTTACACACAGTTACCAACACCACCTGTCCTCTGATTACATCAGTCTGAAAAGACGAAATCTATTCAATTTTTTTGAGTGTGGAAATAGCGTTGTGTTTGTTTATTCTTCGTTACCACCATATATACCTAATTCTTCTGTTTCAAAATTAGTTGAAGAGAATTAGATCCATCATTGAAGATGGAGGTGCAAGGTGGGAGATGCAGTGGGATAACACATTCTTGGTTTTCCTGCATTACTGTTCTGCTACGTCCAGTCTTTTAACCACCACTGGTCAGTAAGTCATGGAACCATCCACAGTAATTCCAGTATCTCTCCTCTGATTTGCAAGTCCATCATTAGACACATGCTGCCAGATATTTGCAGCTTCTCAATAAACACTGCACTCCATCTAGCAAGGCTGAACCTGGTCTGATATTTTGTTGTCCCATCGCTTGGTGCTGTGAAATCCCTGTGACATTCTCCCTACTCAGCTCTTGGTCTTGCTACCTGGAAAAATGCATGTGTTTTACTACTCACCCACTGTTCCAAATATTTTATGAGCACTCGGACCAGCACAGACCCCACCACACGTTCTCCAAAGGACAGCAGAAGAAACGTTGCTGTATTGTCCAACCTTCTCTTTTATTTTTTTTTCCATATGGTTTTCAACCTTTACCAAGTCACTACCTAATCACTGCAGGATTAAACCAGTTTGATTTCCCAACAGTTCTTGAGTCCGTAAGCACTTTATTTTCTTTCAAAGATATCCAGACATGTTGTATGAGTTAAATCACCTTCACCAAATGCTCATCCAGCCATCCAAACAACATGAGCAGATTTACAAGGCCAGACTTCCTGCCACAGAAGACAACTTGACTCCTCTCTCCTATCGCCTTTATTCTTGTGAACACTAATTCTATTCTTTTTTTTACAGTTTCTACCAAGGTGCCTAATATAGAAACCAGGCTAAGAGTTTCCAGTTTCCCAAATGCTCCATGGGCCCCTCTTTGAAAGCCTGACACGTTTACTGCTTTTCATTCTTCCATTCTAAGGCCAATTTACGCAACAATTGTACACAACCATGTGTAACTCAGCAACTTCATCACTGAGTCCTTCACAAAGTAAGAACTTTTCCTAGCAATTCACTGTGCCAATTTGCTCCAAAATGTCAACCTTCTGTCAGCTTCCCCCCGCTTGTCCCCCATAAAGGCAGTCTCCACATGGGAACTACTCTACAGTGAACAGTAATGCAAATAACTTCCCTGCTACAGCTTTACCTTCCGTTAGCTCACATGCAATATCAGGATCACCTTTCAGCCCATCAGGATCTCTGGCACACATTCTGCTTTTGACAGACAGAAAGCTTTATTATTTCTCATGCCTTTACAAAGTCGTTCCTCAACATTTTCTGGCCTACTCCATTATGGTTTATATTTAACTTGCCAAAGCTAATGCTTTTTCCTATTCTATTCATTTGGATAAGACTCTTGCTTAAGAAAGATGACTTATTTCTAAGGAGCCTTGTTTACGTTACTGTTTCCCCTCCCAAATCAGACTTTCACCACTGAAACTGGATACAGTACTCCAGAAGAGTTGAGTTGTGCTCTTTGCTTTTTTCTTTTCCTTTTGTGTGTCAAGTTCATTACAATCTTCACAAAAACATAATTTCTCAACTTAGGCATGTACACAAGAACCTGAAACAGCATTTCAGCTACAATATCTCGCTAAGGCTACAGGAAACCTTTTTAGTCTGCTTCCAAGAAAGAGTTTTTCTATCTTAAAGGTATAATCTGCATTTGCTCCTTCCAGATGTCTTATTTCGTATTTGGACATCTTAAAATACGCTTTGCTGGACTGTAGCCATCTAAATCAGGCAATCCAGACTGTTCTCTAGAACTACCCAATCATTTATTGAGCACACCCCAATAAATGTATCATCTGCATGCTTAACCTAGGATTTTTTCCAGCTAGGATTATTGATGAAGATAGTAAGTGCTGCTACAGTGAAAACCGACTGACTGATGACCCCATGAAAATAACTTATTTCAGTCTTTCCTTACCAGCAACTGCATTTTGAGATTTCTCAAGGCATTGCTCTTTAATCCATCTTGTGCATGTTCATGCTTGGTGAAGTCAGAAGTCACATTTTTACCATGAAAGAAGCACTTACCAAGAAGAGTCACATCCTCTGAAAAATATTTATTCTATCTTAACTATTTCCATCATATTTTGCCTATTTACATTTAAAATTGCACAAAAAAGTCAGGAACCTTTAGAATGGGAAAACATTTATTCATTTTATTCATGCTTGAAAACAGCCAAACCAACTTCATCCAAATAAAACAAACACAAAACCCCCTATGTTTTAAGGCGAGGACCAAGCCTCATGTCAGCCCCAGAGATCATGTTCTACTAATGATATAAGAAACTGAAAACAAAAGCTAAAATAAAAAATCATGCAGCTCCAATTCATAAATCTGGCAAGCAAGATAATCTGCAATTAAGAATTCTAAATACATTATGATATTTGGCTTGGTAATATTAACTTTGTGTAGTTCTTTAAATATGAGAGAAGTTTCAGAAGAGAATTATTTGCAGAACTACTGGTCAGCCAGGCTTACATCAATCCTCAGTAAAATAATGATATATCTGACATTGAATTCTACTAATAAAGAAACAAACAACATCCTGGAAAAAACTGTTGACCTTAGTATGGTTTAGGGGTCATATCAGAGAAGCAACTGAACACGGAATCCCCAGCAAGATGCCATCTTTAGAATTACAGATCTCATTTTTCAATGTCTGAACAAGAAATCAAGCAGCTACTAAGGCCGGAGATGTTTACATGGCATTAGTTCAATGCAGTAAGCTACTGGGGGCCGGTAACTGAACAGTGGTCTGTAAGAACCCAGTGAAGGAGAAAAAATATTTTGGATTTTAGCAAGAAAAGAAACTTCTTGAATCCGAAGTCTTATATAAATTGATAATGAAGATGAGTATATTTGCAGTAACGAGTTTAAATCTGGCATATGATTATCAGATTCTCCATCAGCTGAAATCTTTAAATCAAGATAACTAGCACTCAAACCATGATGAATTTATTGGGAAAATTATAGAAATTACTTACTTTGGGAAGATGACAGTCATGAGTGCTGATGCATAACCAGGCTTGCACACTCCCTCAGAGAAATTTGCATACTTAGATGCCAATTCTGGAGGCCTGTAAAAAAAATTTACAAAATAAGAGTGTCAAGATGCTGCTGCTCTGAACTGGCTTTTGCAATCATCCAAGTCATTTTTCTTTCCTTACAGATTTTCCAAATATCAGCTAAGAGGAATAGCAGCCAACACAGAAGAGTATTCATTTGTTGCAATACAGCATCAGAACAATGGATAGGGTTAAAGATATTTGAAATACCTCTGAACTACTACTTTTGCTGAAAGATTGTCATACCTAGGAAGGGAAAGCTCATGGAAGAAAAATATTACAACGTAATTTTAGACTCCAGCATTTCAGAAGGAACAAAGTATAACCAGCAGTTTGCTTTGGCTATTTTTCTAAAGTATGATCAAAGTCAAAATTACAGAAAAGTATTACTTGGAAGATACTTTTCAAACACTTGAAACAAATTGCCAAGGAGTTCTGAAAGGCTGTCATCAAGGGATGCATTCAGCATTTGGGACAGACAACATTGCTGTTGTTCTGTTGAGATGAGCCCAATAATTCAGCTTAGCTAGCAGTTTCAGGGCCAAGCACAGAATATATATTTTTCTCCATTTAGCTGTTGTACAGAAACAAGGCCTGTTCAGCATTCAGCAACTCAAGGAAATATATTTAAGATATTACTACAGACCTAATGAGTGACCTGGGAAAAAAAAATAATAATTTGTTTGTTCAGATATTGCGAAATAGATCCACAAAAGCAATTTTGTACAGCCCGTTATTAATGCAATAGTGCTTTTTTTTTTTTGTAGGCATCACCAACATCTGTTGGCTCGCCAACTACTGCTAGAGGTAATGGGCATGGATTCGGAGCATTTTGAGTAAACAATACAAAGCTGCACTGCACAGGGTCCTGGAGGGACTGTGAGCAGTAGTACAAACAGAACCCTGGCTGGCCAAATTTTGTATATGAATGTCAATAACTCCACGCTGAACAGGCAGTAACTCCCCTTCTTGTACTGGTACTGAGGTCACTTCCCAAGAGATCATGGCCAGTCCCAAGTGGACGATCAAGGTACGGAGAGTTCATTTACAGTCAGGCACATATACTACAACCTCCTAAATCTATAAAGAATAGACTATTTCTGATGAATAAAACTCTAAGCATTCAACAGCTGGAAAAGGATACAAGCTAGAGAAAATAAAAAGTTACTGTAAGTATTTCATTTGTTAAGACTTTTGTAGATGAAAAGTACAGGAAGAAACTTATGGTAACATAGACCCAACTCTAATTCTGTCACAGATTTTGCATGTAACTTCGGTCAAATAATATCACCTTTTACTATTGCAAATCCTCATCCATAGGATGGACAGAACAATCTGCTAGTTATACTGTCATTTACTTACAGCAAAGATTATATTTATCTCTCTCTCCCCCCCCCCCCCCCGTATATATATATATATATATATAGACAAACATACAAATATTGCCTAGGACACCAACCTACTTGTTCACCTTCCACAGGTCACATTGTAATACGCATCTCTAAATGAGAAAGTATCTAAGAAGTGAGCATCTGGAAAGCTGGATCCCAAAGACATGTGGTGAACTATCTGTTCAGATTCCAGTTGGGATCTCTTCATAAATAGGCACAGGAAGGAAAGGTGTTGTTGACAAAACAGAATAGACAGAACTTTTAATAGTGCTAAAATACATCCCCTTCTGATGTGATCCAAAGGAACAGCATGGGGTACAGATCACAGCCTGCTGCAGCACGTTAGCATTTCAGAGATAAAGAAATGGGGGAAATTTTAATCTTTTATTAAGCAAACTTAAGTGTTGCTGGATTTTTCTGGCTTAAGGAAAATACAGAAACCCTTAATACCAAAATCTTCAAAAACAAGCTCAAAGCAACTGGAATTTATCCATAGCCACCACGACAGTGAGTCATTGCTGGCAAACTTGTATAACTATTTCAACAGCAGGCCTTTCTCAGACAACCTCAGTGGTCACACAGAATACCTTATGCCACAAGCATAGGCATTTTTCTCTTTTCTGACTTAATGGTGCTTTCATTATCAAATTAAGATGTCACTCAGATGCCCATCATGGTGTTTCTGTAGAATGGTGGGCTGAAAGCCCCACACACACGATCAGCACAGTGCAGCATACTGATGGTGGAGCTGTCCATCACAGAGCCCACAAAATGCTCGGAGCCTGAGGGCTGAGTTGCTCACACTGCTTGGATGCAGTGAAGTCCATAACCCAGGCAGCCAGAGGCAGAATGCTTCTCGGATGCCCATTGTAGCTGCCACCTTGTATGTCCAGGTCCTTTCTGCTAGTCACACATTAAGCCAGAAGGGTACAGAAAATGATAAACTGGCACTCTGTGCTTTAAATAATCTTCAGATTACACATTGAGGCTACACTGTCATTGCTAGTATGCTCGTAATGATGAGCCTATATTAGTCTACAACTCAAAGCCAAACATTAGGAATTAGGCCGCATACAGCCTTGATGCCTACCATTCTGCTACTTCATGAAGTTATCCAAACTAACATCTTAAGTTGCACCATGGGAGGTTTAAGTTGGATATTAGGGAAGATTTCTTCTCTGAAAGAGCTGTACTGCATTGGCACAGGCAGCCCAGGTTGGTGATAGAGCCATCGTCCCTGGAGGTGTTCAAGAACTGTGGTAATGTGGCAGTGAGGGACATGGCTTAGAGCCATCACAGGAACGGGCTGATGGTTGGATGAGATGACCTTAGCATCTTTCTGACCTTTATGATTCCATGATCTCACAGATTGCACTTGTATAAATTAGCCTGCAGAACATCCGGCATGAAGCACCCCAAGGTGCAGGTATGAGGGAGGGACCTACACAGTCCCAAACAAACAAATGCAGCCTTCCAAAGTCACTCTGCCTGTTGGCAAGTACCCAGTTCTGTAACAAAAATAGGATGCAGAACTAAAATGCATGAATAAGCATCTCCCACAGTTGATGATGATGTACTTACTACACTGCTGCACACTGCTACTTTTGTGATTATGCTTCTTATTTCTAAATCAAAACATGGTGCATGGCATTACAGGAGCTTATGCTTGATTCTTCATTTATAATCCTGCTTGCTGCTTACAGCAGAGGGGCCAAGAACTACATACCAAACCAAACAATATTCCTTCCTTAGTGCTTTACAAGTAAACGGCTTCAACACGCTAGCTCTCTTACTGTGGCTGGCATCAAAGGAGGGCCCAATGCCACAGAAGCAGTTGGAGTGGGTGAGCCATGGCCACCACGACCGCTGCTGAAGAAGGGTAGAAATCCTCTCTAAGGATTTCTAAGTCCAAGCACACCGATTCCAACTCCTGATTCTCGTGCTCCTCATTTACAGTAAGAGCATCAGGTGAGCGAAGGCAGTTGAGGAGCTGGTGGATATGGCAGAAAGCAAGCCATCAGACAGCACCACGGACCCTCACATTTTCTTCAGGCTTTGTGCAGGGAAAAAAGCCCAGCAAGATACATTTCTCAGGAATGAATGAAGGAAACAATTCATAGTCAGTAAGTGTAAACATCTGCGTTTTTTAAACAAGTGCCTGCATGAGGGTGATGTTAAAGGAGAGCAATTGGCTTCTTTCCAGTAAAAGGAAACTACACTCATTCTTTTTTTTTCCCCCTAACTTTTTTTCCTATGAGACTAGCACACATCCTGAATTCCTCCTTAAAATTTTCTGTTTCTCTACACTGTTATGTGACCATCAATCTTAACAAAATTTCACAATTTGGATAAGTTAAAAATCCAGCTGCTTTCAGAGGATTAGAAAGAGGAACAAGATTTTTCCTTCTGCTCTTGAATTTGGCAGATGTGTGTCATCTTTTAATCTCAAATATGAAAGTGTCACCATGGTTAATTCCTTCATCATGTCCTGATCAGAGACAGCATGTCATCTTCATTGGGCTGGAATCTAAGTTCATTTAAAAAAAAGATATGAGTATTAAAAACTCTGTGTTTGAACTACTAAAAAAAAAAAGAGTCTGCAATTAAGCTCACATAAACTGGATTTTGTAATATTCAATTAAGAGATACATTTTGCCTCATCTTCCACACGGGCTTTAAATTGTGAATAGTGAAAAGTGAAAAACCTCATCTGCTTGAGACCAACTTTCCTGTTTAACTCTTGCGCACAAGATATATGTACTGGTATATATATGAAACAAGGAAAAGGAGTTCTTCAGCAACATGCTAACCCTTCGCGCTGAGGTTTCTCTCTCTGTGGTCCAAAATAACTTGAGTCTTATACCACTATAACAGATTTACAAAGAGAACAGCTGATAAAGAATTGGCATAAAAAGGGCACATCACATAAAAAGGGCAGAGAAGCAGTTCACGCTGAGAATCCCATATCCACACAACCCTTTGGGTTCAGAGCATTTTACCTCAAATAGGATTTTCAGTCAGGTTCCCTGGGCAAGCTGCATCCATCACAGACATGGCACAACGTTGGCCAGAAGTATTCCTATGGACCCTTATGTCCCATTTAAATATCAGTGTATTTTCATAGGCACTTGGAATACAGCTGTCAGTTTACTTACTCCTAGATATGTCCAGAGCTATCTGTCAGGACCAGCTTATGAAATCAATTAGCGCACAGTACAGCATGGAATTTGTTCCAAAATTACAGGGCTGCTCCAAACCAAGACATTAGTGAAGATACAGCCTAAGAAAGCAAGTGTGCCATCAGCTCTTCCATTATAGATTGCCAGCCTCGTGGCAAGCATTACTGTTCAAGTAAAGGCAAGGGAGGACACCCTCAGCAGGGCTGGGGATGCAGCTTCCTTTACATTCCTTCAGCTAATATTGAGTCACAGAGGAAGAGAGGTCATTAGCAATAACGAGCAGGTTTAACATACACAGCAGTCAATTCCCCTGCACCAGTAACATCTGGGGACCGAAAAGCATGTTTGCACATCAGAGTTCTATAAGCAGAGCCATGATCATCATGTCATTTTGACAAGTGGCATTTCCTTGGGCTCAAGGCATTAAGGAAGGAAGGGGAGCTGATAGACCTTCCTATCGCTCCCTATTCAACAGGAGGGCAGCACGGTTTAGGAAACAAGCAGAAGTTTGAGGAACTCTGATTATGGCTCTGTTAAAAGTTTCCAAACTTTGGTTCGAAAAGGATTACATGGATGGATCATGTGACACTTGCTGTTTTTCTAGTCCAGCTGAGGAAAAACTAAACAAACAAAAAGAAGGAATGAGGAGATAGAAAGAAGAGGAAAAGCAGAATGCTTACACTGAAAGAGACAGGAAATGCATCTATCACTACAGCCAGCTAAACAGATGTAAATATTTTCAAATGTTACTTCAGTATGTAAGCAAATTCTTCAAGGAGATTGTATGACTGAATAGGAGGAGAGATGGTTCAAATCCCTCTTTCTAAAAAAGATATGATGCACACTAAAAAAAATGTCCTGTTCTGCTTCTCCACCAAGAACTGTGGCTTTCTGTGAAACTAATTTCTTAACAGCACAGCTCACCAGCAAGTACATTTATTTATTTATTTGGCCTATTCAAGAACACCAGCTGAAGAAGATTAGGTTACATTAAACTGTCTCAGGAAAACAACATTTTAAAGGCATTCCACCAAAACCCACAGCTCATCTACTTTGCCCTAGATGAAGGCAAGACACAACATCAGCGCTATCTTTGGGAAATACCCACTAGACAGAGGGACACTGAAAGCAAAATACCACTAACATAAACAGCAATGTCATCCACCCTTTGTGAAATGCCATCTTTGCACAAACACAAGAGTCATAAAGAGTCATTCATAAAACAGGTGCGAGGATCCTAATTCCTTACTGAATTCCATTCCGTATCTTTGACATAAAAAGACAATCCCATCCTGGAATTAGATCACTAGGCAGAAGGAGGAATCTCAGATGAGATCTCTGTGACATACTGTAGGGTACCTGCTGCCTTAGCAGGGGACTGGACTCGGTGATCTCTTGAGGTCCCTTCCAACCTCTGCAATTCTGTGCGTCTCAACAGTGCTAAATACATAAACACCTTAAGAAACACAGCAACAAGTCATTCATTTTTCAGAAAGGTCTGGATCACAGCATCATCTCTTACAGCTGCAGAATCCAGTAGCCTGCCTGGGGCTTCTGGATAAATAACCTTTTATCAGCTCCAAAAAAACCCAATATGTCCATGCAGACAAGAGTCAGAAACAGTCAAGCTAGAAAGGAGTTTTTCAGCCAGTGAATAAATCAAAGGGTGAGTTTATAAAACTGGAGTCAAAGAATGCAGGTAAAGATCCAAGAGAAGTCCATGGCATGTTTTGCGTGCGGCTTTATGCAGCAAGCTCCTCAACAAATTGAGTAATAAACACTGATTTCCTGATCTCCCGATTTCCTTTTTTTGTTTGTTTTGTTGGGTTTTTCTTAACATATTTTCTCTCTTTTTTTTTAATCCATTTCTGCTTCTGCTACAGCTCACCTTTAAGAATAGCTGCAGAGAGAAAACAACAGAATTCTATTCAAATGGACTCAGCAAGCAAAGAGATTCCTACATAAATTGCTCTCTGAAATAGATGTCTAAAGAGTAGAGTCTCAATTTCCTCCAAACTCTGCAATGATAACACTCCCTAATATCAGAACATGCAGTTTGCAAAACTTCAGCAAGTTAAATGCTGGAGTCCTCCACTTAAATGCCTCTAAAAACTCACATTTTGCACAATGGCCATAAAAGATGAGCCAATTAAAAGTTGGATGGAAAATAAAAAAAAGCTCACCATTTTTGCCCAGCTGAAGGAATTCAAGAAGATAAATTTGAATGTCATAATTTTACTGCTATAACTCTCAGTCTTCATCACCACTCCTCATCTGTTACATCTACAAGCAGGCAGTGCTTTCTTTGGATCAGGAACAGTGTTTTCATATGAATGCAGCAGTGGAGGTCCAGGAAAGACCAAGAAGTGCTACGGGGATGAAAATTAATAACTCAATCCAATTAGAATACAGTAATCCCCTGCTCTTAGGCGCCAGTACCTCTGAAAACAAAGATACCTTCCCAAAGCCTAGAGCTGGAAAAGAAAAGATTAAAGCTTCCTGAAGCATCACAGCTGAAATCACAGTTTTAAGTTTGTGGATACTACAGTTTAGTAGATTTGACTGTCAAAACTCAGTGGGTTAGCAGTTTTAACTGCCAAATGAGGAAATCAGTTAAACTAAGGTTTTAATCACCAAATTCCACTTCCAAAAAATTTCATAGAACAGAATCACAGAATCATGGAACCATTTAGGTTGAAAAAGACCTCTTAGATCATAGAATCACAGAATCACCAAAGTTGTGGTGATTCTATTCCCTATTCTATGCATATTCTATGCCCTCGTATTTCAGATGCAGCTGGTACAAACCAAGCCCTAGAGAAATAAGTCCCACTTGGAAGAATCTCCCAGCTACATGGTAGCAAATCCATATACTTTTTTTAGAGAGCAACAAAGATTGCTCTCTAAACTTTTATTTGAATGACCTGGAATAAAGAACCAATTCCTCTTAAACAAAGAATAAGAAGAAATATTTTTATTTTTTTTCTTTTTCTTTCCTGGTCTGGATTGAAATGAAGAGGGGAAAAAAGCTCATCAGTGAATAATTACTTTAGATAGCATGGAGAGACGACCTCACAATTGGGGAATGCAGTTTAGCCATAGTTCTACAAAATGCTATATTTAGTCATGGGGCCCTGAATTTTTTGCACTCTTCTTTCTGAAGTGATTTCAAGAAAAGCTGTCTTCACTCACCTGTATCAAAGACATGTCATGGACTCAAACACGCACCAAGTAATCTAAGTACCATGCTGATGTCTTCAGAAGAGGAAAGCTACAAAGTGCAACATGCAAGAAATCTCTGCGTGTTTGTTCTACCAAGCCACCCCCTGCCTTGATGATCTGCTACATATTCTTAACATTTAATTTTTAGCACATACACACAGCACAGCTTTGACATATCTGGTCACGCTGCTGCAAAGCGGAAGACAAATTCAGAGGCAGATTGAGTAAAGCTGTCTCTTCCCATTCACCCCATTCATAAAGCCTCCTCACTGCCAGACACAAAAATACAAATGATGAGCTGACACTAAAGCGTGTCTAGATACCACAGCAAGAGTGCTTTGCGGAGCGACATGCTGGAGAGGCAGGCTTGATAAACATTAGAGCATTCCCTTAACAGAATACACACGATTTCCAGTCAGCCTTTCAGGGAGGGCAGATGAGGATTCCCCAAAACACTTCCCAGGGCAAATCCCAGGTCCTATGGAAAATCTACTCCTTGCAATAAGCTGTATTAACTGATCGGATTTTGAATGGGACACTCCCTTAACAATCTTAGCCTAGAATGTTTAACTTCTTTACCTTTCTGAGTTTTGGGAATGATCTATGCATAGACAGCCCAATCCATTAGAGTCACATGCATTTATTCAACTTTCAAAACATATCCTGAGAGTAAGAATGCCTCAGCAGGAAGATATTCAGCAGCCAGGCCAGAAGTTGGCCAAAAGTAATTGGTTGAATTGGTCTGTTCTCTGAGGTCTAGAAGATTTCTGGAGGAAGAACATGAAATGTGGTTTATTATACAATGTTATTCCAAGCGAATAAAGAAATAGGAAAACTCCTGGCCATTTGTGAGCTTATAGGAGGTTCCTGAATTCAGTGTGGCATCTAAAGTAAGTTTACACTTCTGAGACAGCAACAACTTCAAAAACATTTGTTCAAACAACACTGAACAGAAGTTTGTAAAGTTAACTAATCGTAATCGCACACACCCTGAAAAACAAATTACACTCTGTCAGATTAATACTACTGCACTAATAAACTACACAGTTAAGTGTTCCATGTCACAGGTAGCGAGGGAAAAAAAGAACTGAGACTTTTCTCTGTAGGCTTCCCAGCTTTAATGCAACCAGTCTGGCTAGTTGAAAGAATGAAATTTGCAGACCCAGTCCCTAAGATGAACATACATCAAGAAAGAACCAATCTCATGCCTACCGGTTATCTCTGTGGATGTTCACCTGAAGAATGAGTCCATCCAACAAACAAGAAATGTATACTAATTTGAACTACATGTTATGCTTTTTTGTGTGTGTGTGTGTGTGGAAATTCATATTGGCCATCATTGTTGGGCTCAGAATTAAAAAAAAAAAAAAGAAGTGCTGAAGAGCTTATGGAGTCATCATTTTTTGCCTGTAAAATATCTGTATATCAATTTTCTGCCAAGAATATGGAGTTCCCTTCAAGCTGGAAGATTTATTAATCGTCCTGAGCAGTCCAAGAAGTCCTCAGCTACTTCTTTAAAGACTTTAGCAAAAATGTTGCCCAGACATAACAATGTTAGAGCACAAACATTTAGGTACCTGCTGCTTGAATTGCTGTTGTCCTTCTCCTTGTTGCTGAGGAAAGCACTTTTTTCCCATCCAACCAGAACAAGAGCCCGTGTATTTACTGAACACTTCGACCTTTTCTGTAAATACACTGTCATTGTTTTCACATAACCTCTAGGTAAAAAAACTGGTTTTCTGTGAACGTTTTCCTTTCTTTCTTACAAAACTTTCTTCCTTATGAACTTATTGGGGCACATTGCTCAAAGCAATGCCCAGCCATTCATGGTTTTTGCTGTACATTCTTTTCCCACATAGTTTGGTTCATAATTACTTCCAGCTTCAGGAAACAGGCTCTTTGAAAAGGACCAAATGTTAAGTTCTTAACTTTGCTTGCACGTAGCAAACCAAGTAATGATTCAGTTATATCTGTAATTCTGACTTCTACAATTTTCTTCATCTCCTGACGTTGCATCTAATACAAGAATCCCAAAGTCGGATAAAAGAGACACATGTTAGGAATTCATACGAGAATTCCAAAGTACCAAAATTGAAATGGAAATGAAATGAGCTAAGAAGAACAAACAAAAAAACTGGGAGAGCAGTTAGATCCCAACCACACATGGCAAGTTTGATGTGGTGAACAACAAGTCCAATGACTGAATCACTGTGAATAGCTAGGATTCATTTTAAAATAGTTGAAATGCTCCAACAACTAGTACAGATTGGAAGAGATTAAATAGAAGGACACTAATTGAAAGTCAAGGAAAAAATCTGAAATGAAGAGGAAATAAATAACTGAGTGTCAGGAAAATACCAACGCTGTGCAGTATGTTAAGTCTTGAAATAATCTTTCAGAAGCAGCAAAGGGACACTCAGTGGTCGGCAGAATGCACCCATCACCCTCACTGGTGACTGCTCACTCGGTTTTTCCCCCACACCTAGGACTGCAGAAATGCATACAGATAAATGGGAAGGGGAACCGGGCACAAAGAAATCCCCCAGCACCGGGCACAGCGAAAGCCCAGCATTCCAACAAGTTTATGGCTTATTTTTACAGTGCTGGTTGGAGAGGTTGCACGCACAGACGCACATGAACTTCCAAAGCAACCTCTCACCCTAGAAACAAAATGAGGGGAAGGGGCTCTATTTCACTTCTTCATTATTAAAGCTCTGAAGGAAAGAAATTTCAACAAACAGAAGTAATCTGTGCTTTCCCCCAGCCCCAACTCCCTCCATTTTTACGGTCTTTTCAAAGACCAGATTAAGTTTCATTTGAGTTTGCAGGGTGAAGGTTGTTATTTCTGGCTTTCGTTTTTATTTATTTATTTTACAAAAGACTCCGTTTCTTTGTCTTCTGCTTTTGAGGATAACCTGGAAATTATCACAAATATTCAAAACATTTTGTTGCACCTCTCCAATCTGTAGTATTGGAAAAACATGTGAATGGTATCACAAGATACCACTGTGCACAGAGCACACTGGAAAAGAATGTTCACTTGAATTATCATCTACAAATCCCAGGACTAGGCAGTATAAACTGTATACCACATACTGTAAGAACACAATCTATTAGGTATGTCAGCGTTATGTTACTGTGATCAGCCATAACTATCTCAACCATTTTTCTGATTGGGAGGGGCTATTTTCTTTTCCTTGTGATTCTACCTATTATCAAAGTGAACCTTCTCAAATTAATACATTATAACATCCACTATCTAACTGAATACTTTTTTTTTTTTTTTTTTTTTTTTTTTTTTTTTTTTTTTTTTTTTTTTACTTCCAGTGGTCCCAATTGCCAGCAGTAAGATCAAGCACATTCTATTCTCTATCACTTGCAAGACATTTGCACTCAGGAAGTAATTCTTACCCCCCCAAAAAAATCAAAGCCTGGGATGCTTCCTCCACCATTCATCAGCTGAGATTTTAACGCTGAGAGCTGACTATGGCAGCAGGTGGAGAGAACAGCCATCACCCAGGGTGGGCTTTCTTCTGGATAAAGTATATCTGAAAGCAGCTTCAGAAGGATGAAGTTGAGATGAGGGCAGAAGTGGCAGTGTGACCAGACGCTGGCTTCCATCGCACTGAGTAACAGAATGGCATGCAGGCATGCAAAGCAAGTACAGAAGCACGTGGGCAACAACGCAAGGGAACAGCCCATAGATCACACAGTCTACAACAAAAAAAGATCTTTCCAAGTGCCATAGCAAGTAAATCTACATTTGTAACATGCCAAGGCATACTTAAAGTAACCATTACCGGCATTAAACCAAATACAAAAAGTGATAAACCAAAGAAGGACCACATAATCTTAAGCCAGGCGTCACTAAATGAGCATTAAGACACCATCTATAATTAACTTATGATCATACACTGATCCTCCTGCAGCTCTCTCCTTCCACACAGTGCAAATATAGAACCTGCTCAGAGCGTGACTCAGAGCCCACAGTGAATGAGACTCTCGTTTCTTGGACCTGGCCAGCCTCAAAGAACTCCTACAATACAAATATTTAATAGTACTAAAAGCACGCAGCCCTTTTGCCAAGCACAGATGTTAGAAAGCAACTGCAAATCTTGGTGGCACCCAGTAATCCTCTGGCTGACTCACTAACATGACTGATGGCCCTAGGTTGTTCAGAAACCAGTCACCCCTAAAAGGATTAAAACCTGTGAATTGTAATGTATTTATTTCTATATAAGTGCATTTCCCTACACAACCAGTAAATATTGGATTTAAAGCTTTTAAAAATGGTATGCGGCTCTGCTGCTTGGGAAACTGCTTCACCTGGGACAGAAAGATTCCATCAGCCTGTTTGTGTACTTTGAGCATCTTTGGGTTTGGTATTCTAGTTTTGGCAATGATGCTATGGCTGGTGCAAACAAAACTAGAAGTTCAGTTCCTTTTGCAATACATCTTTTTACTAATCTGGTCCTTCATGGAGCTTCTCCCCATCCTGGGGCTTCATGGCTCATTTTGACTATGAAAAAAACTACTTCAGAAACTATCCTGCCTGCAGATGTCTGCAGCTTTCCATTCATCCAGCAGTTCGCTACCAACCCCTACCTGGATACTACCCTCCCTTTTAGAAGGGAAAGGGCTTCCCAATGTAGAGTTAGCCTAAGGATGGGCAGCAGAAAGGAAGCAGCTGTCTTCTTGACATTCTCTTGACAAGCTCAGAGCAACAAGACTTCTGGTCAGAACCCATCTTTTCCACTTCTTAAGAACTTCCCATCCCCTTCCAGGTGAGATTCCTGGCCAACAGCAGCTGGGATCCCCAATGCCATAGCAAGGCAGGCATCAGACAAACACTTAAGAAAACATATGTAGTATTTCTGACACTTTCTTTCCAAAGCAAATAAATCTCTCTTCCTTACCACATCCACAAACTCAAAGAAAGCCACTGAACAGAACCATTACGTTGCTGTAACCATGACAAAATGCACTGTATCTCAATAGCGTGCCTTAGGTACCCACAAGGTAAAGGACACTGAAGCAGTAATAAATGAAAAATGAAAGATGCAAAAGCAAATGAACATATTACTATTTATTTCTGTCAAATGCTTTCCTCTATATAATGTGATTTAAAAGGCAGGTCGAAGCACTGAAGTTTTATTGCAAATCCATCTTTGTGGAAAGTGTTACTCTCCTCCAAGTCATTAGTTTAAATGATATTAGGTAACACAACCAGCCAGGAGCAGATTTGGAACAAAGGAAAGATTAAAAGATCAAAAAAAAAAAAAAAAAAAAGGAGAGAAAACTAATTGTTGCCCCCAGTGCTTCAAGTCACACAACGTTCTCACATGCTGTCAATTAAGTGAACTCTATAAAATTATGATCTATGGCAAAATTCCACCAGAACGATTATATCACAACAGACATAATTGAATTATTTCTGCCAATAAAGTCATCAGTGCAGAACTTATTATCCCTTTTAAATCTCTGAGTAAGTCGTTGTTAACCAGAAAGTCCTTCTGCCACAGCATGATCTTGAGTAAAAGTCATAGAAAGCGATAACACGTTGTTAACTGTTATGTTCCTGACTTTCAAGTACATACTTCAAAAATGCAATTGGTATCATGACCACATGGTGAACTCGTGGAATAAAAGCAAATTCCTCCGTGCTTCATCTTCTACCACCCACTTTTCATTTGACATCTATTTAGTGTTGTATTTATGGTGTTTTCAGTTTTTCTCTAGCTCTCTTGCTAGTGAAAATGATCAGCACGATTCTGCTTGGAAGGCATCTCTGCAGGTCAGCAGGTTCACTCCCAAAGAAGGGCCATATTCACTTCCAAAGAAGAAGAAAAACAAAAATCCACCAGCCTAAGCCTATGTGTTTTCACCTATGTGACAGTCCACAAAAATCTTTCAGTTTTTAATCGAAGATAACAGACAGTCTTTATCACAGGGAGGTTTTTTTCTCATAGAGATATTTAGATTTTGGAAGCCCTCCAGCAGGTAAAAACCTCACTTGGCCTCGTGCTGAAGTGTAAGAAGGAACAGGCTGCATCTCAAAGAGCTGTAAGCTAAGCAGAGAAGTCAGCAAAGAAGAGAAGAAAGATTGTAACAGAGGTATGAAGTTAAGGAAGGCTCAGTGAGACTTGTTAGAAGTAACACAGAACAGGACAGTGCAGGCAGAAGAAACAGAGAAGGAACAACAGTAACCGTAGCTTAGACACAGCACAGGCTGATGATATCCAAACCCAGAGTATCAAAAGTGTGAGGGAAGTCACTGAGTTGCATTTTCAATACATCAGTCGTTACCAAAAATAAGAATAACCAGACCAATAAAAGCCCAAGGCCATTTTTCTCTTACCAACACCAAAATGTTCATTCAGAAGTCACTTACCCTCGTCACTAAACTCAAAACTTCGATGTTACACCCATTGAGTACAGTGAAACTCCTTAATTATTAAGAATGTTTTCTATATAAACGTGATCCATAGTATGGGTGATGCATCCTCAAGTCATTAAAAGCCACGGATTGCCTCAATGTCATTTAGGCAGTAGAGTCAAGTTTCTCAGTCTTTTTGCTCCTGATGTCAAAACTTCTGTCTATTGACCTCAGAAACAGAGTCACTGGTGACCCCTAGTGTTAGGAAGTTCAGTTCAATTTGACGGATCATGGCAAAAACCACAAAGAACATCATCCTTCAGCACTTCTGTCTTCTTCTGCCACTCCTGCTAACTCCTATTGAGGCCCATTTTAGAAACAAAAACAGTAGTACCCATTTTTTAAAGAAACAAATGGAAAGGAATCATAAAGTTCTAAACACCTCTAGTAAACTGTAGAGGACAGACAGAAGATGCCTGCCTAGGATGGGACACTTCGAGCAGACTGGCATGCATGGCTTCACATGAACATTCATAGCTTCTTAATCAGTCATTAAGAAGTTAATGATAGCAAACCTCAATCCAAGGCAGCCTGCACAGTGTAAGCCATGAAGCCCTAATTGCCTGGCTGCCATAGGACGTGGCAGTCCCATACACTCCAGTGAGCCAACCACCCAAGTGACATAAAAGTTGCTTGCAACAGAGATTCGTAACTACAGAAACAAAGAAGATAGAGTTGTACTCACAATTTTGAGTCCAGGTTCAGGAGAAAGCCCAGTTTGTCATACTCTGGAAAACAAAAGCAAGGAACACAGTATCATAAAAACTGCAACTGCCTCCTTCCCAAAAGGCACCCAAACAAAATAGCAGCGTGTCTTTACAGAAGGGCAATAATTATTTCTAACTGAAAATAGATGTATTAGAATTTCCAGTTGCTAGCAGCTGCTATAACAGATTATTGTTACATAAAAGTATTCCCAAGCTATCGTTGCTGAATCTCCAGCAAATATTACAGCATTTGGGCCATGATTAACTTAGATATTTCAGTTAATTCTGGTCATTTCTGTCGTCAAAATAGCAAAGCAAAGCCTGGAATTTTATGGCAAATACTCCTTCTAGGTCCTAAAGCAGTGGATCTCTCAAATGTTTTTTGATTCCTTGCACGTTCCAACACAAGATTTCACAATCAAGCACCCTTCTTCAAGACAGGGCCACACAGAGAGGAAAAAAACGCATCATGCTCAGGTGATGTTGTTCAACAGAAACTGCAAAGTCACAGCCTGTGCTACAGGCTCCAAGAGGGAACAGTCAGAGATATTCAGGGTGAAAAGTTGGTTTCTGTAACTCCTGTATAAAGTAAGCTTTGCATTCAGCACAATACACAGTCATCTTTAAATCGAGTACTCTGTACAATAGATTCAGCTTTGAGAATTCACATGAGAGGCACACAAAACCAGAAAGGTGCAGCATCCTTCTATCAGGTTATGTATGCTCCAGGGACTCCGCACACTGAGGACCGCTGGGTCTCACTACAGCAAGATAAAAATTAACATGAAAGTAACAGATAATCCCCCTAGCACTCGAGATGTATTAAAAAACATAACAAAACAGACCGACAAATAAAAGAAATGCTCATATTCTTTTAGGAAGAGTACAGTGGAAATAGAGGTTTGTGTTCCTCATGAAACAACACAGGAATTTCTGCTGCAGAAGTTTACCCACAAGCTCTCCGTGCCATCACTTACTGGCAGAAGGGGAAAGCCTAGCCGTGTATCAAAGACAAAATGATTTCTCTGGACAGGTCAGTAGAATCTGCGCCATTGGTTTCAGATCTGTTAAGATTTAATTCCAGATTTAAGGGAAGGATCACATATCACCTAACTCAGCTAACAGAAGCTGCAGAACACGTGCACTCAACCTCGGCACGTCCCATCCATTCCCTGCCAGCACCTGCTGTGCCACCCACCATCCCCGCTGTACCCAACGTGAGAAATGCACCTGTGCCTCCCTCCTCCAGTTCCCACATCCTGAAAGTTGTGTTGCCCCCAAGCGTTGCCTTCCTCCCAGTTTACTCCCACCTTACTCCTCCTACAAGAAATCATTTCCTGTCCAATCCTACCTCCTCTGAAGGAACGTCTGGGAAAAATCGTGCTTTCCATTTTTATTAACCCTTCCTCCTTCCAAAAACACCCATCTGTGCAAATAGCAACAGAGATTTATTTTATTTATTTATTTTTAACAAAGGAAAAAAAATCAATGGCAAACCTGTCATCATTCTTACCCCAACTCCAGCTAACATTCCCTTCTTCCCAACAGGAAACACAAATAGAGGAAATGCAATAAGAGATACATCACCTCGTAACTACAACAGCATCCTGGCTTTCTGCTAACTCAGCATTTTATAAGCTCTGCAACCAAAGCACCAGAAAACAAACACATACTAAATTCTACAGACAGCTGACATATACCCACTTCAACCTTCCATACGATTTACCTTTTCTTTGTTGCTTGCTCTTTGCTATCCCTCGGTTTAAAGTTTTTACTTTTGATGTAATGGTCTTCAGTTGTGCCAGGGGAGGTTCAGGTTGGACATTAGAAAAAAATTTCTTCTCAAAAATAGCAGTGATGCAGTGGCACAGCTGCCCAGGGAGGTGGTGGAGTCACTGTCCCTGGGGGTGTTCAAGAATCATGTGGATGTGGCACTGAGGGACGTGGTCAGTGGGCATGGTGGGGTGGGCTGGATGATCTCAATGGTCTTTTCCAACCTTACTGATCACATGATTCTACGTTCAGCGATGGCTATGCTAACAGAGACACAGAATAATCTTGCAAAATTATGTCATCTATCTTAAAAAGTCACTTTCCAAGATTAAGTACCAACCATAAGAAAACAAAGCAGAGGCATAGGTGCACTGTTTACTTCCAGTAGAACACAGTCTGTCCTTTCAAGCTGTAACACCAGACCCAGAAGCACAAGCCCCTCCTGCCCCATGCTGGAGAGTGGTGCAAACTGAGGCAGGCAAAGGAACACTGCCCTCACCACCGGCCACTGCACACTCACAACCTGATCTTTTCCTGGGCAGCCTGACCTAGTGGTTGGCAACCCTGTCCATGGAAGAGGGGTTGGAACTAGATGGTCTTGAAAGTCCTTTCCAACCTAGGCCATTTAGTAATTCTGTGAAGTCGTGGCATCACTGTTGGCTGGGAAAGGCATCTCCACCACATGTTGCTTCTCCTCAAAGAAAAACATTAGGAGCCTGGAACTTATAGATTCGAAGTTAGCTTCATTTTTAACATAAATCAGCTGTTGCAGATGCCCAGTGCCATTTGGCTACGTCCCTTTTGGCTCTTGTGTTCCTAGTGACTGCAGCACATAGAGGTACAGTTCATGTGCTGGCAGGAAGTGGTCTGGAATCGCAAAAGACCGATAAAAACCCAAATACATGGAAAAAGCCAAAATGCACATAGCCCAGCTGCAGGAACAGGCAATTCTTGTCTGGAGTTATGCGTGTAATTTAAAACACAATAAAACACAGACCCACTAAATCAAACTACAACGGAATTGAAAATACAGTATGATCAGGGTGTGATGATAACAGATGTTAGGGGAAGGGGACAGCCCCACTCCCATCCTTCCCTCCCATGGAAACAACATCTGCAAGAGCCTGCCTTGGCACTTACGCATATCCTAACCTGAAGGTCTCTGCCACCTCTCGTCACCTTGTTTAAAGCCTTACTCACCAAGTTAGCTAGCTGATAGGCAACAATATTATTTTATATTCTTCTTCATTTCCTCCTCCTTTGCAGTGGGATAAAGACTACTAGAAGAAAACGGAAAATACAACCAGAGAGTATGAGACAGAAATGCTCCAGCATCTCCAACTAACTCAGCCCTGACAAGCACGTTACCGAGGTGTGACATTGGCCCTCCCACAAGAAGAACATCGTGGATGAGTTAGAACAAGACTGCACCTTCTCAGCCCATGAGGCTGAGCCTGTAAATCCTATGAGTGACAAAAATCACAGTATCACAAGAGAACAAGGAGATCTGAGGACACTTCTTCACTTGTGCTAGGAAGCTGCAGATCTCAGCTGACAAAGTGGAGTACAGAAGCACAGAAACAAATGAACACAGGGAGTAGGTTTCATCACATGCCCATATGAGTAAGAGGTCTGCTTAGGTCAGAAATAAAATGCATGTCCACACTTCCAGGAAGATCAGCACTGAATAACAATAACTGACAACAATTTTATTATAAAGTATGTAATAAGAGTTATATGAACAGAAGTACACCCAAACCTTAGCAGTTCCTACAAATGATGATAATTGTGTGCCAAATTCCATGCTTGCATTAACACGAAAATTTCTTCCAAGTATCCAACAGAAATGTGAGTACCAGGCAGCGAGTAAGAAATGCAATGTCAAATGTCTAGAAACTCCATACAGACCACCCAAAAAGCCAGAAGGCTTTGATATCAATCAAGTTTTCAATTTGCATTTTGCATCTGTAACCACATAGCTATACTATATGCATGCAAAACGTGCAAAATTTTCCACTTATGCTACTAATTGAAATCAACATTCCAGGCATTAACTTGGCTCACTGGTTTTATCCTTCCAAACCACTGTAAATGATTTCACCGACACTTGAGCACTGTCCCTGTAGCACTCAGCTATTTAGCGTCAAGGTACAAATAACTTTGCCTATAAAAGCAGAAAATTAATTTAAACTTCTTAAAAAGATGGGCTAGGTGCAGCATTAGGTCTCTCCTGTAATGCAAATAGAGGAGGGAAGGCAGAAAGTTCAATTGCAGCTGTTTTATTCAAGATGCTTGTGCTCACCAAAGGAATCTGTACGACACTCGGGAGACAGAAGTGCTTGAAGAACAGCTCAGACCACCCCAACACCTCTCATCCTGCCCAGTGCACTTTGGTCTCGGTGGAATCGAGGCCTTGAGCTGAACTAAGCCTTGGTCACCGTTCACATGCTCTACATCTGTGGCAAAGGCCAGGTAACATGACTGATCCTGCAATGAAAAAGGGTCCAACACCTCACGTTGACCTTGGATGAAGAAAGCACATATGGACAGTGACGAAAGTTCAGCTGCAATTCTGCTAGACCTCAAGAAACAAGAATGAATTGATGAGAAAAGGTCATATGCAACGGATCAACTGCAAGGGAAGGAGGAAAAGTTTTCTTTTGGGGTTAAAAAAATACTGCTCGGGACTAATGAGCAACAATAGACAAACGAGGGCTTAACGTTGCATCCTTTCCTTAGGATTTTCACTCTAACCTGTTCAGGGAAACATCTTCCCGATGAAAGCATTATTTCCTGAGACTGAGTAACTACAAAAGAAAAAAAAAAAAAAAAGAACTGTAAGGGACAGAAGGAAATGAACTGAGGCCACCTGGGCTCCTCAGCCCTGTCCTTTCGAAGACTGCATGTCCATCCCTTAAAGCCCGTGTTCCACTTCTTCCCTAATCCCATTCACTCTTCTGCATACAACCAGGATCAAGACAAACATGGAGAGTATTTTCTTAATTACTGGTACAATATCTTGAATATGTTGATTTTTTTTTTAACATTATTTTAAAGATTAACTTAAACATTTAGGAAGCATAAATGTGAAATGTGGTCTCCCCTCCCTGCATAGAAGATTACAGCCCGAATGGTTAAAATTGGACAATATTTGAAGCAGCAAAAGGCAAGAACTGTAGAGCAGTACTCAACACAGGCAGCAAAACTTTGTAGTTCAGATCTGTTAAAACCGTTCCAACTGTGCAAACTGATCTAAAGATACCCACCTTGCTGCACCAAGCTCAGTATTTATTTATTAGATAGTGCAACTGATTGAAATTGCCATATCTGATGGAAATAGATACTCCAAGCAATATCAGCGCAAGAGAAATTCAAATCTGTGAGTTCAAAGCAGGGAAATGGGGAAATCTCTCCTCAGTCACAAACCCCTGCATCCCCCGGTGACACCTAAAATCTTGAGAATATTACTTATTTTCTCAGATTTAATAACAAAAGGAAGCAATTTCCATACCTATATCTTCAAATTGTTTTGTGGGTTTTTTTTTTCTCCTCTTGTAATCCTTGATTGGGGCCCAGCTTTACAGCCTGAGGAAAGCAATACACCAGGGGGGTCTCCTTCGTTAGGAATTGCAACTACGTTACTCATCCCCCAGGCACATGAAGAACAAATAAGCAATCACTTGCAGGTCCTTTGCCTGCTGATCTTCCCACCAAAATAGGTATAATAAAGCAAAAAAGATGACATCCTAGCATACTACATTATGTTAAGGGTAACCAAAGCCTATCATAAACTGTGTCTCTGCTGACAAATTTTTCCTAATGAACCTATAGCAACCTCCAAGGACAGAAGAGCGATGGATTGCTCTAAGACAAATCTACGAAAGACTACAAGAGGAAGATGAAATATTTCCTCCTATGAACTACGTATGCCCTTTTTCTCTTCCTAGGAAGCCATCTGTTTAAAGCCAGACAGCAATCTTTGCTAAATAAGCAGTTGTTTCATTTACTGTCATGTATTCACGTGGTTAATGGAGTTAATGCTGCCCTACTGAATCTTCTGAGATATTCTTTATTTTAGAAATTGTATCGAATTTCCTAATAAAAGTCAAGAACAATATTAACAGAACAGTAATCTATTGGCTTTTACTGACCTACAGGATGCACTGACTCGATGGGAAAGAGATGCCACACGATAGAGAAAAATCCCATTAAAGTTTTTGTATTTCAAGGTATTTTTTAGGCCGCTTCTTGGCATTTGCATCTCAGCTCATTCACAACTGTATTTTCAATTGGAGGGAAAGAGCATAAATGAGAGTAAGATAGATGATGATACAGAACATGCTGGCAAAGTCACGTAAGGACTGTGTAACTAATACATGACAGCCCTTGGCACAGTCTCAAGCAGCTCCCACAGTCTACAGCTCAAAGAAGCAAAGAATGAAGCAGAACATCATTAATCAGAAACGAAAAGAGAAAAACATTTTTTTGCCAAATAAAGCCACTAAATCCAGCAGGGCTTTAAAAAAAGATCTTCCTATTTATTCTCTGCTTTACAGGAGTACAGAAAAATACAGCATATCAAGTCCACCTCTTCTTTCCCAACAGTGCCAGCAGTGTTAAATGATAGTCTGACACACGACGTGGAAAAAGATCAAAAGCAAACAAAAAAAGCCCAACACACAATCAAACCACAACAGCTCCAAAGGTAAATTAAACTTGTTTTTCCTCAAACCAAGACCACCTACCAGAGCCTCATAAATTCTTTTAACACAGTATCTAGATTAATTTAATTAAGCTTAGAAACCAAAGCAAGCAGATTGAAGGATAGTTCTGAAACTGGTCAACTGAAATTGTAATTGCATCCACTGGTACTGGCAGACCCGCATGGGAAAAGCCAAAGAGCAGCACACCATCTCCTGCAGGTCACCAATGCTCTTCTCTCACTCCAGGGACCTGTCGCTATTCTGCCAGCTTGATACCCAACAGTCTCAGCTGTATGCCTGCTCTAGCCTCCATCCACACCACTCTCCACCCAAAAGGTAGGAAAACAGTCACTATATTCACTCTGGTGGTGTATTTTGGAGGGCATGCATGTAATTCTTCTACTGAGGCTTAGCAAAGAAACATTTCACATGCTCGCTCTCATACACAGGAGGTAGAAAAAGTCTTAAATACAGCGAGAGTATAAATTTGGCTTCCGTGGTCCTCCAGTGTTTGATATGTTAGCAGCTGGGGCCAAGAGACCTTGTTCTCTGCTGCAAGCAGATGAAATCTAGGTCTATTCAAGCACTGTGTCCTGCTTAGCGCTTCCCAGGTTCAAGGCATGAAAACCATCCTTTCCAAACCAGCTTCAGCTGAAACACCAGCCTGCACATCACATCAAGCATTCACCTTTGCTGCTCAAACCTTGTCTTTCAAAGGAAGGGGCACTCTGTCAGCTAACCACAAAAGCACCTGGGTAAAAGAAGGCAGGAGCTCGCAGAGCTCAGGCTCACCGCACAACATTTGACTACTATGTCTGTAGGCATCCTTCCATGAAGGATAACTTAAGGCTTAACAGCCAGGTGATCTTTCGAACACTGAGTTCAGAAAGTTTTATGTAGAGTAAACAGATTCCCAGCCTCAGTGAAAACCAAGATCTGCGTGGGACAAAGAATTAAGCAGAAAACCAAGATGGAGATGAACAGCCAGCTCCAACAAATACAGACACTGCAATAAGACATTGCCCTTCACACAGCGTGATTAACAATTACGAAAGAGCAATTCTAAAAGCTCTTTAGTATGCAAATAAAAGTCAAGTGTACTAGTTCTAAACAGCGTGACTATTTTAAACAGCAAATATATTATTCACAGCTGTTTAATTGAGACTGATAAAGAAAAAGGGTATACGTATTTATGTTACACAGTATGCAACTTTTGCCCCTTCTTACCCCAACCTGAAACGTCACCTACTGGGAATGGCTGGGTCTGCAGCTGCCATTGTCTCTTTGGGTTCTTTCTGGGCTCTGTCTTTTCCTGGGTCTGCAGCAAGGTGAGATGGGATGGACAGCGGAAGCACAATGGCCACAGCTTTTCTCTCTCTCCTTCCTGTTCAACAAGGAAAGCTATCCCTCAGTTGGACAGACATCACACATCTTATTACACATACCAGTTCAGAGCAAGCTAGTTCCCAGAACAATGAATGCAAAACACTCAATATGAAGGCAATAAACATACAGCTCCCTGGGACATTTTTGAGCCTCCCTTCTCAAATAAGAGAGTTTTCTTCATATTTCTTCAATGAAGAAATTCAATGCGGTTGCAGTGCAACGAAAGATCAAATTTTACGGTCTCATTCCTACCCAACCCAAGCCTGCATTGCAATGCACAAGCGGAGCAAAGAGCAGTGTTCTTAAACAGACTCAGACAGTTTGCTGGCTCACATGAGCCTTATCTCCCACTCTGTTCCTATCAGCACTCCACAAAACATGGAGAAGCAGTTGAATTTCTTTCTCATAAATAAATCTACCACTCTGTTGGTAGCATCAGAGCACAACGCACGTGATTAATTCTAAAGATACCCTTCCCTGGAAGCTCTCCACAGAGTTAACTGCTTTCCACATCAGTTAGAAGCCAAAAAGTATTAGGAAAAAAAATACAGTGGGTAATATTTCAAAGTTTTACTCCAGGACAAATTCTGGTCTCGGTTGTACCAATATCAATCCAGCATAATTCCAGTAAAGGTATGCTGATTCAAGCTTACTCAGCTGTAAGCAAAATAAAATACTGCCCTGAATTTTATTCCCAGATTTCTTACCTCAAACCTACATAACTTCACCCTCTCCCGGATGGAAGAAGCCATCATCAAGTACAGAAGAATGCAGGCAGCAACACATTTCAGTTGTGACTGGTGCACATTAGCAGAAGGGAGGTCAGAGAGGTTCTCTCTCCCCATTAGCATGGCAACGTGCCGACTCTCCACTCCACGCCCTGAGTTACCATGCACCCACAACAGTCCAACTTCCAGCTACGAGTTTTAGAGAGTGATGCAGGGACAGCAGAAAGCATTTGGGCACTGTAAACAAAGCAAGTTACTACCACTAGCTCTGGGGTTAGTAAACCAGAACTGCATCCAAGCTTTGTTAGTGTCAGGCAGCAGGCTCTCTTTCAAACCGTGCAGGCAGCCGACAGGTGCTATGTTGGAAGGCAGCATGTTCCTCCTATGAGCCTAAGAGGAGAGGCTACTACTCAAGATATAATATGAAATCTTTGCTTGGATTGTATTTTCTTTTCTGCAAGAGAGTAAATAACCTCATCTTTTGAGTGCTTGCTATGGGGTTTTAAATCGTAGAAGTATTTCTTAGCTTTTCCCTTGCAGTTCACATATTATTATGTATACACTGTAAACTAAACTTTATCTGGTATGGTGCCCACTATTGTGTGGCCTTGGCTACAGCTCATGTATTACTGATAGCCAAAAGGACAGTTACTGGTTTCATGTGCCTCCAACACAAAAGAATTTTTGATTTCTGATTCAGTTGAATTGAAGGTCATGCTTGGGTTCCAAAAGAAATAAGGCCAGGCAGCATTTGCCCTGGGGTTTGATAATGCTGGTCATCCTCCAGCCAAAAAAAAAGTTTCCAGCCCTATTTGTTGAGCTACAACTCTTTTGCTTGCTCCTTCCTGGAAGCATTCCTGATTTCTTTCCCCAAATAACTCAACTGTTTATTTAACTGAGAAACTCTCCCAGTAGCTGGAACAGTTTTTCTTCAGCTGGTGGGTGACATCATCCTCATGTCTTTCACATAAGAAAAGCAGCACTAACGCACGTAACGCGGCCAGGCCATCTTCCTAGCTGGGCAGTGGAAGTGGTCCCACACGTTAGCCCTCATTTCACACTAGGACTAAGTTAAAACTTCCTCCAGGACCTATTTATCCACCGTGGGTTACCTGCCTCCCAACATGGCTACCGTGTCCTATCAAACAGAAGCCTTGTCATGAGGTGGGAGAGAGAGAGAGAAGGCAATGTTGTACCTGAGCCTATTGTATGTCCAACGGAGTCAAAGGAAAGAACCACTGAATCTGTAACACAAGAGTACAAGTTCATTTTCCCCTTTTCCTTAGTATCGTGTCTTGCTGCAATATTTTCTTGCTATTTTTCTTTAATATGCCCTTATGCTTCATCGCACAAGGAAACAGAAGAACTTCTTCACCAGCCAGCCAACCAGCAGTCATCTAGCAATGGCAGAACGCTGGAGAATGCAACAAATGGTGAGGTCATTACCCAACAAAGTCACTGTAACTTATTCGCTTAGACATACTTTTATTTTCAGTATATTTGGTTGACCTTGCCTGAACTGAACCAGAACACTTTTCTCTGACTGCGGAGTTCTTATCAAATCTACTATCATTTTTTGTCCTCATTTAGGCACTTCCTTATTAAGGTTAGCTCTTCCCCTGATGCTGTTTGCTGAGCCAAGTATTTTGTGCTTGTTCCATCCTCACCATAAAGCTTGCTTCCCACATCCTTAATCGAGCTAGTGACTCCCATCTGAACACATTTCAATTCATCGCCCTTCTCCTTTGCACTGTTTGCAGGAAGGGTGCCAAGTACCAAGCAAATATAGCCTCTGCTTGATGCCATTTATTGGGCCACGTGGGGTTCACGTCAGATACTAATCACAGTCACAATGACAACTATAGCTCATCAGCGGGTGACCACGACTTTGAGCCATTGGCTCGTGTGATGGGGCATGTGACAGCAGAACCACCTCTCGCCTTCAGCTAAATGAATGAATTGAATTCCTCAAAGTTTCTTTGCAATTTAAGCCTCGGAGGAGATCACCTGATCACGTCACTTGCAGCATCACAGCAGTGGCCCCTGTGCAAACCCTCAGCACAAGGGAAAAATCACCATCAGGAGCAGAGTGCCAAAAAGAGAAAAGAGGTGGGGCTCAACTGCATCACTTACATTTGGGCAGGCGACAATCACAGGCACTGACAGTCACCCAGCTCAGCTGAAAGTAGCTTGACACAGGACCGTCCCACTGGCTTTCCTATGGAGTATATCATCCATGCACTTATTTTCCAAATCTTACAAATGTAATAAGAAAGTGCTAATAAGAAAGTTTTTAAAATGATTATAGTCAAACCATTCATCTAGCTGGTTTTAAAGCAATTCAAAGAATTAATAATCACATAAAACTAGGTCTGCTCTGTCCCACGTCCAACAATGTGGTAGTAACGTTTTGAAAAAATAGTGGAAAAAAAAGATTACTAGTCTCAAAACTTGTTCCAATAAAAATAAAAATCCATCTGGACTTAACAACTGCATTTCCTCTATTGGGAGTAAAACTCAGACATTTTTATATTATTCCAAATAGCGAGGGGTTCCATTCACTTTAACTGTGTTAAATTCATCTGCCATCAATTAATTCTGAAGTATCTCTGTGGGGCTCTACTTGTAAAAAACTGTTGAGATTTTTATCAACATAAAATATTGCTTTGTAGCTTATGCCAATCTTAAACGTCACTCATTTTCCCCGATATATATTTTGGGCATGAAATATTAGGTCTTATCTAAGAACAGCTGAAAAACATCGCAAAGCACCAAATTAATGTAATTCTTGCCACCTGCAGAAATGGTATAATGTTTCAGTCCCTTCACTGAGAACATTATCGCCCCCCCACAAGCAAAAAGAATGACAAGCTGTAAGTGTGCAAGCTCCCTTTTCCAGTCCAGCCCTCTGTGAGACCATTAGGTTCCCAGTTTTGACACCAAATCAACAGAGCTGAGCCTGCACTGAGGTCAGCTCCCCGCAGTGTGAGTGATTTCAGAAACCACAGATCTTTATTAAAGCACCATGCTTATTTCTGGTGCTAATGCTTCTAAAGGGGAGAAGCTATAAAAGTGCAGAGGGCTGAGAAAGCCATCACGTGTCACCACAACTCGGCAATAATGCACGACTTAGGGCTGTGTGTGCCATAATGCCAGGCTTTTACATCTGTTTTCACGTTACTTACCATTTTTTTTTTCACTGGATACAGCAGTTTAAAAAAGAATAAAAGCAAAAACAAACATGCAAACGAAAAATCAAGATACAGCACAAACCAAATGTCATCCTGGATTTGATCCAGCCCATCAGGAGAAACACAGGGCACTCAGTGCCAGGAATAACAACATCTGAGACTTTGCCAGCTTTGGGTCACTCTGAGGCCAAGGAGCATCAGCAAGCCCCTCTTCCAGGAGGGCTGATACGCAAGGATCCGGCTCAGTTTGGAAGAAAGGAGCTCCAAGACAAACTGCAGAGAGACTCAGCTGTGCTCTGGGAGCAGAATCAGACTGTTGCAGCAATCCTCTAGACTTGCCTTTGAAGGAGCGCAACTGCATTTGCACAGCCCTGTCCTGAAGTCAAAAAGTCTTGCAACTTGGAGATGGATCCATACGTTGCTGCACTTAAGCACAGCTACCGTGCAGGCCCACTAAGTCACCCAGGTAAAGGATTGACTGCATTTCTGGGCAAGGACTGCTCTTCAGAAGTCCCTGATCCTCATCTCCCCTCCACACATGCACACACCATTTCGCCCAGCATCCCCTATCCTGGTGGCCATGGTGAGGATGGGTTGGCTGTTGGACTGGATGGTCTTAGCGGTCTTTTCCAACCTTAACAAATTCATGATAATATGCCTCCTGCAAATCCCTCCTTGTCTGGTTAAACGTGAGCTTTGCCACAGCCTGGATAACTCTGTGCCACAGTCCCATCCTCAAAGAGTCAGAAGAAATCACTCAACTTGCTGCAGGCTGGCACCTCAGGTCCAGGCATTTCTGGACACCACACAACCATCTAGCTACTATTCCTCACAGTGCCTTCTGCCACTGCAGTCTCTGAACAGCTATGTCTGCAATGAAAGGAAAACAAATGAAGATCTGAGTCTTCGTAAGAGTTATGATCCTGACCAACAAATGGTAGAGTTTGTAGGAGATGCTGGAAAACATAATTATCTCATCCTATTGGAAACCAAAGAAATTGAACCAATAAATTCTGTCATCCTTCTTTTTTTCTTTAAAAAACAAAAACAAACAAACAAACAACAAAACATCCCAAGACTTCAGCAATAAACTGACTTCCCTGGCTGAAAAAGAGAAAAAAAAAAAACATCAAGAAAGGTTGTGTGCTGCTTTGGAAGTGGTCCTGAGAAACCACAAACCGTTAGTCCCAGAGGAGTTATAAGAGTTTAATAATAAAGGCTTAACACAGCCTCAATATCACATACCATTACAGTAATATGCTCCACAGCCCAGGCCAAGCAGGGAATAATACAATAATACCTCGCAACATAAGGCTGCAATTTGGCACGTCCCCTCACACAGCTCAGGCTCTGAGGTCTGCGCTGGTCTCTTACATGCATGCTCACCACTTGGTTCCTCATTCCCCGTCTCTGCTCTCCAGACACTCTAACAGACTCCTACAGAACTGCAGCCTGTAGTTAATCACACATGCAATGTAATTTCTACCTCCAGAGCTTGCCCTGAGATCAGATGTCCTGCAGAGCTCCATCACCTGCGCTGGGGGTGGCAACTGCAGTAACAACATTAAAGAGTAAAATTTTTTATTTAAGTCAGAATGAAAAGAAAGGATGTTATGCTGCTTCTGTAACCATGGAATTAGAAGACTATGCAATATGAGAGCAGTCTGTCATTCAGCTCTCTCAAGTGAGCAATGAAAAGGATAGGATCAGACAACCTATTAACCTTCACAACTTACTTCCTATTTGCAATCAATTTTCTAATCACATGGCATATAACAGAAAGTTGCTATGCTTGAGGCACAAAACTCTCCGTAACTTCACTTCAAAAAAGGTCAGTAATAAAAGAAACCTATTGTTATGTTTTGCCTATTCACAAAACAAAGCTCAAAGCTGCAGTGCCACTCTCAGAGCACATATTACTGTGGGGATTCATTGGGCAGAGGATCTGTCCCAGACCACCTCCTGTGCAAAAGAAAATACCGGTGTAAAAAGAAAAGCTGTGCACTACACGACTATTAGACAAAGAAAAACACACCCACATCTAAGCACACAATAAAAAACATAGAAATGTAGAGGCAAGGCAGAAAGCAGAAAGAACAATCAGTATGAGTTTTTCCTCTTTTAAGCAGATGACATGTATGCTCCTCTGATTTCCCAAACATAAGAAGAAACACTTCATAGATGGTTTTCTCCTCGTTACAACACTGCTTGAGCTTTACTGGAGAGGTTATACCTCTCTTCCTAATTCTTCATTTCACTCTTTAAAGGCAGATTTAGGGAAGGCCTAAGTCAGGTTGTCAGTCTAATGATAAATGCCATCCTATCAATTTATTAAGTATCCTACTTCAACTGAACTTCATTTTTCCACCTTCTTCCAAATGCTCTGAGATGGTTCTGTCCCAAGAACACTGCCACTGGAGCACCTCCAATGCCACAGCCCCAAGAATGCTCTCAGCTGCCCATGCCCAAAACTCTGGTCAGTCATTGTGACACCCCCTGTGTTCAGCCCCTATATAAGCGCTGTGTTCCCATGCCAGCAGACCACGGAAGCTATAATTCCAAGCACACTTCTTGAGCCCAGTGCTTTCAGTATCTGGGGTGAGGGATATATCAGGACAAGATAACCAGCCAACACAAGGGCTGCAGATTTGGGCATCAAACCTTGAACAATTTCAAAACCCAGCGCCATCTCCAACTGATGGGAGCCCTGAGATCAGAGTTCAAACTTATTCCCTTTATGGGAGGGGAACGGTCACTCTGCAACAGGACTCGTCATCTTCAGGAACAGGAAACATCTGATTGTAAAGAACATTTGCAATAAACTCTGGATTTTCTACTTTAATAAACTAGCTTAAAATGAGACTGCACTGCAGCCCTGATTCTATTACGCTAAATTTGATGCCTGTATGCCCTGGTACAGAGATGGAGGAGCAGGCTAGTGCTAAATTCCCACAACATACCTGGAGGGAAAGACTCACCCTATTTTAAGAACTACTATAATTATTTCATTATACCATAGCACGCAGGTTCTGCACACAGAAATGGGACACGAGGGGGAACCAGCTCACAGGCAGCACAGACACAACCACTGTGAACTCCCAGTCAGGCTGAAGTACAACCAGCGTGGGTGACCTCACTGTGCCTGCACAATCCTGGGATGCAAGTGCTGTAAAAATGAACCACCTGCTTTTTTTCCAAAGACCAAAGGCTTGATAGTTACGGATACTTAGCAGCAGATATTGTTAAGTATTATTATTTGTCTCCTAGGCAGCATGGAGATCTACTGGTTACTTGGTAAGCTACAAAGTGCTCCTCCACCAGCTCTAAGTGCCCCCTTGCTGAATTGAAGGGAAGGCTCAGTGAGGCACTACTTGATGCAGCAATCTCTTCCATGGACCTCATGGAGCTGGGCCAGCTCCTACACTTGTTGTGCACATCGCTTCTCTTCCGTCAGGAGGGCTGTAATGAAGTGGCAAATTAACTAAGCAAGAAACAACGCTCATGTTCCAAGCAGATGTATTTTCCTAACATTCTGAGTATGTCAGTTTTCTTTATTCTGCCATGAATGAAGAGAATGAAAAGATGTGGTGTCCTGCGCCAGCTGGCCAACACTTCACAAGGATATTACATTGCTATTGTCTGCAGTCGTGCCCAAGTAAGTCTGACAGCAGGAAGTGCTGATGTGTTTTGCTCACAAAAGCAGCATTTGTTCAGCTCCTTTGCATAACTTTGCATCGCCATGACCAATAAAACCTGGGCATGAGTTCAGTGTGGTGCTCTGCTTCAAGCATCGGGGATTCACAGCTCCTTGGGATCTGTCCTGGCTCCCTGCCCTTCCCAACAGAGATGGGCGCGGAGTCCCCAAGTGCAGAGGAGAAGAGAAGACTAACACGCTGCAGAAGTTCAAAGAAATTCTACTTGGCCTGGAGGAAAACAACTGGAGACAACATACAGATCTGCTTTAAAAAGTCAAGAAAACAAACAGGCCCAACCAATAAAGTTGGCATCCTAGGGGTTTTTCTCTCGACAGAGAGAAATCCTTCAATGAATCCCAAACAGATTCTCAGCATTTTAAGGAGCTCCAAGTTTTATTGTGTTACCCAAAGCCAAGTCTCATACTTGGGCTTTGATTTTTATTGTATTTACCGCAGCACAAAGAAGTCACTCAAACGCCCAAATTCCACAGCAGAACATGCAACGAATTACAAAACAGTTAAGACTTCTCTCTTCTACACTTACGAGGCATGTGCACAACAGAAAAGGAATACTGGGAGTTGCAGAAGTACACAGGACCAAACATGAGAATGTGGTTGAAGAACAGCCTCAGCTCAGCATAGTAATGTTTTCTTCAGCATCCATAGTAGCACCAGACTTCAATCAGGGCAATACAAAGGGAAGTTGGTTTTGTGTCTCAGTGAATCACTATTGTAATTAGGAATCAAAAATAACAGTACTTACGCACTCAAATTCAAAGCACTGCCCTTAGGTTCAGAATATTTATCTTCTTCTGAACACGCATCTCCACCTAACACCTCCAAACCATAAGTTCCCTCATGCATTCATCTTAACAGGCTTGCTGTTCTCTCTTTGGGATAATCTTCGGAACAAAACAACACCTGAAGTGTCTTTATAATTACAAATAACAGCCAACTGGTACGTCGGTACATCATGGACGTATCAAGGGGCACAGGGGAAACAGCATTTAGATTTCCCTGCGTACAACTGTTGGATCCAACTGTTAAGTATGTTTCAATAACAGACCAGTTAGGCCACTGATATGCCTTACAGCAAAAAACTACTGAAATCAAAGGTAAACCAAAAACAACGACATCACTGCTGGAAAAATAAGTATTCTTTTACAGCAATTTTGAGTTAGCATTTATTTATTGCCATCGTTAGAAATATGTAACTGGCATGCTCCCTTCAGTTCTCTTGCTTAGTGCTCACACCTATAATTTTCACATAACTTTTGGACTACTGAACAATTTCCATATAGAAAACCTTGGAAGACGTTCAAGTATAATTACTCTTTACTACATGCTTGAAACTATGGGATAAGCAAATTACCCTCAGATTTGCCCATAAGAAAAAAAAAAATTCAGCCTCCAACTAAAATTAAATGCACTAAAATGTGTTGATTAAAAGCTTATTGCACAGCACTGGCACGAGGAAGTTAATTTGGTGCTTTCATAGTGCAGTCTAAACATATGTTGGTACCTTTGATATCAGAAGATATAAAACATTCAGAGCTAGATACAGTACAAAAGTAAATTATTTCTATTAGTTATTTACATGGACTTTTAACCTCAAAGCACAGCCCTGTAATTGTACCAATGTCAGTGTCTGACACTGATGAACAGCCACACGGCTATCAAAGAGCTCGGGAAGGCTGCTGCACATCCTCACTGTTTTACATACAGAAAAATACTTACATGCCATCAATGGCAATTAGGACAACAACTATTTTGATGCTCTGCTCTTGTTTTAATGTCTACTGGAGTTTTTTTCCTCCCCATCCCTGGTACGGATAAAACTTTTCTGTGCGTCGGCTTTTCTGAGCTATCTCCCAGAAACCTCTCCTTCCTCAAAAGCAATAACCAGGGCTCCAGAAATATAAATAGTTCCATCAGGAAACTCGCATTCCTCAGTTTGTTTGAAAATGATCTACTGCTTTGCATAGCGAGCCAGTGGCTGAGAGCCTCCCAAAGCCTTAAAGCAGACAACATCTGGCCCCACTGCCAGAACAACTGCCAGCAGGTTCCTATGGACAGCTTTACAGGGACACCTCTCGCCTCCCGTGTCTGCTCACAGCAGGAAGGAGAAGCGAATGGGTGTAAAACAACTCCTGAACATGAGCTCTTTATAGGCATCTTTGCCAGAAAAGGGCAACGTTCGACTTACAAGGACAGACCAAGCCATTTATCCACATGAAAGGTGATGCTGAACAGAGAGAAATGTTGGGTTCATTTTTCATCACTTTTTTTTTTTTTTTTGGCAGTTTGGAAGCAGGAAAGGATTGATTTTTTTTTCCACTTGGTTCCAAAATCTGAGCAGGTTTCTGACCCACCAAATCCTAAAACTCATTCAGTTTCCAAAACACACGGTAATAGGATTTGAAAGGTCCGACGCAGTAAACGATTTTATAGGTAACTGCTATATACAAAGAGATACCGAGCACGTGCTCTTCCAAAGCCAAACACTTTGAGGAGCACCTTGGGTGACTTGGGCTTCTCTCACTTTGCAGATCCATGATCACAATGTGCACAGTGCATTCAACACCTGTACCCAAACGCTGTGCGCTGTCCTGAACCGAAACAACTGCATAGAGAGATTTTCATTTCCTATTATTATTTCCTACTCTTTATTTTTACAAAAGCATTTGAGGAAATTATTTGCTTCACCAAAACACAAGAGTGGACAAGAAGAAGGTCACTTTCACATGCAGAAACAGCAGCACAAGAGGAAGTTGATCATCACACCAATGGGTCCGTAGACAACGCAGCTGGAGATTATCTAAAGGAAAAGTGCTCTTCCTATCACCCCACATATAAAAATACAACGAGTCCCTTTAATTTAAGACTTGGCAGAAAAACCCACTGAGAAAACAGATTTAACCCAGAAGGTTAAGCTGTAAGAAACATCGGTTCCAGACTAAGATCACTGGAATTAAACTTCTGAGCACCTAACTCGATTTCACAAGTTTGTGAAGTCAAACACCTGCTCGCACATTCTTCTTCACATCTCTCTCAAATAAGCAGGAGAAATTTTAAGCTTTGAATCATCAGAAGTGCCACAATTCAGAGTGTGAACCTCAAACACGCACATTAACCTTGCCCTTTAGGGTGGCCACCTGGACATCCATTGGACTTCCAGCACCTCTGGAAGAATCACCTCACAGAATCATAGAATGGGGTAGGTTGGAAGGGACCTTAAAGCCCAACCATTCCAACCCTTGCCTTAGGTTGGCTGCTCTCCACCAGCTCAGGCTGCCCAGGTCCCATCCAATCTGGCTTCAGGCACCTCCAGGATGGGCCACCCACAGCTCTCTGGGCATACTATGCCAGCAGAAGAACAACAACAACAAAAATCCCATACAACAAAATCCCACACCCCAGATCAATGGATTGCTTTCATCAATCTATCAAGGCAAAGGAGTAGCTCGCTTTAGAACAGTACTCAGCATCCAGCAGAGCTGAGACATCAATTGGTTTTGACAAAGTGCATGTGAAACTGCCAACCTCACCAAAAGCTGCAACTTGCAGCAACTGATTGCTGCCAGCTGCGACTCCATCTGATACGAACTCAGTTTCCACAAAGAAAACCCAATGTATGCTCAGGCAGACCTCCCTTCCCCATTCCCTATCAGCACTTCCAGCCACCTGCTGACGTCCGCTCCCAGCCAGGATTTCATGGGCTCACTGGGATTCACAAATTTTAGAGTTTCGCCATTCCTGGATTACTTCACGAGCAGAACTCCTCATAAATGGCAACAGTCATTTTATTGGCTTCATTCTAAAGCAGCTGTTCCTCCTCCACACCTTCACTTGAGTGCTAAAGTAACAGCTCCACGTTGGCAGGTCTGGGATCCAATCAGAACTGGGGCACAGCCTCTTGGTGCGTGACAAGCAATCTGTATGGGCAACGTTTTGGCCATAGGTTTGACTGCAATTGCCTGCACAAATGAACAGATGATAGGAGAGAGAGCGGCGAGTAGGATACTCTGCAAATACAGGCTACTGCAAAGGCGGAGGCACCAGCTCACCAAATGCAGAGGATTGCTGATCTCTCAGAGAAAACAAACCTTGTGCTCCCACGTGGCTTCAGCTGGTGGTTGTAAAGTCTGGGGCTGAGGTGTGGGGGATGCAGCTTTTTTTTGGTTTGGGGACATTTTTAAGCTTCGCTAAAAGAGCATCTTTCCCAGCCTGGATAACCTTGACATTCTTTCTCAACCATACTAAAACAAACAAGCCTGTTAATTCTCCCAAACCAAATCAAGTAATGGCAACCTAGCCATAATAGATGCTATTCAGCGTGACACAAAACCCCAGCATTCTGAGGCCAAGGCCTCCACATGGAGAAACGTGAGCCAAAAGCAGGATTAAAGGCCAACTTCAAAATTGCACATCTGGAAGAGAACTGCAACCACCTTAAGATCCTCCCTGCATCCAAGCAGGCAGTTATCACCAGCTCTGGGCCCACTGACATGCGAGAGAAGGAAATGAGATTTATCAGTTGCAGCAGGCCACTTTCCCCCAGCTGGCTTTAATTAAGCTAATTTGGTGGCCATAACTTACAGCGAGCAGAGCCTTCTCAAATCACTTGGCAAGTATTTCTGCCAGCATTTCGCCAGCTGTGCTGACCAGGAACACCAACTGCAATGTCATTCTGCAGTGCCTGAGGTCCAGCACTGAAGAGCTGCACATGCATTCCCCTGAGCTACCACCCGGCACCGCCACTGCCTACAGGTAACTGAATGAGAAGACAGCACGTGAAGAAAGGTACCAGACGAACTCCACCGAGGAAAATCGCTTCTGAAAAGGCAGCTGGATCCCTTGCCAGACTCCCGTTATGCCTTGGACACACCCACGCTACATAAAACTTATTAACGACCATGTGGATATTGAACACATTTTGGAGCAGCAGGGACACAATAGCCTATATAATTCGTAGCAAATCCTCTAAGCCAGTTTTTCTTTTCTGGATACACGTAGGATAGCTTTACCGTCAAGGAATGCTTCGGGCTACACTGTGACCTCAGCACAACCCTCTGCATGGCTACATTGTGCAAATTTAAGCCCAGTTGCCAGGCTTAAATCCCCATCCATAAGGGGGTAGCAATGGGACTGGGAAGGGTCTCAGTTAAGTGATATCTAACAAGACAGAGGTTTTTCGAGGGAAACTTTGCACACAGCAGTAAGAATCAACGAGACCAACAGCATCAGCAACAGTACCAGCACATAACCCCAGCACACATTAGAAACATACGTACCAGTAAACATAAGTTAAAAGAGAAGATATCAGCCTGCTCAGGGACCTGCTTTTTAGATGCGTATTCATAGGCATGTTAGCCACAAAAGGAAGAGTAAGGAAAGCATGGACCTGCTGATGAATTGCACAGCAGCCCTGCTGGCAAAATAAATAAGCAAATAAATTAAAAAAAGGGCCTGGAGAAACAGGCAGACAGAAGTCTCATGAAGTTCAGCAGAGGGAAATGCAAAGTCCTGCTCCTGGGGAGGAATAACTCTATGCACCAGCACAGACCGGGTGCCACCCCACTGGGAATCAGCCTCGCAGATAAGGACCTGGGGGTCCTGGCAGACAACTCACAGAACATGAACCATCACCACATCCCTATGGCAGAGCCCAGGCTGTGCAGGGCAGAGGCCCACAGCTGTTCAAGGGGATCCCTCTGAGCCCCAGCTGGGCACTGGGACCAGCACTGGGCTTCTCACTGCCAGAGGCACGGGGCACACTGCAATTAACTAAGGTGATTAAGGGATTGGAGCATCTGCCATGGAAGGGGAGGCTGAGAGCTGGGGTCGTTAGCCTTGAGTAGAGGGGATCAGGAGAATCTTAGTCATGTGCATCTTTACTACTTGAGAGGAACAGTGCATAATCAACCAGCGATGACACAGAAGGCCCAGCCCCAAGCTAACAGCCTTGAACACATCCCCCGTGCCCCTTCCTTTGAGCCATCCCAAGGCTGAAAGGTCCAGCTGCCAGAAGGCTGTTCCCTTTGGTCTCCCGCTGCCTTGCAGCTGGCTGACACTGCCTGCCACGCCGTCAGTTGGACAGAGAATGTTGGCTCAAGGCAAGCCATAAAAACAAGGGCTAGGGCTGAAGCTCAAAGAGCATAAGTGATGTTTCAAAACCCGTTTATAACCAGTGCTAGCAGCGTTTCCCGTAGCCAAAGCCCAGAAGCATACCAACACCTTTCTACCTACTCCCTCTTCATCTTAGCCCAACCCCTGCCAGACATTTCTCTCCTGTCTTCCTCTCCCAAGCAGAGGCCAAGTCTCCCCAAAAGCTATCCTACCATCCCAGAAACACACAAAAGTATGCAAAGACGGATTGAGAGAGCAGTTTTCCAGTGTTTAGGATTAAACTTCTTTCAAGCTTGTCTACATACGGACTTCCACCAATAAAATCACACTGCAGTTGGAGAACTTCGAGAAACAAACTCGTTTAAGCTCCCTCTGCTGACTAATCTGGGAGCATACAATCCAGCTGTACCTACAAGGGGTCTCTTCTGACAAGTGGAAAATGTGATGTGTAAGGCAGCATTTCAACAACAGATAAACCCATACTAAGATTCCCAGCAACGTAAGTAAGCTATGGTACAGTTGGCATATGGCTGTGACCAAACTGAAGATGTTTCATTCCCATCAGCATTACCAATTCCAATCCAAAATTAACACCAGCCTCAAGGTGTACTTATACAGTACTTTGGCAACAAAGCAAAATAAAGGCCATTCTCACACTGTGCATTCCAGCACATCACTGCAGCTCCCCATCACGTCTGTGCCAAGACGACTGCTCACAGGGTGGAGGCTGTAAATCGGATCACTGAAAAAGTATGAGACAAAAAAACACCAAGAATCTCCCAGAAAAAAAAGCAACCACGCAGTTACTTACAGCAGGTTTGCCACCAAAGTCAACATCCCGTGTAACTATACCCTCAGACATTCAGTTTTGGAAAGCTCAGGTCCTTCCCACAGAACTCAAATGATCCCTGGCAAAGCAGTAACATTCCTTTAAAGCGGGTCTTAAATAACTGCACACCTGTCGACACTCAAATAAAACACAACTCCATGGTGAACAAGGGCCAGAGACTGCCTAAGAATGTGGCAAATAAAACAGAAGAGGAAAGATTGCAGTAAGGCTGTTCAACAAAAGAGATGGAATGACTGCAGTTCTGTTCCTTAACCATCATTACTCCTCATGCCCAGAAGGGCAACGGTCTGCAAAGCTGTCCATGGTAATGAATGCCTCAATCTGGGACAAATCAGGAGCGCGGCACTGAAGGAAAAGCAAGCTATGTCAGAAAATGCATCTTTGGAACACTTTGTCTGGCTGCAAAAATGAGAAAACATTCACGCTGATCTAACAAAAGTAAGGGACTGTCCACAAAACCAGTTGGGAAATTCATAAACGGATGAGATGAAGACAGAGAGGTGACCCAAAGAGGACTGTGCAGTAACACGCCAACTGTTCCAATGACCAATACATTGGGAGCAAAAAAAATCCAAGCTCTGCGCTCATACATCAACATTTGGAAAAAATAAATAATTATTGTATCTTACAACAACAGTACCCTCTACTGTTACGAAGTTGAATAGCAAAAGATGAAGCCCAGCTCTGACCATCACAGATGCCCAATGCAGGAACAGCCACCAAGAACACCTACATAGCTTTAACAACTATCTGGCTTCCTGTGGAGAACTTTGAAGTTTGTTGGTTTCTTTACACTACAGAGTCAGATTTGGGGTTGGTTATGATGCTCATTTAATTCCTTTCTCCCAGACCTTTTCCTGTGGTTGGCAAAGTGACAGTTTTAGCCTTAAAAAAAAAAAAATACTGCAAAATTGAACACCATCTTGTTCAGAAGCCCAGAGTCAGTCAGCAGCACAGCAATATCTTCTGGATCATTCACAGAGTACTGCTGTAAGTGGGGTTTCAAGGCAAGCCATGAACTTCAGGAGACACGGCCCTTGTGGTACCTGGCTGGAAAGCAAGGGAAGATGTGACAAGCATAGGCTTTAGGAGAGCCACAGGGCTAAAAAGGCTCCCAAGCTTGATTTGAAGCACAGGCATCCATCACGGAATGCTTGAATGAACAAGCAGCAAGAAGGAAAAAACACAAAAGTGAGGAACACTTCAACTAGATGGTGAGGTTACAGTCAATATCTCAACATGGAACTGTGGATATACACACTCGTGTGTGATCCAGAACTACACACCACTTGCCTTCAGAAAGAATGAAATCCCTCAATATCAAGATGAGAAGAAACCCTCTCACTACTGAGGGACAGCTGAGCCATGCAGGACGATCCTTCATCGGCAGCTGGCTTTTGGAATTTGGCTTATGATCAACTCACTGCCTTTTAGTTTAAAATTTTCCCTTTAACCTACTAAGTTTGAACTTTAATTAGCCACAGAGAGCTCTCAAAGTGAGCAACATTAAAACAGAACCCCCTGCTTTGTGAGTGATGAATCAATACAATGAAGAAACAAGGCTTTCTCGAAGCAGCTGTCACCCTCCACACACTACGAGACCCTTAAAGCTGGACCCTAAAGCTCCTCACAACCTTCAGGAGTTGGTCTGGGGACTTTTCTGCTTCCCTTTGAATTACGGAGCATGCAGCAATAGCACTACCAGAGTATGGTTCAAGATTGCTGCAACAAAACCCAACCAGAGCAAGGGCAGACCAAGGCACCTGGGAAGAACTCTGTGCCATTACTCAGAGGTACTTAATCAGAGCTCTTAATCCTACCCTAGACAGCAAAAATTACATATCAAGAACCTACCCTATGAATTAATCCTGTCTGAAAAGCTCGTATTTGTCTTCTGTTTGGAATGTGATAACTACCAACCATAACCCTGAGGCTAGCGGGTTAGCTTTCCCTCCCAAATACAAAGTGGTTTCATGTCCTTCCATTGGAGCAGAACCACATTTGAATACATCCCAGGGCAACAGCAACAGGGCAACCATACAAATATTTCAATCTTGGCAAGTAGGCATAGCGAGGGCTATAGTGGCGTTTATAATGAGTTACAGAGAATGACAAATTGATCTGAATCAGCACCACAGGACTGAAACCCCAGTGCATTCGCACCGAAAAACATGCACAAGGTTGTAACTGCGAGCCACATTTTCTACTCCACTCAAACAGATCAAACTTCCAAAAACAATACTCTAACACAGTGCCACACTCCAAGAAACATATTTGCAAATTGCAATGCCTGAAGAAAAGCAATGAGAATGACAGAGTCTAGAAAATTTAAGGGAACAAGACCAAAGAGAAGACTACCAGCCTAGAACATGTAAAGACATGTTGAGAAGAGGAGGAGGATACTCATAAAAGCTTTCCATTGACTTGACTGCAGTCAAAATGATTTAGGGTAGACATCAGGAAAAATCTGTCTGCAGGGAAGAATAATTAAGCACTGGGATAGATTGTCCAAGTTTCAATCACATTTTATAGAGTACTTCTGACATATGCTGGCATGAAATTATGTTAAAAATATTATTTCTAGAGGCCTGGAGAGAGACTTTCTGCAGTTCTTCCCAAGGCTATTTTCTACAGTTTCCTACAAAGGAAAATATTTTGAGTGGCCATTGTTGAAACACACAGCTTCTAAAATGAGTAGCAATATTTAAGATAATCAGGAAAATAAATATTGGCAGAAGTGGAAAGCGTTAATCTACAGGAAAACAAAGTAGGACAATCAGCTTACAAGTTAAATATTTACTCAAGTATCTCAGATGGTAACTAAACTGTTATTCAACAGGAAAGAAAACCACCTTGCAGTTCTAGCTTTCGCTCCTGGCTGTTGCTAATGCCAGTGAGGCAAGGTAGCTGGCCTATAAGCTAGAGAACCAGGAAAAGAAAAGCACACAACAGAAATACTAAAATTACTGAAGGTTTATCAGTTAAACAGATTGGCTGCTCAAGAACACGACTTTCATTTTAATATCAGAACAGCAATAAATGCTGTGTAGCAGAAGCCACATCTTCTTCTATTCAGCCCAAGTCCAGTGATGGTTACAACCACAGCAACCGAGCTTCATTCTCTCCATGGTACAATTGCCCTGCATTCATCCAGAAATCTTCGGCACTTTCAAGGCTGTTGTGGGTCCCTTCCAACTCAGGATATTGCATGATTCTGTGACTGCCCTTCAAGTAAATCCAAAATCGTTGCCTGGTTGGAAAGCATCATGGGAGGAGAGAGAAATTAAAAACAGTGGATTTGGATTTGCTCCTGTCTTCTAAATGAAACTTCTGATATACGCAAAGCTGCATATGATCATAATCCGGTCCAAGAATATCGCATCCAACATGCAACTGCACGGGATTTATACGCCACGCGATAGCATATAGCCATGTTCCCACTAGCATTTTATGGGAGCAGGCAGACATTCCAGAGATGAGGCTTCGCACTGCATGGGATGTAGGAAGGGAACCACACAGCAATCAATGCAAAACGAAGCCTTCTGGAAACATTCATCCTGATAGCTCCCACTGGATACGGATAAAGGGAATACAAGATTTTTTTTTTTTTAATTAAAATGTTTTATAAAGCATATGCTGAGGAACTGATAAAAGTTCTTTTAAGAGAAACCAGCTTAGAAAAGGAATATATTGCATTCTCAGCTCTTACAGAAAGAAGATTTTGGTGTTCGTACGGATCATGAGGTTGCATGCTTTAGAAATCCCACCTTCGAAGGCCAACAAACAGCTGCTGTGGAAAAGAGACAACCACTCCTATCGGTGAGGTCACTGCAAACAAGGACAGTCATGAGCAGCTGGCTAAAAGGACTCAAAAAGTAGAAAAATAAAGGCAATAAACTACCCCCAAAATATTTGGAGAATAACAGCTGCACTGTATGGGAAACCCTGGAACCGGAAGGATGAAGAAAGATGAAAAAGATGGACTTTATTCTACTGGAGTATGAAGAACCTGCTGGATTCTATTGAAGAATCAACAGAAATGCTGAAAAGGATTGGAAAAACCAAACACAAGTACAGAAGGGAAGCCTTGAAGGTGCTCGTTTTCTTGGATGCGATACACTGCCATCGCCCACCTCTCCCCCAGAGCAGGCTGCAAACCCAAACTCACAGTCACTTCAGTAAAGAGCAAACTTGTGTTCAGCACTCCAAATATCCCCACACTATTTGTTATAATGCAGACGTGCCTGCCATGAACAGCTGGCAGCAGTGAAAGGAGTGCAATGCAGCGGTACACGCACCCAACTCAGCTATTTCCAGCAGCACTATCTTCTGCAGGGGGAAGCAGTTATCACATGCACGGCTTTCCTTGCAGCCATCCTATTCACACCAGTCCTTGACATCTGATCACACAACAGTCTGCAATATCCACCCCTCTTCCAAACAGTTCTGTGTTACTCCGAGCTCACTAAATAGCTGCTTGTCAAGGACCTGGAGACCAGATTACTAGTGCTGCACTGCCACTGCCTTTCCTACCCAACTTTCTCATCTGTTGAGCTCTGGAACTTGAAGATAAAGCCCCAATTTATCTTGGAATACTGTGTTTCTCACATGGCCTTTGGGACTTCACTTTCTATGTAATTACATTTGCAGGGATAAAAGCAGACACGTGGAAAACACTCCCAATGCCCACCTCATCCACTGAGCCCTTCAGGGGAAGAAGGTGACAGTGGCCACAAGGTACAGTTTAGAATCACAGAATCCTTTGAGCAGGAAGGGACCTTTAAAGGTCATCTAGGCCAACTCAGGAGGTTCAGACTGGACATTAAGAAAAGGCATTTCACTGGGAAGGCAGTGCACATGGAACGGACTGCCCAGAGAGGGTGCCTGCTGTCTGAAGCCTGGTTTTTGGATCACCCTCTGATCTCACTCCCTTTAACAGTGACCATTTTTGGACTGAGCCTCTTCAGAAGCAAAGGGCCTTTGTGGTAGCAACACCATTTCCCGTCTCGTTATTGCATCTTCAGCACATCAAGACATATAATCTCTAGAGAGGGCTACAGACAAACACGGGGTTGTGCAGATGATTGTGCAGCATCCTGCTGAATGCTGACGTGTGCTACAAAGGAAGGAGCTTTACTTAGCCTGGAGAAGACAAAGCTTTGGGAAGACAAGATAGCTGCCCTGCAGCACCTGCAAGAAGGTCACCAGGAAAACAGAGCCTGGTTCCCAAAGCATTGCAAGGTGGGGCAGAGAGGCAACGAGCGTAAATCAAAATCCTGATCTGATATATGGAAAAACTTGCTCACAGTCAAGACAGCAAGGCACTGGATAAGGCACTACAGAGAGGCTATGAGGTCTCCATCCTTCTGGAATGGATAAAGAGCTGACTAATCTGGTCTCCAAATTAAGCTACTCGAAGAACAAATGATGCTAGATAAGTTGGCTTGTTTGTTTTGTTTTTAATGTGGGATTTACTGAAGCTTACCCAGCGAATGGCCAGCTGCCACTTGGTAACCGCCAAAGAAAGAAAAATGCTGTAATTTTCTTCGTTTGAAGTCATATTTTCTCCACCTGCAACGGCTTCTGACAGCACGGGGAGTCCCACGGAGGGTCGAGCAGAAGACAGCTGCTGCCCTCAAGTGGTCCCTGCCACAACCGCACATCGCAGAGCCCACGGCCCCCAGCCGCAACGCACACCTTTGAAGTGGCACTGGTATGGGTTGAGAATGGCATTTCCTGGAGAGCTGGTGAGGGAGGAGACGGGCAGCTCCTGGATCTTATCACCAAATCAGTTTCCTGTTCCCATCCATGACATGAATAATTTTTCTAGCATACCTGGACGTGAGCCAGAGGAGGACCTGCTTAACCATGGGCTCAGCAGAAGGCGTTCCAGCACCGCACGTTCTGAATTCAATTTGTATTACCTCTGCTATCACGTTCTTTAGTCTTTGGAAGATTAAAGCATCTACCAGCAACAAAATCAGATCAGAAACGGAAGCAGTAATCATAGCTCCCCAGACAAAGATCACAGCATCGCACGCTCCTGAAGCTGAGACACGATGTGCCTTTTTAAACATCCTCGCTTATGGGAACAGACAAGTGTAAAACACCGACCAAAGAACTGCTCACACGGGGAGAAACGATGGGGATACCAGAGCTGACAGCTGCAGGCACATCAACCCAAGTTCCTGGGGAGGGATTGGGCAGGAAAGCCCCCATCCTCCTCCATGCTACTTTAAACACACTTAATGAAGCATTTGAGTCACTACGCCAAGAAACTCCAACTCCAACGCCACTACACCAAGTATTCACAGGCCAGGAGGTCTCTGCTCACAGACACAAGGCACTGTAACAGTAAAATTAACTCTGTTAGTCTGTTGCAGTGAGGAGAAGCAATGTTACGTTGTGCTGAAGCTCTCATCTTCTCCTAAGCACCAAAAGAGCCTGCTTCTCAATGTGCAAACCCGTTTCAAAGGTTTGCAAGTATTCATACCACATCCGAATCATCCCTGAATATGAAATAAATTTAGGAAATCCATTCAGAATTAGCAGTTCTTTAACAGCCATTCAATTTGCAATCTTTACACCGCATTAACTCACGCCTCTGCTTCTAATAAAGCACCGGACCCGAACACAACAGCTCCGAAATGAAACACGTAGGAATTAATGTTGTAACGAAGCACATTTAAAAATAACAAAAAACTTTTCCAATGCACAGATAAAGTGCTTCTAAGCAGAGACTGCAGCAACAGCGCTACCCAGAAGCAGCGTTACTCATTTCCCAGCAGCACAATGGGGAAGCGCCTATGCTCTATTTAGAACGTGACAGAAACGTGTGGGACAAGTCTCACAAGGCAGGAAAGTCTTAGCAACTAAATTCACAGCAATTAGATCTCTAATTATACTAGAGCACCAGTGACTGCTCCGTAATTCCCCAAGTTCCATGTTTGAGTACGGAGAGCAAAAATTACACTTTTCCACTATGAAAGACCGCCAGCTTTAAAAAGAGGAAGGCAGCTTAACGCAGCTAGAAAGCAGCAAGTGTGCTGCCTTTGATGTGGTGCACCTGAAGGCTGAATAACCCCACGGCAGCACTCAGCTGCTCAGGCACTCACACATCTTATGCAGCTCCTACAAGCAAGTAAGGCCAGCTGCATCATCCCCTAATTACAGGGCTCACACCCAGCCACCAGCACTGCCCGTGCAAACCATCCTCTCACCAGCTGTGTCACTGCCACTGTGCTTGGAAACGCTGCTGTGCTTTTACAAATATCAGCAGAAATCTCAGCCCCGAGCCAGCAACTTCAGCGTATTACTGTTCTCCTGCATCTAGCAGAAGCAGAATGTGCATTACAGGGAAACAAGCCTCCTTTGGCTAAATGGATGCTGGATCAGGAGCCTGGAGACCTTTATTCTATTCATAGCTGTGCCCTTGAGCTGCTGTGTGACATGGAATAATTTCACCTCCCAGTGCCTCTGCCTCCTCGGCCTTCTTGAGTCAAGTCTATTTAGGCTACTGCCCTTCATCCTAAGAAACGCGTCTCCGTACATCTTTTTGATTGGGATCTCCAGGCACAATCACAACTGAACAGCAAGACTTGTGTGGTATTACTGCTCTGATGAATTCGATTCACCTCCGACCAAGATTTCAAAAACATAAAATGCAACTGCACTGATACATCACTAACGTGTCAATCGCATCATGCTCAGCCTTAGTATGTAGGAAGCCATCAGCTACTTACCTGCCTGAGAAATTCAACGTGAATTGATTTCCGTGCCATCACGTTTTCACTCCTCCTAATAAAGCACTCTATAGCTACACTGTGCTAACTGTGTCGGTTCCAGGACTTAAGGGGATACTGACTCAGCTCAGACGGACCTCAGGTTGAATCAGCGTTCCTAATACTGGAAAGCCACAGGAAGATAGCAAAGAACAAAAGGGCACACTGTAACAGGACTGAATTAAAGCAGGAGTGACCCCAGCATCATCTGAAAAAAAAGTGAAAAGCATTTATGTTGCTTGCCTTTAAGCTCCCAAAAATGCAAACGCATTCTGGTTTTCCATTTCCAGAACAGAGAAAAAAAATAGCTAAATTCATACTCTCAAATGTATGTGCCTGGGATTGTCCAGGGTATGGTTTGGTTCTTTGTACTGTGAATAACATGGTCTGGCTGTGCTGCCCTTGCCAGCCGTGCCCAGGTCTGCCCGGTTCGTTGCCTCAGCCTGAGGCTGTGATGACACAAGCAGTTTACGTCAGAAGAACGACCTGTAAGAGGAACTAAAGCACCTTGGTAGAAGGCAACGATCGAGGAAAAATTGTTTTTCCAAAACTTGCCTGATTGTGACAGACACGGCCGGGATCAGTACTGAGGCCACGATGGACAGAAGAGCACAGCAGGAACAGCTTGTCCCACTCCAGACAATCCACTATGAACCCCTTTGTACCCGAAGCTACTGCACCAATAACGTCAGCGGATGGGGCATGAAGCAGAATTCAGATGAGCATGAAGGATGCTCAAAGCCAGCCCACCCATATTACAGCAGACAGAGATCTATTCTACCAAACGAGTGCTGTGGTGGAGCTCCCAGTGAGACCAGTAATACCTTAGGGCTCAACAGCCACGGCAGCAATCTGCATGTTGCTGGGATAAGCGGAGAGGAGGAAGGCAGGAACAGCTCAGCAGCACGGCTGACATGGCCCTCACAGGGAGGTACTGTTCCAGCTGAACCCGGAGCCAAGGGGCTGAGCAGGCAGCTGGGATGAATGAGTCCTTTCACCTCTGAAAGCACCCAGCTGCAGAGCATTTGCTAAGAGGTGAAGTGCTTTCAGTGCATTGTGCCTCACAGAATATGGGCACTTGCTGACATTGACCTCCGGAGAATCGCAAGGGTGCAACTTCAGCTCCTGGCTAACACCAAATGCAGCCCCTTACAAGCCACAAGTACGGGCACAGCAGTGCCACTGCTTGGCCTGTGGGGGCTCAGCGTGCTCTGCTGCCCTTCCTCACCTCTGCCCCAGCGATCCCAGAGCCTCAGGAGCTGCCCCAGCATTTCTGCCCAGCGCTGTTACAGAGAGACAGCAAGGTCCCCAGGACAGCATGGTTGGGCACCGCTGGGTGTTTCACCAGGGGGCACTGAGAGCATTCACCTGCAGTCACACAGAGATACCACCACGGCTGTGCTTCCCGAGCACTGGCAATTCAAGCTCAGCTGTGCTCCCTGTTCTGGCAACTTACCAGGGAGGACAGAGTAACCCGAACACTGATAGCAATTTCCGGGTATTAAATCTATTTTCCAGTGTTCTGCCCAGATAAGAGAAGCAGCCACCAGAGCAGCCCTCAGAGGTTTCCAATTTCAGGCTGAACACGAGCAGAACATTTCAGTCCAATAGGAGAGTTAAGGCGTTCTACTGGCATCTCGTCTCAACATCTATTTTTACACCTTTGTTTCTAATATTCACTGCTGCCACGATAATATTACTTCCCATTTTCAACTTAGTCCAAAAAGTTATCATTTTGATACTCAAATCCCTAAAGCACCCGAAAAGCAGCAAAGAGGTTCCTTAAATCTGTCGCTGGACCCGTTTAAGGTTAACAAAGATCAGGTTTTTCAGCCTGCAGAGCAGCAACAAGACCTACTGTAAAGAAGCAAACACACCCCTGCAGCTAAGGCCACAGATAGAGAACAACTGAAATCAGATCACCATCAGTCTGTCACCCCTCAGAATATAGAGAGCAGTGCTCCGTAATTCTACGCTAGAAAAGGACATGCTCTCTCTTGCACCTAACCATAAATCCAGCCAGCTTAGCTCCAGCCACTCTCATCAGAGATTTATGCTCTCAATGCCAAGCTGAGTTGGCCCCGAAATGCTATTTTTGTAGGAGCACTCTGCATTTCCCTCTTCTGGCAGAGGCGAGCGGTGCAGTAATCCCATACCCGAAGGTCTGAGCACAAAGCTATTGCACGGCCCTAGCCACGAAGGGCACGAGTTTGTGGCTGCTCACACACCAGCTGAACGCCTTTTCATTTGTCTTTATAGAACAGAATGGAAAGAGGTCAGATGTCGGAGTATGCAGGACCCGCTCCCTTGCGCAGAACAGGCAGCAATGCCTGTAACTCAAGCTACAACAGTTGTACCCACGCTACATACCATCACACACACAGTGAGGCTTCTGCCACAAGAGAAAGAGCATGCACGTTCCAAACCCTCCTAAAAAGATCCATTTCTTTCACACACTTCAGCTCCTTGCACAAGGATTGACAAAAACACCATTTCATTTGGAAGGAGAGAAACCACATATACAGGTTTGATTGCTTTCTATTAATTTAACCTTATTTGCTGAGCCTCGTCTCCATGGAAATGCAGGCAGAAGAAAAAACCTGCAACCAGAAGTGAGTCAGTTTTGCCTGTTTATGTCTCCTCAGTTCCCATAGAAACAGACATTTAAAAAAAAAAAAGGATAAGGGTCCTGAAATACCTTCAGAAAAGCCTCCTCCCACAGCTTCACGTCTTCAGCTGCCCTTCCAAAATTAGAGTTGAAAACAACGCCGAGCAACAGATGACAGAGAGGTGACTTGGTTTTGTTACGCAGACACTGACAGGAGGTACCTGGGGATGTTTCGAAAGCCACATCCAAACTGAAAGCTCCCAGTCTACAGTTACAAACTGTACCAACTTCAGTTTTGATGGCGGTGCCTGAAGTAGGGGGTCTATTTTTCAATTAATTCAAAGCTAATGTAGGTACAAATAGAATTAGAGAAGAGAAAATCAGCGCCACTCTCCCTGCCCCAAACATATTGCAGCATTTTGAGAGGCCAAAATAATAAATGCTGCCTCGGGGGAATGAGTCCAAGATTCCCATAGGCAGGACGTTTTTTAGAAGGAATCACTCCTTCCTTTGAACATAATGATTTTTAAGTTGCAAAATCAGCTCTACGCATAGTGGGTTAAGTAACAAATAGCAGTATTAAACATTAACGCGAGCCTACTCTGTCCTTCACAGTTAGAGGTACAAATGCACTCCTACAAGCAGAAATAGCAAATCCCGAGGCACTGGCAGCAAGAATCCATCTCCCAGCCTACTGTCCAGGGATGCTGGGGCACTTCCCCTGCATGGCATCCTTCCCCATTGCACTGCTATCTCAGAGCCAAACACACCCAGGCAGTAGGAAGGACAGGAAAGAGTTGTTAGGGAAGTGGCTGTGGTGCGCATCTCAGACCTCCAAATCCTGCTCCTATCACTCCTGTTACTGGGTAGGAATCCCTTGGCATCACACACAACCAACAGAGCCGTCGTTACTTGCTGCTGCAAGGTCCTTCTGGAACGCACAGGGCAGCCCACCCCAATATCAAACTTCTTTCCTTGTGTCCACAGCACATGGTGAGTTCCACGCGTCAGCACACTTCCATGCAACTCAACGCCTTTAATCAGACAGCTCTTGCTTTTGCCATTATTGCCTGCCTGGGAAGAACAAGCAATGTGTTTCTCTTATCGCTGCCACCACAGCAAAGCTGCAGAAGGGAAAAGGTAACAAACACAACAAAAGAAAGGCTTGGTGAGGAACAGCCCAGAGCGACGCCTCCTGCAAGGAGAAAGAGCAGCAGCAGTCACGGGGAGTTCGTCTCCAATGGCAGACGCAGCTGAACTTAATTCAACCTTAATTAGCTCACATTAGCTGAATTCAATCTATTCCTGTTACAGGAAAGATAAGCCCTAGGGAATTAATTATTTTCTACTCCCCATTGTACTCCAGCACGGTGTAGTGTCACACCTCAAGGAGAGCAATCTCTCAAAACCCAGCGAGGCAGCACTCGAAGACGACAGACCTGAAGTTCAGTGGAGAAAGTACAGGAAACACCGACGGGCATCCTTCCATCCATTCAGAAGCAAAGCCTCCCTTCGTGGAGGTGTCAGGCAGCAACAACCACCACGCTTTAACTATTCCTTTACTCCAGCAGCTAAATACACAAACAAAGCCTTAGCGTGACTACCTTCCTTACGGTTACCATTCAAACCCATGCCTAACAGCTCCATACAAGCATTTGCTAAAACATCACAGGGACAAACCAGACAAGCAGCAAAGCAGCAGATGGATCTTTTTTTCCCTGTACTCTACGAGAAATGCAAGTCTCGTTTGATATTAAATGCAGGTGTCAAGTTCATTAAACCAGGCTCTGAAGAGATTCTGAGGCATCAGCTGTCAGGATCAGCTTACCTCCACCAGCACAAGAATGGGGCAGAGAGAAGGTGAATGGGAGTCCCTGTTACACCCAATAAGGACACCGGTCACAGGAAAAAAGAAAAATAGAATTTAAGGATATAAAAATCAATACTCTGAGATTATTCAACGCCTGAAAATGAACACTGCTAACTTAGTTTTGCCCTTTAGGGCATCACTGTTGTATCAATCATGAAGAAACGCACAAGGTCACAGCTTGAATTACTGGGAAATTAAAGCACAGCAGCTATCAAGCAGCACCTGTCCTGTGTGCTGATTAGGCAAGGTCCCCTTAGAAAAAAGGAAATATAACTGCAACTTTATACATCATCTCACATTCCATCAGCTCAAGGAGGCCTCAGCATGGCTAAAAGAGCAACCTCAGCTCTGTCATTTGTTAACTCCCAAACGCTTACTTACAGGAGCTCAGCATTAGCCCTTCACATCAAGGTTCCCAACACAGGATTTTAAGTCTGCCTGCGCTCCTCACGTGCATAATTGAGGGATAAATGAAATGCTTTTGATACACACAAAACTCTACAGACCGACAGAAGGCCGCTGCCACCGCAGCTGCTTTGAAAAGCAATCATACAGAAATATTCCCCTCTGACATTTGGCTGCTGTTGACACAAAAATCGCACGGAGCTTCAGCCAATATCTAAGACACAACCCACAAAAGTTTCTAGAAGAAAAGGAACCGTGGTGTAGCACATATTAATTGTGACAACTGATGAAGACCGGGTAAGCAAACTCCTCAGCCCAGCATCGCCGCTTTGCACCTGTTGAAGATGCTTAATGCAAGTACTGCAACCTCCAGGATCAATTGAAGACCACACTTAAAACAGAAGAGTGGCAAAAAGCAGATGTACCCCTAACAGATCACCTGTGGCATCACATCCTGGAGCTCCTGCCTGAACAGGACCTGAAAGCTGCCAGAGCACTCAGCACACGCTGCTCTATGGAGGCACAACCCCCCTCTCACCCCTTCTGGTAGAAGCATTCTGTTTCCAGCAACCCACCTTTGCCTACAGATTTACAACACTGCATCACAAGGCAAAATTGCCACCAAAGCCCCAGGAAAGCGACACGGCTCATAACAAGAAGTCACACACACAGCTACAGCCACACATCCCAACAGGCGGAACCTGCAGGAATTCAGACCCCACCACGGCAGCCTGGCACACAGCATGTAAGCACACAGCTCCTCCTCCACGTTTAACAAAGTTCATTTTGAGGCTGAGGCCCGAAGGGCTTTTCGGTGTACGTTTCTGTTGTTTCTTTGCCTCGGGTTCTGTTTGGTTTTCATCTTTGGCTGTTTGTTTTTGGGAAGTCTCAACACGATTTCTGACGCTACGAGAGAAGCAAAGGACAGCAAGCACTGTAAGTTAGCAGAACCATTCTCTTAACTGCTTTCTGTCCTTATGTCCATCCAGGAAGGATTTTCTACCTGAAAAGAAGAACAACTTTGGTCCAGAAAGACTCCTGTCTCCTCCTATAGATAGTCTTCTTATACCCATCCTAGTACAAGTCACTTCAGCAGTGCTCACCTTAAAGTCGCCACATCAGTGCAGACAGAATCTCTGAGCCATCATCTGTCACCACACTAAACTTCCTGGAGCACGTTCAAAAAGATAAGGGGTGTGCAGAGGTAGAAGAACAGGATCAAGTCGAACAGGCACTGCAGTAGGAACCTCCAGCAACACACACACCAACACGCCACAGCAAAGACGGAATTGGACCGATGGCTCTGTCAGATACCCAAACAACACTTGTGTGTGTTTCTCAGCCCCGATCCAGGGAGCAATGGTGGGCAGTGAGGAGTCCGAAACATCCCAAGGGATGAGCCAGCCTGGCTGTGGGGAGGGGAGGGGAGAAGAGGGAGCTGTTCCCTGCTTTGGCCATTTTCAATACATGGTCTCACGTGCAAACAAGACAGCAACCAACACAAGCAAAAATAAAAGCAGTAACTGAGCAATCAAAGCTCAGCCCAATCTATATCACATTGCAATTAAAGCCTCCCATGGCACTGCTGCACAGTGCGGTCCTCAGACTGTACTCGGTGAGGTCAAATGTTTCTTTGGACTTCAAAAGGATGAGAGACATCGCTTTAAACGACAGACGGTGGGCAGAGAATAGCAGGGCAGACAAATGGAAGATGAGGATTTCTGAAGGACAAAGCGGGATGGTGAGATAGGCGGTATGTGGGGTCAGAGAAGGAAATCAAAATCCACCAAGGGAAAAGCCTGGGCTCTGACATCGGCTACGCAGAGCGGGTGGCAAAACTGCACAGAGTCGGGGCACAAAAGCCTCGGCGCGTAAACTCTTTGTTTCGGGAACGAGGAATGGGAAACTAAAGCAGGCTGCCCCAAGGACCGGCAGCGGTAACGCTCGACACACGGGGCGCGAGCCTGCTCTCGTACCCGGTGATAAAAGCAAAGCCACCAAGAGCATCAGGCGATGCCGAACTCCAACCCTTCCGCGCACCGACAGCTCCGCGTCCGGTCGGGCTTCGGCGCGTCCCTCCGACGCCGGGCCGGCGGCTCGGGCTGCGCGCGGGGCAGCGCGGCGGCACGGCGCCCGTACTTACTGGAGTCCTCCCAGCGGAGGAGGTGCAGCTTCCAGGCGGAGTAGTACAGAAAGCCCAGCACCAGGAACAGGCAGAGGGCGAGCAGCAGGTTGCGCATGAACACCAGCAGTCCCATCTTCGCATCAGAGCCGCTCTGCTACGCGACCTGCGGAGGGAGGACAGGGTGAGGGGGGGTGCGCTCCCTGACACCGTCTCCCGGTCCACCGCGCCCTGCGCGGGGTCTCCGAATCGGGCCCGCGCGAGGCCTCCGCCCCCCTCCCCAACCGCACCGGACTCCCGCCGCTCCTCCTCACCCGGCCGCCGCGGGCCCCGGGCGTTCGGCCGCCGGCCGCGGCCCCCGGGCTCGGGGCTGCGGGAGCCGCCATGCCGGGCGCGGCGCAGCGGGACCGGCCGCCGCCACCGCGGAGCTGAGGGGCACCGCGGCCGCCAATGGAGCGCCGGGGCGGGCCCCCGAGCCGCCAACCCGCCCGCATAGCGGCCGCCGCCGGCCAATGGGGAGGCGCGGGGGGCTGCGCCCGCAGCCAATCGCGGGAGGCGTCCGCGAGCCGACGGTGGGCGGGCGGCGGGGGGTCGCCGCCGAAGGGGCGCTGCGGCAGGGCGGTGGCGCGCATGCGCGGATCCCGCTCGCTCCCCCGCGCGAGGCGAATCTCTGCGCGGCGCTCCGCCAATCAGCGCTCCCGGCACCGCGCCGCGTCTTCCTTCGCGGCCCGACCCGCCGCCTTAAAACAGCGCCGCGCCGCGCCGCGTCTCGCCGTCCCGCTCGGCGTTCGTACACCGTCGTCCAACTGCAGAAGCTGCTCAGAGCCCCGCGCACCTGACCGCACGGCACAGCCTCACGGCGCTGGGCGTGCAGCAAAGCGTGACTCGCGCTGCACAGTCAGCGTCGCTTCCACACCATTGCAGCCTCCGCCTGCCCCGTGAGCGCGGCGCTGCGCCGCCCGGCTCGCCGCCTCCCTCGGCCTTGCCGGAGGCCCCAGTGAGATAGCGCGACGACAAACCTCGTCTTTTCAGGGCAGCAAATAAAGCCGGTGATTTCCCGTTTCCACCCTGCGTGATTCACTGGGTGGTGGCATTGCAAGCCCGGGTGCCGTGCACACGGCCTGGAAGCGCAGGCCGAGCCCTTCCCCACTGGGTGAGGAGCAGAGCGGTCCGCAGCCCACAGGGAGCTCGCGTGGCCCCCTGAGGCACAGCTGAGACCTCGGCTTTGTGCTCGGCCCAAATGAAGCCGTGCCAGCTTATTGCACGCGCTGCGTCCTCGTGGCCGGGCTCACCGATCCTCCGTCCTCCACAAGGAGTGCTGCTGGGACCTTCAGATGCCAACTGCACGCTGCAGAAGCTGAACGCGTTCATGCTGACGCCCAGATATCGTTGGCACCAACCGTCCCAAGGGGTGGAGAGGGGCCAGATCTGCATCCCAGCACCCCGTGCTCCATGGGACGCTCTGACACCAGCTGTGCTCACCCACCCAGCTAAGGCAGCTGCCTCCAGCCCAGCAGGCTCGGGCAGCACGAGCACTCGCATACAATCATAGAATCGCTAAGGTTGGAAAAGACCCACAGGATCATCCAGTCCAACCATCAACCAAGCATCTTGCTTGCCCCTTTCCTCAGCTCGGCAGCCTTCCGGCTGGGTAGAGCAAGTTCTCCACCCTGTATCTACTCTGGATGTGTTCAAATCTCACCTAAGCGCCGTGAGTTCATGCTCAGCGAGCACAGCAGCTGACCCGATGTCGATAAGGAGCCGGATAAGCAGAGACCTGTTGCACAGAGGCAGATAGTGACAAGGCTGGGGCTTGCCACAGTGCCCAGGTTTGTCACTTGGAAACCCTACGCCATGCTATCAGGTGTCAGCATGCTGGAAGGAGCCCAGCACAACGTCAGACAGGTTCCCTGCCAGGAAAAAGCCAGGGAGGAGAGTGCTGTGTGTATGGAAATCAGGTACCCGGCCGCTGCCTCTTAAGAGCCGTGAGATGAATTACAGCAGTGATTAGCGGAGTGATCTGGTTTGAGTAGTAGGGCTTCAGTCTGAGCGTGTTCCCACTTAGCTTACACATTTCATTCGCAGGCAGATGTCAAGCTGGACGTTGCTAGGCGATGGGCAGCAGGGGAATAATTAAGCCTGATTAAATTCTATCATATTGCCACACTGCTTTCTGGAACGCTCTGGAGCTTTTCCAGCAAAACTGACCAAAGCAAAGGGCAAAAACTGCGGCACATCTTGATCCACAAAAACCCATTCGTGATTGAGTCACTAAGCCCTGGCGTGGAGCCTGTGTCCACCCACGTGTCCCACAGCACCACCCTCACGAGTGAGGAGGGACTCAGAGAGAAGGCACAGATGCGGCCACCCCAGCAGGAAGCTGACCTGTGGCTGCCCCACACCCTGCAGCCACCTTGCGTCAACCCCGCCAGCTCCTCTGAGGCACTGCCATTGGGCAGGATGTCACCCTGTGTCCACACAACCCTTTCCCCCCCAGACCCTTCCCCCCTCTGGCACTCTAAGAACAGCAGTGTTGTGGCTCTCATTGAAAGACACGTGTTGATTTTTGAACAAATACTCAGCTGCAGGGAGGTCGGGGTATTCTGAAGAGCTGAAGCAACGTGCAGAGACACGATGTACCCTGGGAAGGGAGAAACACAGCTAACAGCACCGTGGCTGCTGTGTGGTACAGCACGGACCCTGCGAGAGAAACTTCTTGGGCAGAAGGAAAGGTCCGGCCCATAGGGAATGGAGCATCCGTGCAGCACACTTGGGCTTTTCCACAGCAGTCAACGATGATGTAGGACTTTAATTAAAAATATGTATTATAAAGAATTAATAAGGCTCAGTTTAGATTAACTACGTGCATTAACGACTATGCTTAGAGGTCTGTCTGCACGCCAAGTTTTAATGGGGAGACATCAATAGCTGGGAACATATGTAGACCCCCAGCGACTGGTGCTTGGTCGGGTGCCATTTAATAGTTTTTACAATCAATTATAGAGATGACAAAATGAAGGCTTACGTCTGTGGCTGACCCAAATGCTGATGGAACGCTCACAACCACGGCACGCTCACTGCTCAGGCTGCAAAGGAAAATGCTGGGGAATGGCAGGGACGGACTGTGCTGCAGCATGGAGGGTCTGCTGGGGAGCAGAGGAGGGAGGGAGGGAGGGAAAAACTGAAGGAAGGAAGCCAGAAAGAAAGTGAGCTCTCCCACGCATGGCTACAGCTTAGGTTTGCATTGCAGCGCCGTGGCTAGGTGAGAGACGAGCCAAGGATGTGTGGATTCAGGTTTCCTTACCTTCAGAACAGGCACAGAAAGCCAAAGGAGCACCACCACCTTGAAAAAGGTACTTAAGGCCTGGAAATAAGGCAACTAAGCAGCATCTTCTATCCAGCCCCACGCCACAGCCTGCTCCCACCACCCCCTTACCTTCCTGGCCTGGCGCCGCTGCTGGAGCTGCTCCTGCCCTCACCTCCCCTTGGCTCGCAGGGAGAACCTACGCAGGTTTTAGTATGGTGGGCAAAGACTGTGGGGTCCATGTGCTGCGTGGGAACGCTTCTCCTCTGCTGTCCCTGCAGCTGCAAGGAGCAGCTCAGCCAAGGACAGCCTGCCCGACCTCCTCGCACACGTGTTGCTAGAAGCTGGCATGACACAGCTTGATCTGCCTGCTGCTCTTACATTGGACGTCAGCTCCTTGGCCCAAGGACGCCGTGTTTCCCATCCTGCAGTTCCAGTACTTCTGCAATTAACTGCACTGTCACAAGGAAGCCTTTGTGCATCTGCAGAAGGCTCAGGGTGGTGATGGAGCCATGTGGCAGCTGTCTTCTCCCTCCGCTCTGCTACCTGAAGGCCATCTGATCTCCAGCCGCTCCCCTGACATCTGACAAGCTGAATCACGGGATTAATCATAGAGTGACTTCTGTTGGAAGGGATCTCAAAGACCATCTAGATCCAATCCAGCTGTCACAGGCAAGGTTGCCAGCCACTAAATCAGGTGCTAGATAAGGCTGTGCATGGCCCCACCTAACAGCCTCGAACACCTCCAGGGATGGGGCATCCACAGCTCGTCTGAGCAGTCTGTGCCAGAGCCTCACCAGGTAAAGAACTTCTCATCCACCGGGACCCTCAAGTCCTTCTCTTCAGGGCTGCTCTGAATAAGTTCTTCTCCCAGTCTGTACGTGTAACTGGGATTGCCTATCTTACAGCATCATTCCTGCTCTGCTACCTCCATTCTTCTCTACATGCTGGGAAACAGCTCTTCCCAGGCAAGCTAAAGAGCTGATGCAATCGGAGGGGGGGAGGGGGGAAGGTCACAAATACGATCTCTTAAAAGCAGCAAAACTGTCAGAGTCCAGAGGGAGAAACAACACCTCAACACACATTCACTACTGCATTCACAGACCGCTTAGTTATGTATTGCTTACTTATTGCTCGCCTAAGGGCAGCTCTGCCTTAGAAACTGCGTACAAACCGTGTGTCTTTCATATATATGATATATGCAGTACATATGCAAAATAGAAATAAATGAACATTTACGTGCCTGCTAGGTTTCCCTCCTGTCTCCCAGCTATGTGTGCTCCCCATGGGCTCCAGCCAGCTCCTGCACAAAGGCTGCTGCCAGCAGGCTCAGGGCCAAGCAGGTTGTGCTGTGGCAGGCAGCACAGCCACGGCCCCCAAGCATCCTCGCCCGACACCCACGCTGCCCCCCCGGAAGCTGCACCCCGTGTAGGGCTGGGAAAGGCACCCCATGGTCCGGATGCAGAGCTCATCAGCACGGGCAGCCCTAAAAATATCCTGTGAGCGAGTGGGCTGGTGGCAGCTGTACAGCAGACTCTGCTATGCTGATGGGAAGGGCTGTTCCTGGCAGAGCCGCTCCGTACCTGGGGCAGTGCCAGCACTGCACCACACGCCTGGACACAGGGCATGGGCGCTCTGTGCTGCCATCGCAGAAGGGGCCGAGGTGTGGCGTAAAGCATCCCAGCTGCATGCAGCGTTGCTGCCCTTGCCCGGGGCAGGGGAGGTGGGCAGACTGCCGGGACCACTCTTCCCAGGTGGCTGGGAGAGAGCAGGATGAGGCAGGAGGGCTGCACAGCCCCTCTGCAGAGCAGCTCTCACTCTCTTCAGATGCTTGCTCTGGACACAGGCCCTGGGGAGGGCCGGGCTGAGTTTTGTGGTCCCAGTGTTCAGGGTGGGAGAGAGGCTCCTCCCGCAGCCCACCACCAAGCCATGCAGATCTCATAGCAGCCCAACGCGCCCAGAACGTCACAAAGCCTACATTTCCAAGTCATCAGCCACCAAACCCCCCAAAACTGTGCTGCACTCCCGCCACATCTCAGACCCCCACACCCCAGAGCAGTTCTTGAGGCCCACAGGCTGACAACCCCAGGCCACGGCTACAGAGGCCGAGAGCTGCATCTCCCAGGGGGACGTTCCCACATTCCCACCCCCAGGGATCAGGGCCTGAGCCATCTCACCTGTTCCTCCTAGGGCTCAGGGCAGGTTGTGCTTGGAGAAGGGCGAGCCCGAAGCACTGCTGAGGCACAGGGCAGGCTGCTGCCAGACATGTTCACCGGGGAGGGTACCAGGCACCTCCCCAAAAGCGCTGCACAAGGGCTCTTCTGTCTGTCAGCTCCAGGCCGAAGCAGCCAGGCATTCCGGCCTGCCTGGGGAAGGGGTGGGGATCTGCTGTGGGAGGCAGGGACAGCCCAAGCCTGAGGGATTGCCTCAGACCTGCATCTCTTGCTGGGAACCATCTGTGCAGCCTCAGCACAGAGCCAGAGTGCTGGTTGGCAGAGCTGCACAGCTGCAGCAGGAGAGGGCCGGGCCCTGAGGCTGTCCTGCACACCAGCAGCGGCTGGGGGACACTGCGGGCCAGCAGCACAGGTGCTGCGTTCCTGGAGAAGGCTGCCCTGCACAGTAAAAGGCTGGGTCTGAAAAAGCAGGGTGTTAGAGTAGGAGAGACCCTGCTACCTGCAGGAACAGCCCCTCTGGAATAGCCCTGGGCCCAGCTGGAGAAGGTGATGGGGCAGAGTTTCCTCGAGCTGGCCCATCAGGTGCCGACGTGTCTGGCTCACAGCCCGGCAGCTCACAGCCACGCAGCCCCATGAACGCTGCCTTTCTTCTCACTGCTGTGCTGCCCTTGGCAGCCCCTCAGCTCCCTGGCTGGGGAATCAGAAGAGCCAATGCCTGCTTTGCTGTCCCCTTCCCCTTGCCAGGTCTCCACAGAGCTAAGGGCCCACTCTGGGGGCTCCCCCTCCGCAAGAGAGCACAACAGACCCCTGGCTCACCAAGGAGACACCCAGCCTTACCAGCATGTATGCAAAGGACAAAGGCAGAAAGGAGAACATAGAGGCCCCTGGCCAGTCTTCGCAGACACCAGCTGTTACACAGCGTTTGGCAGCATCCACCCAGCTGGAAGCAAGGCAGCCAGCAAGGACTCACTGCAGACCTTTCTCTGGCTGCCAGCACGACTGCTTCCTTCATCCCGTCCTGGGCTCCGCTGGGCCAGACGAGCAAGAGCTGCATCCCCTCTGCAGAGCCAGGCCTCCACTGCAGGCACTCGCAGCTCTGGCGCTCGTCCTCCAGTAGCAGTCCTGCATCCCCAGCAGTAGGGCAGCACCACGGATCGCTCCCCATTTCCCACAGAGCTGGCAGCTCCTCGGCACACACCCTGCAGTCAGCACCCATCCGAAGCGCCCTCATCCTGCGCCCAACAAAACAGCAGGCACTCCGTTCTTCCTCCTCCCTTCCCTCCTCCCCCAAACTTCTTTCTTTTTTAATGACCGTTTTTTGTCAACCCCTGCTGCAAGGCTGAGCACTAGAATTAACCCAAAAGGTATAGGGGTATTGAATGAAACTGCAGCGTTTGAGGTAGATGGGCTGAAAATGGCAGCCCAGGCATACTAACCAACCCCAACACACCCACCACCAACCACTCCCCACGCCTCAGGCTTATCTGGGGGTCTATGGGTAGAACATCTCTTTGATCTCCCTCTTTTCAGGCTCTCCTACCTCCACTCCTTTATGTCTACACGTGTACTGTTACCATTGTAATCCTTTTCCAGTTCCATCCCACACATTTCCTTCCATCTCTAGGTGCTGTCAGAACAGCCTTGACTCCACGTGGTCGCATTACTCATGCTGCAGCAAGCAGGCTGTGGCAATCATTCCTGCATGGGTCGGCCACAGGTTCCTCCAAGACAGCAATCGAGTGAATGTTTCCCATTCCTCTGCAGACCACGCTGCTGACGTCAAAGGAAGCCTACCAATACACACCCCCAGCTACGCTCATTATGGGAACCAAGCAGCATTTATCCCACCTCCAGCGTGGCACCCTCCACTTATCTCAGTGCAAAACCTAAAGCTGCCAGACAGCTCTAACAGCAATGCAAAGATATGAAAAAGAAGCACAGGAAGAGAGTAAAAAGGCCGGATTTCATTTTTAGCAATACCTCCCCTTGTTCACATCAAACATGAAATATTACACGCTGACCCAAGGGCACACACTGCAAGGATCTGCACAGCACCCACAGATTTGTCAGGAAAAAAAGGAGACGTTAACACATTCCCCTATTAAAAAAGCTGGCTCAAGGAATAGCTGGCATTTTAGACTCCAAAGATATGGGCTGAAGTAATCATCCCATCAATAATAAGCCATTTATTCAAGGTCACTCAGCAGATCAGTAACAAAAACCCTGAAGTAGAACAATCTCCTTTCCCCGACTGCCAGTTTAGTGAGTGAAAAACAATCAAGAGTGATCACCAAGGAAAGAAGAGAGCCATCTGACTGACCTCTCCTGTGGCATTGCCACCCCCTCTGCTACAGAGGGAACCTAAGGCAACTCTGCAGTTGCCTTTGCAATTGGCAACACGATGAGAAGTTCCAAGTCACACTGCTCTAGGTCTTAAATTAGTCTAGAGATTGTCCATTTTGAAATTGGATTTATTACATGATCAGATGGAAAACAACGTACAGGCTACCAAAGTCTTGTTTTCATCTCGTGCTTGCAGTAAAAAAAAAAAACGAGCACAACTGCAGATGTGTCAGACAGGAGCCCAGTTAGAGAATGGAAGAACTGAGATGGATGGAAGCCTCTGGGTATACCAGCAGTCAGAGGGCTGCGCTCCTCAGACAGTGCAGCATCAGCTCAACCCCAGCTTGAAACACCAGGGAGAGAGAAGGAGCAAGCAGATTGGATTCTACTTCTGACAGTGCCGACCCTGGGCATCTGAGGAGGCTGCTGAAGGAGAAAGGTCTCCTACAAGGCCAGCCATGGGCAGAAACATTACTGCAGTCAGGTGCTTCACAAAGAATACAGTCACCTTTTTATACCTTATAAAAAAAATAATCACTGGCTCGCCAAGCTTGTTCTGAATTAAGAGCAAGCCACAATTATGTCGTACTAAAAATGCTTTTTGTGGGTCCAACCTGAACCAGTTGTGGGTGGCGGCTCCATGAAGAGTGAAGTGAGGTCTACGCCTGCAGCATCACAGCTACTAGACCTAATGAGGGGCCAGAGGAGGTCCCATGGGTGTACTGAGGATGATTTCCTATTGAACACATTCCAGAAGCCCCCGACTAACTGATACTCCAGCAGCGCTTTGTCCTCACTGGAATGATGCTGTAATAGGGATAAATACACTTCTAAAAAATGAGCCACTGGAGTAAATTATTATTGGTCAAGTTCCAACTACCGCTAACTGAAAGTAAATGTACCTTTGAGACAGCTGCTCTGAAAAGAGCTCTTATGGCTACCTGTTATACTCCAAGCCATAAACCCAGTGTTCTTTTGACAGGACAAATAATATAGATCCCCACCCTCAAACATCGGGATCACTGATTTTAGAAGTTCACAAACGGCAGCCAAAATGCAGTTCAGTCACTGCACTGGGATAAAGTATGTTCACATTTGAACGACGCAGCACGAGAACTGACAGCACGCTTGGGAAGGCCCTCATCTCGGAGTGCACGATGGCAGCCGTTTCCAACACAGTGCAGCCAGCTGACAAGAGCAAAGTCTGGAGCCTGCAGGAGACACAGCAGAACAAAGCTCCAGCTCTAGAACAAACGCTAGGCAGAGAAGCTCTTGAAAGTCATTCAGTACTGTTAGAAGTGGAGAGCAAAACCTGCTGCAGTTGAACAGCAGCACTCCAAACGAATCCAGCTGTTTTGTAGCTGGCTATCTGTGTAGGATGAAGCTGTTTAGAGCCAGGTGTTTCTGTGCACAGGTAGCACGCAGCACCTAAAAGGTGCATTTGAGTAATATGGTAGTTGGAGAAGAATGCCTGAACGCAAGCATCCTTTTACCTGGAGGAAGAACAGCAGATGATAAGAGGAATATGTTTGCCAGTGATATGCAGACAGCAGTCAGCCTACTTGAAGTTAATACCAGATCTTATTCGGATATGCTGAAAGAACAGAGGCAAGTTTGCTGGGACCCTGCCACCTCTTCTCCACGTTTGCTCATAGCACATCACCTCAGGGAGGCTTACGTACAGGCTAAGATGTCAAAGTGCAATTCTGCTGCCACTGTCTGGGCCAGAGTACCTGCAGCTATCAGACTCTGGCTGTAATGCATCCTAGTTTTATCAAGTCAACTATTCCATTCATCAGAAAGCAATTTAGTACCCTGAGACCAGAAGTTTAGGGCATGGAATATTAAAAGACACAAGGGAAAGCTGCTATCTCCTTTCAGAACCTGTTCAAGCCTTCCAATACTGACAAACAAGGTATTCCGCCACAAAAATGGAATGAGGGAGTCCATACAAAATTGTGGTTGTGCAAATCTTTGCTACTCCTGTCAGCCTCCTGACCCTATAAAAATGTAGGGATAAGTAAGATTTTCCTTATAAAAGTTGTAGTTTATTTCTTTTCTGGTCAAGAGCTGTATCACTACACAAGACTACATTTTATTGCTAATCACAGACTGACGCACCAGGATTTCAGAACAGTTTGGTTTATAGCGTTCCTATGTAAGAAAAGGAAAAAAAAGTTACAAACCCAGTTTTTGCAGACACACTGCTATGTCCCTATAGAAGCAGGGATGCATTAGGTCTGTTTCACTAGAAAATTCTCCTCTTGAGCTACTTCTGGAGAACGTCACTGTATTTTTCTTCAGCAGAAAAGTCATCCCGTCATCCTATGCAAAAAGGAAGGTGGCCTATCTGCTCCACAGCCCCAAATCCCTTTCCTACAGAATGGGAAAGGAACAAATATTTACATGGCTCCTGTGTGGCGTGTTAATGCTTAGATTGCTCGGAGCAAGCTGGCACACCTTCAAGGTGCACTTACCACCCAGCTTTATTCACGTTCCTACTGCTGAGGTAGCAAGTACTCACCAACACAACTGAGACGTGCCCAACTTAGGCTTTATAAACACGCTGTGGTAACCCTTGCTAGACAGTAATGTGGCAGCACTCCTCCTTGAGAAGAGCACTGCACAGCTCCTCAGTAATACAGTTCAGTGCATGCTTGATCTGTCACAAACCCAACGTCTTGGGGCTACACAAAGGGCAGTGCTGCCACAGAAGAGGTACAGCACTCCTTCAGGTGCCGCTGCCTTGTCATACTCAATACTGTGATGCTTGGATTTCAAAGGGGAAGAGTTAGAACTCCATCCCTTTGTTCATTATTGCATTAGTTGGAGTGGGAAGAAACTCAGAAGAAACTCTTGGGTGCTGAATACCAATTGGGAGGTAAATGCTTAATCTTGTTAGAAGGCTGCACTGTGCAGGGCTCCAGACAGATTTTCTTTCTCTTTTTCTTTTTTTTTTTTATACTGAGGCACATGTAGTTAAGAGTAATTAAATCAAAACGAGCATTGGAACAAAAATATTAAATGGTTAAATAATCTGTCCAATAGGTTCAGTTTCACATTTCACCTGTTCACACGAGCACCTCCTGTCTGCTTGGATCTGAACAGCCTACAGCTCAACCATCAGAAAGAAGGTGCTGAGAAACAAAGAGTCTGAAGCTGCTTACAAAAAAAAAAACCAACAACAACAAAAAAAAGGATATAAATATAAAAAGAGGTTCAATATCAAGCACCAGTAATACTGCCTGCTCAAGCCCAGGTGTAGCCACCAGGGAGACTCTCAAAATCAGGAACATTATTCGATTAAAACAAACTCTGTACTATTCTGCAGCTGCCGAGATTCCTGGCTACAACTCCCAGAAGAGTTTTCCACCTGTCAAAATAGTCTTTAAAAGAAAAGCAAGATGGCTCAACGAGATGAAAGCAGCACCCTCCCAAGCTGGCTTATTCAGTAAAGACCCAACTTCAGACCAGGAGGCCGCAGGCAACAGCTTCAGCAAATGGGATCTGTTTCACTATCCAACAGCTGCCTTTCAGCTACTGCAGAGCATCAGCTTTATAACTTCTTTTAAAAAACAAAACAAAACAAAAAAAACCCTGGATTTGGAAGCATCCAAATATGGCCTGATGTACTGGAGCGTTTAAATCCTAGGGGGAGGTGGGCATCTTCTTCCTCTGCCACAGGCAGTGCTTACTCCATGATGGCCCGGTACAAGGCAGGTTCAATGTAATCTTCCCGGTAGCGTGAATTGATCACTCTTTGTCTCTTCCTCTCTTGCCTGACCTCCTTCTCTGCGAAGATCTCTGTGAAGCGCATATCTGAAGCTATTGACTAAAGGAAAAGCAGAATTAGTCACCAGAACACAACCCAAATCCCCGCCTCCACGTTCTCTTCTTGTGTAGGACCAAGAACAATTCTTGTGTAGGACCAAGATAGGACCAAGATGGGACACTTGGAAACATTCAGACCTCTTCAAAAAATGATCTCTTGGGTTTCTGTACACAAGAAAAATACTGAAGAAACTGGTTTTAAAAGTCTAGGGATAAGTTTACTTGAGCTGTAATGAGAGACCTAAAGAATCACAGGTTTCAAATTAAACCGAGTAGATAATTTAAGTTCACAGTCACTTTCTTAAATGAATAAACACGCTCATGTTTCAACTTCCATGCAATCTAGTATACTTTGTGTTTTATCGTGCAGGCAGGTTTAAATGGCTGATCACAGGAATCGGCTATTGTATGCTTTCTTAAACCTCCAGTACACTGTGTGCCTCCCAGCAGGTTCTGCAGGACTAAAGCAAGGTACCTAGCACACAGTCCCTAGTTACAATTTTCAGAGCTGGAAGCATGAAGCAGTGAAACAGGGACACAGAGAAGCTATGGGATCTTCATCCTGGAAGATAATTAAAACTTAACTGGAGGGAGCCCTCAATAACTTGGCCCAGCTTCTAAGTTAAACCTGCTTTGAAAAAGTGATTGGAGTCACCCTGCGCTACAAATTCCCATTAGCTGCAGAAAGAGAACAGAAGTTTTTCTCTCTATATCCCCTTCCTCCAGCTCTCCTTTGGTAGACTGACCAAGCCACCAAGCTTCCCAACAATTCAGCAGAAAATCAAGCTGCAATCTTCTGCTGCTGTGCACTCAGCTTGCTTTTCAAGGACAAATTAAGAACAAATGAACTTATTTAGCAGACATTCATATCCTGTTTACTTACCAGCCTTGACTTGACTCTCTTAGGAAGCTCCTCTTCCAAAGTGTACACATCATCCCTTTTCACCATCAGCTGTGACCCATCCTCAAATTCCACCTAAAAGAAAAAACAGAAATTGTTCTGCTACAAGTCTCAGAAGCTAGAACCCTTCCACAGCTACCTTTGCCTTCTCCTCACTGCAGAAGCCTCCAATGAAAGCCAAGTGGTAAAAGGTTATTTCAGACGATACATATGCAGGTACGTACACTGGAAGATACTTTAACCAAAACCTCACCAACCCCACGACAGTAAAAGCAGCCAAGAAAGTTCTGGCATTCTTTTAACACTCAACAAAACAGTCTGCTTGATCACTTGAATGTTATCACCTTCTTAGCATTCACTCCTTTGGAAGTGTCTGGGGCATAACCCACTCACAGCAAGCAGCAAAAACAACAGAAGACTTCTGGATTAAGCTAGAGGAACTGAGTCTGCTCAAGAAAAGATCAGTGCTTTTCAGAAGCTGAGACCTTCAAGCAGGTAGCCAGATATAAGCAGAGCTGCAAGTAACCAATTTGCTGTTAACTCCAGCAGCTGTTCCTAGCAACTGGCATTGCTGAAAACACTGAGCAGCTGCCTCTCAAGCACTTAAGCATGACCCTCCTACAGTTCTGCTCATTTTGCTAGTGGCTCTGTTTATTAACTTCTTGCAAGCAATTAATTTTCAGACAGTACAGTACCTGGTACATCTGGATGGCATGTGATGCAACGAACTTGGCTCCGTAAACCTGTCCATCTGTCCATCTCACCTGCACAACTTCACCTTCAGCTGGTGGACCCAACTGAAGACAGTCTCGACTCTGCAGTGTAAAGGAGGAAGTTGGGACATAAGAAGAAGGGTAAACAGTTTCCCTACGTGAAGATTCAGCAACCCACAGGGGAAATCTACCCCAGTCACATCAGGCACTTTACACAGCACTCCAACAACTATTCCATTTCAGGGACTGAGGAATATCTACGTCATCTGTATCCAAATCATGACTGCGGGCCTGACTTCAGTAACACTTCATGCAAGCATAGCGTAAAAATAATAGTGAAGTTCCCTTTGGACTTATCATTAAGCAACTCAAGATTAGCTACACTCCATTACATCTGTTCTTCAGTTAATGTAAGTTGGCCTCATGTAACACCTGAGATGCAGCACATCTCAATCACAACATGGCCTAGGTTTGGAGCACAGAATAAATCCCATCCTGAGCCAGCTTCATGGTGGCAGGAATTCATTCACATCATGTGCCCTCTACTGGAGCTAGGCTCCCAGTGCATTAGGTGACATACCACAATGTCCTCTGGATACAGGTTATCACTGAAGGAACCATCATCAAAGTTGACCTCGTAGAAAGTCTCTTTTGCGAGGCTGACCACTTCACACTGATAGAAGCGACCATTCTTGTGCTTGCTGATGACTATCTGCCCAGGTGACAGATCTTGGAGTGCAGCCTTAGCTCGCTGAGAAGAAAAAGCACTTCTTAAGCACAATGACAAAATAAAGGATGTGTTGAAGCCTACGGCTCTGGTGTTGGCAGACAAGGAAGCAAAATATTTTATATTTTAAGCACAAGTGAGTATCTATAAACACCATCAGCAGCATTTTTAGTGAAGTTCCCACTCTAGTATTTAAAATGCTTAAAACCTAATCTGTTAGCTACAGCTGCCCAATCCTAACGCAAGCTACTTAGTAAATTAAGATCTTGTTCTTCAGAGCAACACGAGACCTTCATAGTCAATAGTCTCTACTAGACTGTTGCAATTTTGAAAGCTAAATGGGCCACACAAGTACTTTACAAACTAATCAATCACTTAAGCACGAAATTCTATGACAAGTCATGCAGTCTGCTGGAGTCCCAGAACTAACATCTGCATATTAAACATCATAGCATAAAATACACTATTGTTCTTCATTATAACAGCCACAGGAGAAATGTATGCTCTCAGTTCTCCTGGGCAGCAAGCTAAAATACAATAAAGGACCTAGCTAATAGCCAGGATAGTTCAGAGCAGCAGCAAGACTGAGATCAGAATCCAAGACCAATAATAATTAGATTATGCTGAATATATAAAAAGAGTCAAGCCTTCAACAAAGTTTCAACAGAATTACACCACCTAAAGCTTTTCAGTCCCTTCAAGATACTGCAGTTCAAATCCTAGATGTCACTCACCTCTGCCTGAGATGGGATCTTATGCCTGAAGCAGGTAATGAAGACAACAAATGGCCAGTCATCAGGCTGCATCATAACTCCTGCTGCTTGGGCACAGCTGACATGGAAGGACGTGGGACACCGACCATGGGAGCACTGAACACAGCAACCTGCGATTCTCTTCCTTCGTTTTTTGCAGAAGATGCATTTCTGTGGACAGGAACTAAAGGTCACTGGTTGGACTACATCTAAATGTCTGACGCTGTGTCAGTCACTCTGGAGAGCACTGACAATTTCTGATGAAAAGCAATACAAAGCTAACAGCCTGACTTCATGACAAGGCACAAATTTGTCTATGTAGGTAATTCCAAAGATGAGTAATATACAGTAAATATCTACCAGCTCAGCATGCACATGGCATGTGGCCCTAGAACTCTGGCACAAGGAGATGTTGGATTAATCAGCCTAGAATGCTTGAAAGCTAACAGAGCCTTTCAGCCCTGGCTATTAAGTTACAAAAGACAAATAAAAGATATGCAAAGATGGGGGGGAGAGGGGGGGTGGAAGTTAATACAGAATTAGCAGTTAAAATTCTATCACTACCACCAGTGACCCAAGGACACTTGGATCAGGCCTGATTGGGCACTGTAGGACACTACCCATAACACATTGCAAAACAGTTATTTCCTCCTCCTTCACTGACCGTGAAGTGGAAATTCAAATTGTAACTTCTCAGCAATGGTAATTCACGACCAAGAATTGCTCTGCTCTGTGCAAGAAGGCCTAACTGCAGAGTAGGTTAAAACAGCCTAAAGCAAGAACACCAGAGACAGAACGATTCCATGTACAAGAGTCATTTCCCTTATTGAGAAGGTAAGAAATGTTGCAGCTTTGTCTTGTTTCAGTCATGGAATTTGAATGCTCAGGGATCAGCTTTCAGCAGCAGAATTGTTGCTGGGGTACGAACCCAACACAGACACTCAGTGCCAGGATAGGTGGTAGAGAACGGGTATATAAGGAATAGCCTCATGATGCATCTTTCTGCACTCCTTGTAGGATTGCTTCTAGTGCTAGGATTCTGTCCAATGCATTATAGCATCTTTTAAAATTTCAGCATAAACTTGCATTTAACTCTCCTCCAGAGATGCAAGAAAAATTCCACAACAGCTGTGAAGAGAGTTAAATACAGCTGCTTTCTTGCTGAAGACATTCACTGACATTCCCATATTTTGAATGACCTACAGAGACGCTGTCTTGTGAGGTGATGCTTTCATTTTTCCTCCCTTTTCCTTCTAGTCATTGCTGAAGACAATATACAGAGTTGGAATCTCAGACAATTTTTAAGAGAGGACTTCTCACAGGTGAAAGCCTACAGATTCAAATAGTTATTTTCTCCTCAGAGAGATTCTGCAGAATGGAACCAAACTATTTTCAAGTAGGTGAGAAAGCGGTTTTAATGAGGGACAAGAAGTCTAAGGATGAAAAGGAGAGTCCAGATGGGATGTGCAGTATCTTTCTAATGAGAAACTACGTTTTCTCTGATTTGCACTGCATACAAACAGTTGTGTATTCTCTTCTTGAAGACTAATGCTCTCAGACGGAATTAGCAAGATGAACAAAACAGAGGAAAACCCAGCAGGGAAGCACAGGCACTCCTTACCAGTCTGAAGCGTTGCAGGGGGATCTTGCTGACATCCACAGGGCTGCGTTCTGCAATGTTCACAAATTTTGCTTCCAGTACACCTACAGCACACATGACGTGAACCCACCTGTCAGGACAGAAGAGTTGAGGGGAGAAAGAGTGAGTGCAAACTCCACAGCATCCTCTGTTGGACTACAGTAAGTAAATGCAGTTCTCATGAAGCCTGCCACAAACTTAGTTTCTGCTTCACTACACAGAGACTGAGAACTAGCAGTGCAATCTCCCCTCCCAATACTAGCACAATTTTTCTTTATACTTTCAATCTACTACTAAACAGGTTAATTAGAATAGTAATATAGTTTGACTTATGCTGGTTGCATACCTGCATTTTGAAAGCTTGCTCGATGTGTTTATTCTCTCTCTAACCTGCTTCACAGTAATGGCTCAGTCACTCCTGAACTCATCTCAAGACAATGACCAAGAGGCTGAGGCCCCACAGCCTTAAAAAATGTTCTGGGTGGGATAAGTTTCAGTTACACCACGATGCTCCCGGTCTGTACCACTGTTAGTTTGCATCAAATAACTTCAGATCATCCATCACAGGATGCAGGGAAACAGCTGCACCTGGCATACTTGCTACAGAGAAACCCTGAATTTCAACACGTTACACTCCTTGAAACTGTAGCTGTCCTGTATCTCCATCACCATAATACATTTCATGGAGAAATCAAAATCATCTGTGAGAATGTACTGAGATATGTTATTTCATCAGGAACTTATTTTTTGATTTTTATGTGGTACATTACACCTCTGTAATTTGGTCACTATGACATCAAATGCAGACATGTGCTTTGCTAGCATTGCCTCATCTACTATGGAACTGAGCTGCTCCCTGAAGATCAAAAAAGCTGGAACACTCACTTGTCATCGTTGGCTCTCTGCAGTGCTCCTCCTCGTAATGAACACAAACAGCAGTCCTGTCACAAGGAGAAAACATTAGCTGAAAGAATGAAGTATGGAGTAGTGCAGTTGATAACAACTTTCTCATCAAAATGCACATCCAGGCAAAAAATTGCTTCACTGCCAGAAGAGAGCTAAATGCATCGGACAGCTCAGCCCTTTAGCTCTCAAAAGTTGCTGCACTTACAGCAACAGATGTAGACTTCAAATCCGGCAAAGGCAGAGCCTGAAGTTCTTGCTATAGGTTCCTTTTACAAACACAGTATGCTATATCCTCTCAGGATGTTTAAATGGATGTGGAAGAAACATGAGCAAATACAATTCCAAAGGTCAAGCTGTTCTGCTTATCTAAAGCCTATGCAGCTGGTCACAGGCAACACTTTCTTCTTGTCTTTTTCACCAGTGTACACCTCACTAGCTCTTGACAGAAGTTACTTTCTCTAACTGCCATATCATATGCTGAGGACTGAACTACTTCCATATTGATGTGCCAACTCTACAGATCAGCAGCTTTGCAGGTGTTGAAAGAATTACATGCCTTCTTTACACAAGATATTAAAACAACCGTAACACCACAGAATAAGCTTTGTAGCAAGTTCCCAGATGTACTGCATTCCATCTACAGAATTTCAGAATGAACTTTACCTCTTCTAAGGCATTTTCTGTACACCTGGAGCACATCCAGTCTTCAGTGGCCTTGTCAGGGGATACACCGTAACAACCTAGAACAGACACATCTCAGTTACAAGCTTACCCTCCCCTACCACTTACAAGTAAAGTAACAGTAAAAATCAATGAGCCAAAAGATAATGCTATGTATTTCATGTAGTTCATACAGCCAGCTCCACACTTCAACACCCAGCACTGCAAACATGTAAAGTAGACCAAGTCCAGCTGTTATCTGAGCAGTACATTAAGGGACTGGTAGAGGTTCACTGCGATGTGTAGACTTAACCCAGAACACTAGAGTTAAGTCTAGTTGCACTCACTTGCATGAACACAGACTTGGCAGTTCCTGCAGGTGATGAGTACGCTGGTTCCATCTTCCTCCAAGTAAGGGGTTGAAAGATTGAGATCAGTGCTGCAGCCAGTTGTAGTAAAGCACATTTCAGGAATCAGGGGCTTGGTTCGGATCTTCCCATCCGCGGCACCCGGAGTTCCTCCAGAGTTCTGACTGCTGCCTCCACACTCTGCCTATAAGGGATGCACATGACATTTATGTTTTACAAGCAAAGCCATCTCACCTTCACTCAACCATTACTCCATACATAAATCTACTTTTAAGAAAAAAGGCACTGCAAGATTAAACAGCTAGTAGATTTGGTGGAAATTAATTTGTTAAAATCCTCAGTAAATGCAACATGAACATTAAATTATTAGTGGCTAAATGCATTGCATCCCTCTGATAAAAAAAAGCAACGTGCATGGAAAACTGCATCTCTTCCCAAGGAAAATCCTCACAGAATCACCTAACCCACCTCACACTCAAAGGAAAAACACTTCTGCTGCATCCACCATCCCATAATGCTGCTGCCCAACACTGTTCATTCATCTTTAGTATTGAAAGATTATGATCACACAGATTATTGCAACACTCGTTGCAATTCCTGTTACTTCTTCATAGTTCAGTTCTAAACAAGTGTAATAGGCTTGAAACTAATTTGTTCCAAGGAAAAAAAAGAAGACTAATAACACAGTTCCACAGTTAAAGCTCAGAAGACTTTCAGACTAATCTTTTGTATTTATTCATTTAAACTGATGTCACACCAATTGTCAATTACATGCAAAGTTTACTGAGATATGACTCCATGCAAGCTTTCTAACAGCTAAAAAGGAATCAATCTTCTACTCTGAAGAAATGTTTCAAACTATCCTTTGTACCACCTCACAGATAGACTGTCTAATTAGAAGCAGGATGTGTAGTAGTAGAATGAACCTGCACTGTCCCTCCTGTATGAAAAAATGCATGAAAATCTAAGATAAAGCAACCAAGGTAAGGATCACAGGCGGAACCGTTTCCAGCAAGCCTTCTTTATTCAGCTTCTGTAACAGATTTGCACTGCATGTCAAGCAGAAGGAAACCTTTAAGAAAGCTGAAGAAAACAAGTATGGTTTTTGTTTTTTGCTTTAAATAAAGCAGCTAAATACTTTTATTCTTCACAAAGGAAAAGTAAGTATTTGTCTGGCATTTTGTTTCTTTTTTATCTGTATGGGTATGTGAAGTGAGTTCCCAGACTTGCTACAGACTTAAAGTTTGAACAAAGATCACCACTGCAGCTCCATTCTTGGAACAGTCCCTCCTTTACCGCCTGACAGATACACCTGAGAACGTGCAGTTAGACTTTACTGCTTACTGGCACCTGGAACTTAAAGAACCTAATAGACAGTCACACTGGCAACCTATTCAGCCACCTCTACTCTAACATTAACAAACCTGGACAACGTACCTGATACGTCTGGAAGAGCATGCAAACAGCACAGTAAGGAGACTGCTGAGCCATGGTCCGATTATACTCTTTTTCAGCCTCAAAATTTGGTGGTCGATTCTGCCAGAGCTGGCTAAGTGGCTTGGCCCAAGCTTCTGTCTCCTCAGCTTCTTCTTCAGGAGTTAGTTGCTCTGATGCCTCTGCAAAAAGAGATCGTTAGTCAGGGACTATGTGTTCTTACATCAACATCCTTCTTGCAAAAAACACCTAAATAAAGCAAGAAGTTAGGAATGGAGATGACAGAAAGACTGGCATAAGTTAAATTTGCAGAAGGGTGATGGGAGCTAGTAACACAGCCTCATTTTTAAGCTGCATCTACTAATCAAGCAACCATGCATCAGATGGAAGACAGGATTATTGGCAAAGAACAGCATCACCTCCAAAGCACATCAAGACTAAGGCTGTTAGCCAAAGAATGTATCTATTCTATTTTTTAAATAATGAATATTTACATCAGTTACTGGAATGCTCTAAAATTGACTCAGTTATGGAAGAGCCTAGGGTACTAGTTTAATTTTCCTTTCAGAGTTGTAACTTTCTAGAGCACAGTACAGGAAAGAAGGAAGTCACTAGTAGGGAGGAAAGAATAATGATGCGAACACAAGAATGAGACAAGCACCTCATCTGTGATGCAGAGGTATAACCCACACTGTCCACCAAAGCTGTGGCCCACTCTAAAGTTTCCCAAATAGCACAGGACTTACCATCATCACTAATGCAGTCTTTAACCAAGAGTGGGTGGTGACGTGGGAGCTTACTCAACGGCTGGCGACGACCCTTGGACTTCTTACTTTCCTTCATTGATTGTATGTACTCCTTTGTTACCTGGACAAGGAGAAGCAATTCAGCAGTCAAGCTAGCACATGTCCTTTTGAACTTTATAAGAAAATATTCTGAACTTAAGAAACCTCCACAGAACGCACATATGCTTCCATGATTTTATTTCTAACAAATTTCAGATGTAAACCTGGCCAAGCCTGTAGAAGAACTGCTTGCACCACATCTGCTAAGGAAAAATACGTAGCAGAACTTGGTGTATGTTGATTATTCAATTATGTACATGCACTGTTGAGTCATTCAGAGACTTCACACAGGTCCCATTGTGCAGTAAGTAAGCATTGTGCTGCAGTAAGAAGCCTCAAGCCTTCTGGAAAAGCCAAGAAGGTTGTATGCCAACTTAAAGATTCCAAGTTGAAAAAGAGTGAGGAGCTCACTCAAACTAACAGGCTGATTTTAAGGGGAAGGAAACTTTCACCCCATCAACTTGTTACTTGTGTTGGTGTCTTCCCAGACAGACTGGAAGGAGGAGACTACAACAAGTTACTTCTACCCATAGCCTTATATAAAAAACAAGTGACACGCACTGACAAAATCACTACTAACCTGACAAGTAAGGCAATAAAGGCAATGATTTTAACAGCCCATAACAGTAAGCCACTCAAGAGATAAAAACATCCTTTCTTTGAATCTGTCATTCCTTTAAAAGCAGAAGCAAATCTTAGATTAAATGCAACTTCCATCTCAACAAATGTCTTTTCATACAAGCCAGAAGAGAGCAAAACCAATCATCATCTCTGCTCTCCTACATAGAGTTGGCTACTAGAGTTCTCAGAAACAAACATGCTTTTGTTCAAATGTAAGTTAACACTCCCAGTTACTGCCTAATGGAAAATTCATTTTAAAACATGCCATACTGGGGAAAGCCATCTACACCCTTTCAGAATTTCTTGTTTTCCCTGTATGTATTATGAAATGGAAACGTCAGCATTAGCAACACTGCATCTTCAGTTTAAGTATATGTGAGAACTTCCTCGTTTTCAATTTTATCCATAGGTTAGCCCAGTTGCTGTTCCATTTCTGCAATTCCTGAACTGTGAAGATCCAACCATTACCAGCCTCCCACCACTTCAACTCAGACTTAAGAGGAAAATGAAGTTATTTGAGAAGACAACAAACACGGGTAATACTTCTAACCCACAGTAGCCTTCTTCTGGTTTGTCTAATGAAGGATTAATTAAACGTTCAAACGTATGCTTACTCCATCCAGTAATTTTTGTTCCATCATTTCTTCCTAAAAGAGGACACGTGCCTACGTATGCAATTCTACAAAAACATCAAACGAATGTGCTAATAATAAAGGCTGTACCTAAAGTGAATCTACTTCAATCCAAACAGGGGTCTGTTACCATAAACGGATCCGGATCAGCCTGCAGTACTACCACCACCTCAAAACCACCAAGGTACACTTTTCCTTAAGGCACTTGAATAAATCTAGAGATGATCTCAAAACAAGTTATCTCTTTGTTTTCTAGGAGAGTAAAGAAGGTCAGATGTTCATCTTTGCCTCTTGTTGCATTGTAAAACAGAGAAACAACCAAGCAACCTACTACACAAACAGGAATGGAATGAAAATGTAATCTGCACGGGTAGAAGTTTTGTGGCAGCAAACCCATGATCACACATTGCAGCTCTCAAGCTTTCAGTACTCATGCCATTCATACCTCTGCCAGTTCTTGTTCATTCACGCTGCCTGTAGCACTGGCTTTCTTTCCTGAAGTTTCATTGTCAGATCCGCTGGCGTCCCCTCTAGCATAGCTATGGACTGTAAGCACCCCGGCTGGCCCAGGTAGAGTTCTTTTTGGCAACAGATCAGTTGACTCAGAGTCTGAAGACCCAGAATATGCTGGTGAGCTGGGCTGAACACTGGAAGGTGCTCTCTGCTTTGAGGTTGGCAAAACTGAAGCAGAATTTGAAGCATGCGAAATGGAAAGATCCAACACGGCGGCCTCTTGCTCTTCCTCTTCTTCCTCCTCAAGCTTCACCACTTTCAGTTCTTCAGATTTAGCCATGCCCACACGATCTAGAAGATAGGATATATTGACTTTTTCTCAAGTCTGGGAAGCAGAGAGAACAGCCCAGCACCGCTTGCACAAAGTCAAATAGGAAAGCAGACTAGACAAAAAAAGATACGTGATGCTAAATCATGTAAACAGTAGATCATTAATTCAAACATCAATAGAGAATAACCTATGTATCCGCTCACTGCAGCTTACAGTACAGGAACTAGGGTATTTCCAACAATGGTCAGAAGGTGGGCTCAAAACAAACAGAAATAGATGGTCTCTTACATGATGTAACTGAACACTGCAACTCCTGGCCACCTGAGGCTGGGGGTGAGAGCTTACAAGGGCTCAAGGGAGACTTAATAGAGAAAACAAAACAAACAAAAAAAACCAACACCAAACCAACATAGGATTATTAAATACAAGTTGCAAATTGAGGGAAAACAGAATATGAGAGAGAAGCATCATTATGTATTTGCCCTCTTCTTATATTGTTCCATAGGCACCCCGATCCTTCCTATCCAAGAGGGTGTAACTGTCCTACTACAAGCCATATTAATTTTCTTCTGACATACTAATTACATAATTACCCATCTGTACAGCATACCAGGGCCATACTACCAGGCAGTATGTATGAACAGGTCACATTGTACAACAGTGATATATAGAGGACTGTACACTACTGACATGTCCAATACATTTCTATATGCTGGCAGAAATAAATAAATAAAGCTATGAACACCAATCTCTTAAGCAAGCAAGTCTCAAGCAATACTTCCTTTCAATTTAGCTGAAAGAAAACATCCCCATGACCTACCTGCATTCAAGCAGCTATGGGATGGCTCCCTACACACTTATTTCTCCCCCCTAATTTCTTTTTTAATGTAATTCTCACTGGGGAGTTATCCACACGTAGGTCACAAAAGCCAACACCTCAAACTGTATTCATATCATTTATGCAATGTGCTAACTACTCAAATAGTGTCAGCCGCATCTCACTAAAAGGCACAGTCAAAAATCATTCCAGCTGCACTCTCTGGTCTTGAAAACTAAATGACAATTATCTTGAGTCTCATGACAGTAAATGTCTGATGTGCTTTCCATGGCTCTGACAAATTAGTATCTGCTTTATTATTATTATTTGGATGTGACAACAACCTACCTACCAGCCTGCTGTGAGACAGTGCCACAGAGTTTAGTTCAGCAGCCTCTCTGGAGACTGAAACACTTGGTCCTGCAGTACCAAGATAAAGCTTGACACAGTTACCTGGAACCTTGTGCCCCTGTTCACTCTGCTGCGTAACTTCTCCCGTAGCTCTCTCACAGGGTTCTGCAGCATCTTCTTCATCCTGCATAGAGCTCAGCTCCTCTTTGGGGAAGGCCTCACTCTCACTCACTTCCTGAGGTACTTCCAGGCACACTCTGTGCCTTTTTGTTCCTATGCGATGCTTGGGCACACTGCAGAAGACAAATTCATGCCAGGTTACCAAACACATCACAAGCTTGCTCAATTTCTGTCTAGATACATAAAATACGGCCTGCTTTGGGTCATGTTGTTTTAGGGGACAGTATCTTGCAAGCTGAATTGTTTCCAAATCATTACCTGTTAATTGTATACTAGGCAGTTATATTCCAGCCAGATAGTCTTTACCCAAAAAGCAAAACAGGCAAACAAAGCTTCAAGAGTACCAGCTGACACTGGCTGGAAAAGACTGAACTGCAAAACATAAGGTGATTAGCCCATCACAGACTTCTGCAATTGACACTACCAAAATTTGCTAGCAAGTACCATCTCATGATCCCAATACACTGCCTTTTTCTTCTGACCTCTAAATGTACAGTGCACTTTGGACACACCCATCCAAAGATGAAGAGCTGTCTTCCCAGCCAGAGCATTTTCCATCCATCACTGACTATCATCAACTTGGATCAACACAACAATAAAAGAATAAAAAAGAATAAATTCTATTCCCAAGAAGAAAACAAACGACTAACTCCAACTGCTATTGTTTTGTGGGAATGGCAAACAAATTGCATCAGGATCCAATTGCTAATAATTGCAGTAGGGCAGCAGAGGACTATGCACAGCACTACCTTTTTGTCTCATCCCCGTCCACTTCCTCTTTACATGCTTCTCCTGTTTCCATATCCTCAGCATATTGCCTCCCACTCTTGACCTTTTGCATGAGATCCCCTTTAAGGAACTCAGCTGCTTCTGGTGTTGGAAGAGCATGGTCAATGACAGTCACATCCTTCCCAGCTTTCCAAAGCTTGTAACGGTCTGGCTGGTACTTCCTCACAAACACATCCATGGAGATCTTCACCATGTCCTTCCGACACGAGCACTGGAGTCACAGAAAATATTTAAGTAAGGCTACATACTGAACAATTTTACTCTGCATTCCTACACCACTTTGCTTTCAGAAGCTTAAATGCATGAAAAAGACCCCAAAAGCTGCATGTATTTAAGCCTCAAAACTCCCATGACCATCTCCTCAGAAATCAAAACAGCATAGGAACTAAAAACTGGGCAGAGAAATCAGCAGTAACGAGATGGAAGATGCTACCACAGTAGCAAAGAAACAAAGCCCACCAACTCATTTTACAGAGTTGCTGGTAGAAGCTGACAGTCTTAAAAATCCACAAGCTCACACAAAAACAGCCAGTAACACCAGAGGTTATAACAAGGAAGCCTGCCCATTGCAGCAGAGGTTCCTCTTATCTGGGCAGAGTTACAACTAGTGTTTGAAAGCTTTTACTTCAACATCATTTCTGAAAACATAACCCCCATTTGCAAGGCATCTCTACCTGGACACAATACTATGCAATCAAGATACTTCTTTGGAGAGATGCTAGCTGCCACTTGCACTTCTCCAAAGCTTCACTTGATCTATATGATGATTAAAAAACAAACAAACAAACCCCAAAAACACGCTTTATGATAAAAGAAGGACAGTGGGCTGACTGGAGACAGTTAGCTTACCAGAAAGCAAACGTCACATCTTAAATTGGACAAAGCACTGAATTCGCTTCCTTAGAACAAACATCAGGGGCTCAATGAACAGCAGAGCATGAGGTGTTGCATTCAGGTTATCTGTACACAGCAGAATGGCAACAAACCACTTACCAGTACAGACTGCTTCCCATACTCAATCCACCGAAGAGTGGCAAAGTTGGTGGATTCAGCACAGTTAAATCCATGATTAAAGCCAGCATGATAACTATAAGGAAAAGTTATCATGAACTCTCCTGCCTCCTGCGTCACCTAGGAGACAATTGAGACATCATATTGTTACTCAAAGCCTAAGAGTCTACTTGGTGAATCCAAATAAACACAGTTCCTGTACTCCTCATGCAATGCATCTGAATCCCCTACCCGCACACAGTAATTGGAGTTGCTTGCTGCGACTTTAAGACTTGATACTCATTTCCATTATCCTCCTATTTGCCCAAAGCATCTGTTTACTAGAAAGCAATACTCTTATCAGCTTTTACTAAAGCACAACTGAATGGATCAAAATAACACAGAAGTACCTATACATAGGAAACACTCTATGATAAGCCATCTGGAATTCATAAAGACACTCATCTGTATTTACTGCAGGTTTGGCTGGAGTGCCTAATGCCAACTAAAATATTTCTTCACCTTGGAAACGTATTGCTGTTCTCACTTGAGTACAGCTTTCAGTCAGCTCCCCTACACGTCCTTGCTGCCTAGCAAAGTTCCACGCAGCCCTTCAGCAGTCCCCACAGATCTAACAGGGTTTCTGAGCAAGGCCTGAAAGACAACTGCATGGTGGGAAGGGGGAAGCAGAGGCAGCAGATTATCAGCTTAAGAAAGAATTCTAAATTTAAATGCCATGAAAGAAAGTAAATGGGAAACAAGTCATATTTTGAGGAGGCAGATCATGAAGAAAAAAAAATAAAATCAGGGAACAAGTCTTTAAAAAAATTCTCTTTGATGAATATGCAGCTAAGCAGTGAAGTTTAACACGCAACATCGTGTATAATTTCTCTCAGCCTCCTCTAGATCCCAACTGCTCGATAAACAAAGGTACAATGGAAAAGCATTGCTATGTGGCCTTCCTACTCTTATTTTCCTCTCTAAGCACCTGCTGGTGGCTGCTGTTAGAGATGAGACAGGGATGAGTGAACCTTTTGACTGAGCTAGCGTAACTGCAATTACTTTTCTACACCTTATCAAATGGGATGCCATATTTCTTCAGAATTGATGGAGAGATCAAGGTCATCTTGTGACGGAGAAACGCTTCGCAGCTCTGGGCGCTTCCCGGAAAGAATCCTGGTTAAAATAAAGGAGAGGTATGATGTTACCATTCTGTGCTGTGAACTGGACTTATTTTTCAGTAATTTTTAGCTTAAATTTACTGTCTGAACAGCCTTTTCCCTAGGCCTAGAAGTACGGGCCAACTTATGAGGAGGACACGAGTGCACTCTGATGAAAAAAGAGATGCCTTTACCATACCCCATTTGAAAGACAGTAAGAAAGACCTCACGCAGAAGGATCCGCCCTTGGATAAAACCGTCCAGATCTAACAATCAATAATTAAGGATTTTCTCATTATAACTTTTACAGACCACAACTGCATGATTTGTAATGTGACGTTTTTCTTGAGTGTATACTGAAAACAAATAATCTCACCCATCTCCTGAAAGAAATTATCAGTTCAGTCATGCCAGCTCGTGCACTCACAAACATTACAGGCACGTCAATGCTCTGAAAGAGCTGAAACCTGCAGGGGCTCTACATCCCACAGTCTGCACAAGATGGGACATAAAAGAATGGCACAGTTACCTTTGGCAAGTCTCTCCAGTCGCTTGCCATGCTCTGGAGGGATAGAGTACCTGCAGACAGAAGAACAAGTCTGTTAAGTTCAATTGGCACAACAGAATCTCATCTCCACACTGTCTCTTTCAAAGCTTGACGATACAGAACTAAAAATCTTTATCGAGGAATTTCACCTCCCTCCTCAAGGAAAACTGAAAGATGACTTCTGTGGACTTCTGCTTAGCAGCCAAGGAAATAATAAGTCCAATTCATTTAGTTAGCAGATCTGTGCAGCAAGGCACATAAGAAAAACACTCAGTGACCTGATTTCACAGGAGCACAACCACGAGTACACCCCGTATAAGAAGAAGCACAGAGCAAAACAGAAAATGGAATAATATCTTCCAGCTGCTCAGACCAAGACGGGACTGAGTCAGGCACAGTGCCACATCCTCCACCTGCATAACTTGGATCAGTTTGGTTGTAGTACGACTCTCTCTGTACACACCTTTTTATGTGTGCCATGAAACTCCTAGCTGGTTTGGCTAGAGTAACTAAAACCACTTGTTTCTTTTGATCTGGGACAGAGCGCTACAACCTGCTGACTAAACCAGATTAAGGTATCAGCAATGTTAACTTTTTCCACTTACTACTGTAAAAGAAGCAACAGCCAAAAGGTTTCAATTGACTCAACTACTCTGTTTTCTATTCCCATGCCATTGCCACTGCATGGGGTTGCTTGCTGCTCACATGGTGCTAGCTATTATTTCTGACTTCAAAGTTGTATTAAAAGGCAGCCAAAAAGACTAGTTTCCAACAAAACTGCCATGGAAACAATTGTTGAAATTGCTTGAGAAATTCACTTGTGAACAGAAGGGAATGATTCACTCTTCAAATGCCACTCATACTAGAGAAAAAATTCAGGAATCCTCACTAAAAACCATCATGAAGGCTCTGACACTGGACAATCACTCAGCAAAACCCACTACTCTGCTTTTACCTCTATAATAAATAACTAAATTTCAAAGTTTGTTAAAAACAACAGGCGTATTACTTCTACCTGGCCACTGTAGAGCTCAGGAAATCACAAGCAAGATTTCCAGGTTCCAGCCCTCTCACACCAGAGAGTGTCCAGCTTACATTATAATTCTGAACAGCTCTTTGCATCAGTTAGACTTTCGAGAAGGTAACCAAACAAATTTTGCTGAGGCCATGTACTGGTTTCAGTTTCCTCACAGGTTTCTAATGCTTTTGTCACCAGATATTACTGCACTGCAGGACAGCAGAGATAGTCATTGGCAAATCTCATAGAAAAAAAATACCAGAAAATATGGGTGTCAAAGTGGTAAATTTGCATCTAGAAGCTATCATAGAAAACCTTACCATGACTTAGGCTCCCCAAAATGCAGGTAATTAATACTGTAGAGATCCATGTCCTCAGTATGCCAAGCAAATGAAGTTTTCCACATGCCAAAATAGAGGTAAGGAGTATTCACTCCTTCAATGGTTATGCCGCTCTCATTCTCCACAACATCCAGGATCGTGTTCAATCTGCCAATATTCCACGCATCCACGTGCTGCAAAACACGAGTCTTGTGTTAAACAACCAGTATGAAGAACTGAACCACACAACTAAGACAAGTCACAGAAAGTTATCAGTTATGCTCATGATCAAGTGGCACACCACGACAAGTCATTTTCTGGCACAGCTCAAATTATCAGCTGGTTCACCTATGCCACGTTTCTCCATAGTGTTACCTTACATACCGATTCTTTACCAGACAGTAAAAGAAGTAACCAGTCAATACAGGAAGGATTAGGAGGAGAAACAGTCTCAAAGTTACAGACTTCACACAGTGCAGAACAATAGTGCAAGCCTGAGCTGACAGCAGACCAAAACCTCTTGAAGAACACTGTTCATCCCAAACATCTTTTAAGAAGGAGCAAGTTATAATTCAGGAGGCTAGCAACCAGACTGTGTAACCTTTTCGAATGCTTAGCATGCTAACACACACAGTGACTACAGAACTGCCATATAAAAATAAAAGCACTAGAGAATACCAAAGCAGTGCATGTTCACTGCTTAACACTTATCAGGATAAAACACCATAAAAGCATGAGAGCGGATCTTGCATTTTAGAAGTAAGCTGTACTACACTGAATCATAGAATGGCCTGGGTTGAAAAGGACCATAATGATCATCTAGTTTCAACCCCCCTGCCACGGGCAGGGCCACCAACCACCAGACCAGGCTGCCCAGAGCCACTGAAGTATGAACAGTGCTTACAGTGGTGCCCCAGAACATTACCTCTAGAAGCTTTCTTTAACTACCTGGTTTACATGGAAAGTGTTACTGTCACTAACTCTTTCTGACAACTAGCCAAATGCTATGCTGGCCTTTATAGAAGGCAATATAACACATATAAGGATAAGTGCTACTTGAAAACCAAAACAGTGCTTACCTTGTCATAAAGCGTGCCATTAACATCAGCACCATAGATGGGGGCATTGAACGTAAGGTTCTTCCAGTACTTTCGTTCAAGGTCTTCGAAGTCTGTGTAGCGGGGTGTGCAGTACCTTAAAAACACCAACAAAGGCTCAGCATTGGTACTTGAGGAGTTTAAAACAAGGCTCTCCACCAGTGAATAAAACCAAAAAAGACACAACAAAAAACAGCGAATGCAACACAGAGCTCTCCATCCCCTGAACAGCAACCACAGCTCTGATCCCGAGGGACTTGGGAACAAAGGAAGAGAAGGAAAATGCCTCTCCCCCACTCTCAGCCTACTTTCAGTTTTGGTTAGCGCACTTCCCTCAGCTCAGAACAATTTCCCTTTCTACTGCTGCTGCACGGTGAAGGAGGTCGCGTTTGAAAGCAGAAGGTAAAAAAAAACACCAAGTTTTAACCACCCCCCTTTCCCCACTCGCTGCTAGCGAACTAACTGAGTTCACCAACGAGACGTTTGCTTGTTAGCCTGCTGCCGTCCTGCACACACTAAACAAAGAGCACTTCGGGCCGAACGGAGGGATCAAACTCAGCAGGGCACTCACGCAGGCCTCCCAGACAATGACACACACCGCCCCGAGCAGCGGCTCGCAGCGTCGCCGTGCTGCCCCAGGGGCGCAGTGGCACCGCTCGGGACGCACACACCCGGCCCCAGGGGCGCTCCCCGCAGCCCGGCCCACGCCTACTTGTCGCTGTTGGCGATCCGGCGGAACTCGCGCACCGTCATGGCCTTCTTCTGGATGTTGTACTGCGTGAAGAGCCCGGACTGCCCGGTCACCACCTGCTGGATGGGCGCGGGGATCACCAGCTCGTCAATGTCGTCGTAGCACTTCCGCGGCTTCCACTCCTTAGGGGGCACGATCTGGGGGCGAGGCACCGGGACGAGGTCACGGCCCGGCTCGGCCCGGCCCTCTCCCCCCCGCCACACAAAGCGCGGCCCCCGCACCCCTCAGGGCCCGCTTCGCCCCGACGCACCTTGGCCAGCCCGGCGCGGTGCGCTCCCTGCGCCTCCACGTAAGCGATGTAGCGGCTGAAGTCCCGGAACTGCTCCATGGTGGGACGGAAGGTCATGATGCGCGCGCTGGGGTTGAGGCTCTCCAGCTCCGAGGCCATGGTGCCGGGCCGCCGCTGCACGGAGGAAGGGGTTGGGGGGGGGGGGAGGGGGCGTGGTCACAGCGCGCACTCCCCCACACCCCGCGAGGCCCCGCCCCGCCGCTCGCGCGCACGCCCCGCCTCCTCCCGCTGGCCAATCGCCGCCGGGTCCGCACCGGCTCTGCCTCTCCATTGGCGGAGCGCACCCGCCCGTCAGGGGCTCCTTCCTCCTCGCGGCGCAGAGCTGCGCTGCTTCACGCCCCTCCCCCCAGCCCCGGCCGGGCCGGGCCGGTCCCGACGCGAAGGGCTGCGAGTCCCCGCCCGGCGCGCTCACGTCAGCTCCGCGTCCCGCTTCTTCGCCTCTTCCGCCCTCTCACTGGCTCTCCGCCACGCCGCCGTATCCCTCCGCACTCCGCGCCCGGTGACTCCCGCAGGCCGCCGCCGACGCCACCGCGGCCGTTCCCCACCGCCCGAGCCCCGCCCTGTCCACAGGCCACGCCCCATACCCACCGCCTGCCGTTCCGCCTCCGCCGCCGCGGCCAATCGCTGCCCGTTCTCCCTTTCTCAGCCAATAGGAATTCGACGTCCGGTCGGGGCGGGCCAGCGAATCAGGAGGCCGGGAGAGGGGCGGTTGCTAGGCGGACGGTGGGCGGCCGCGGGCCGGGCTGGAGGCCGTCGCTAGGGGGCGGTTGCTAGGGGGGCCGCGGCCTACTCGAGGCGGGCGTGCCGGGCCCGCTCCCCATGCCCATCCCGCGGCCTGCAGCACGGCCACGCGAGCGGACTCAGCTGTCCTCGGAGACCGCAGTCGTGGGCCTGCTGCGTGTTTCTCCTCATAGTGTTCCCTTTGGTGTCTCGCTTACAGGCACGATCAACTTTAATTGGTGGGTTCAGAATTTTTCCTGTTCTCAGATGCGAACCAGGTGAGAACGAGGAGAAAGAGAAGAAAGTACCTCACTGGGAAACTGGAAACTTTACAACTCAAAATGGCAGCGTTGCCGAGAGCAAGAGAAGCCAGGACTGTGGGGGAAGAAGTTGCCGAGCTGCCACACAGATAAACACGGCCTTGCTTGGTGGTGCAGCTGCTGCTTTTCCTTATTTTGTAACTGTTTTGCCCTTGAAAACAAACAAATTAAGAAAAAAATAGTCCCCAAAGGCAAGTTTTGGAGCAGCATATTATTTGGCAGCACTAGGAAGCAAGTCAAGCCTCAAGAGGGCTTGCATAGCTCTCATGCACGATGGAGTCGGGCCGTTACCAGAGAGAGGGAGTGACCTCAAAGTGGTACTGAAGAAAATGGGACAAATCTGCCAGCCAGATTAAATTCCTTTTGGCCAGGGAAAGCTGAGAACTGCAGTGCCAAGCACTGGGCACAGACAGCATGGCTCGTCTGCCTGGAGTACAGCAATAGCCATTGCGCTGGCCTGAGGGTGGGCATCATTGTCTGTCAGGGGTATGTGATTATAGTCATTTATTTTTTCCCCCTTTTTTTTTTTGTGAGATATGCTGACATAAATGGAAGTAAGTGCTAAAAGAGTAAGTGCTTTCAAAGTGCTGTGTTTGTTCTCAGTACAGTCCATGCTGAGATGATGATTCTTTGTCTGCTGCTTCTCTTTCTACCCATGCCATCAGCACTGCCTGCCAAAAAGACACCTCACATGTGGCAAGCAGAGAAGTGGAGCCTGCAGTGAAGGTGAATTGGGAGTGTTCTGTGCCACTGTGTTTTCCCTGGGTTGGTTGTGAAGGGTTTGGACTAAGAACAAGCTATCCAAAGGGGAGAGAAGCCCCAGATGTTCTTACAGGATATGTGTGCACTTACAGAGGTTTCCTGGCAGCTGGTGTTTCCAGTGACAGCAGTAGCAGCATTGGAAACCATCTGTGGACCAATGGTTCATGTTGTGCAGGTGGCATTGCTCAGTCAGTGCTCAGTGAGCACCACAATAATGTGGTGAAAGCATCATCAGCTGTAGTTCAGAGGCACAGCCAAAGCATACTTGCTGCAGCACAGGTGAGTGCTTGCTACGTGCTTTCCAACTGACTGGCTTCCTAAAACGCAACAGTTAACATAGCGTCCTCCTTCCCAAATGCACCCACAGGTGAACAGGTGTGTGCTCAGCCACGTAGCACTGCCATCCCAGGCCTTGGCAGCAATGCAAAGCAAAGCTCCCCAACGCCAGTGGTGCTGACGTGCCTGTGCACACACGCCTGTGCACGTGCTGCTTTGCATCACAAGGACAAGGGTTTGCTTTGCCCTCAGATCCACGTCCTCCAGTGGAGCTCCCACACAGCAGAGGGAGGGGAGGGCTCCACCAGCCTCAGGTCACCCCTGTGGGACGCGCTGGGTTTGCACCAGGTGGGTGAGGGGGAAATGTTGGCTGACAGTCATACATAGAGAAGGCACAGCCACACAAAGCATGCCTGAAGTGGTTTCACACCTGAGCGTTCTCCAGTGCTGCTCTGCAGGCAGGGGCCACGCAGTGGTTTTACTGCTCAGCAGTACTTTGCATATGCAACTGTGCTCAGTACTGCAGAATGGCATTACTGCAGCGTTGTCACAGAAGGTCCCCAAGCTCTCTGCTGGCACAGGAGCCCTGTGGGAAGTGCAGGGCGCCCATGGCTGCAACGTGCTTGTGGAAAGGGCCACTCTGGCACCAGGCTGGGGAGTGTGCCCATGCATCACAGAGGGACTCTTATCACTTCTGCTTATTGCTGAAGAAACAGACAGCAAAGCCAGCTTGTATGAAACCCGATTATTCAAATTTATTAACATCAAGAATTATGCAGTGATGCTGTAGATTTTTTTTTTTATTAACAAATAGAAAACAGACTGTATACAACAGTGACCCCTACAGCACTATGCATCCACAAGGTAAAAATGAATGTGTCCTCCAACATTACCAACCCTGGATTGCTGATTTCAACGTAGCTTGGATTCTTAACATTCGGAATACATGTGATAATACAATTAGATACCCTTCCACCACCTTTATTCATAACTCAATGCACTCGAAAGAGGGCTGCTCACTCTGTCTTTAGTGCAAGCGTGATATAATAAGGAGTATTAATATATAGTACCATTAAATTAAGTCCAGTAGTCTTGCCACATTGGTTCATTAGAACGTCCTGAAGTAGTGGAAAGTACAATATTCTAATGACTTTTAACATTTGCAGGATAGCAGAAATTATAGAAACACCCAACCTCTGAAGCCATGTGTGCTCCCCCTCCCCTTCCCTGCAATACCCTGCCTCCAAAGAGAGCCTGCTTGGCTCCGCTCTGGGAACGGCCGGGGTTGTGCTCCTTGTAAAATGCTCCAATGCACTTCAGTGGTGAGAGGTGCCAGGATGGCGTTTGCACGCACAGAACCGCGGGACTAACAGAAAGGGCCGTGTCTCGCTTCTATAGCCCATCCCTGGGGAAGTGTGGGACCTGCTGGCTTCTCCTGTCCCCTTCCCAGCGAGACACAAAAAGAGGCTCCCAGGCCAGGAGCCCAGGATTTCGGGTCTCTCACAAACAAGGTGACGACAACTCACGTCATGTCGGGATCTGCCAATACACGCGGTCACTGGATTGGTTTAACACGCATTGTAATAGGACTGAACAGTTTCCAGCTGACAAATAGGACCGCCTCTCCAGCGACCCTACATGCCCTCCCAAACCTACTCAGGAAATAATGGGGGAAGGGAAAGGCTAAAAAAATAATTGGTAGCTTAGGTCCAGTTCCATGAAATTTCATATTCTACAGAGAATTAAAAAGCAGCCTAAGGGGAATGGAGCTGGGCAGGAACCACAAGCCAGCTGCTGCAAATTACCAAGGAAGCTGCACTAAAATGGGCAGAACCAGCAGTGACTGAGCTGAGATAAACATAGGGCAGTAAAAAATGTTAAAGCAAAAGGAAATGAAAGAAAAAAAAAAACCCAAACAAACCCAACTCCCCAAAGTTTGGCGGGTCCAGTTCTGCCTCAGCAAAACATTAAGACTTGCAAAAAAATAAAAAATAAAAAGAGAGGAGATTATAAAAACCACTAGTAACTATTTTACATGTTTAAAAAAAAAGATCCCATTCCACCCACCTAAAGCCTCGCTGTGAAATGCAGTCGCGTGAGAGAGGGCGAGAGATGCATATGAGCAGAAATGCAGCCAGAGACTGGAAATGCTTTTGGAGTTGGATTCCCTCGTTTGGCGCTGGGGCGAAGTTCCTAAATGCCGTGGTCAGAACTGGTTGGCATGGAGGTCTGCTGCCTGGGCAGCACCTCGGTCTGTACAGAAGGACTGAGGAATGGGCGGCTCTGGCTCAGAGGGACCCGTCTCCACTCCTAGACATCCCCACCGCGACTGGAGGAAAGCACTAGTTACGTTGCATAGTGGTCAAAGCTGCCGAGATACTCCAGTGCCGCTCTGTAGCACAGCTGGTACTGGTCCTGCAAGGCAACGAGGGGAGAAGCGTGAGAAGCGGGGATGCAGGAATGTCATCCCGAGATGCTGGCTCCCCTCCCTTTTCCCACGGATCTCCCACGGCTCTGGGCAGCGGGGCACTCACCTCTGTCTGCACCATGGCCGGCCGCTGCGTTCGCAAAGTCTTCACCGTCTGGAACATGTCCACCACCCCCTCGTAGCGCATCCTCTCCAGCACGATGCTCAGTGTGATGAACACGCCCGTGCGCCCGACCCCAGCGCTGTGCAGAAGGAGCAGGAGGTGCAGTTAGGGACCCGCCAGCCTCAGTGAGGGCTTCCCCCCCCCCCTCCCCGTTCCTTGGAGCAGTGTCAGTATGCCCAGCCATGTGGGGCCAAGAGAAGCTAAAGGGACACCACCAGCCAGAAGTGCCGTCCCACCCCCACGGGGACCACAGATTCTGTCTTTCTGGATCAAGCACCATGCCCTGCCCAAGGATTCTTCTAAGGAACTTCACATCAGAAGCAGCAGGGCACTGCCTTCATCTCATCTGGCAGAAATGCTGTCAGTGACATCCAGGGATATCACCTCCTCATCCCCTGCTTGCTTCTTGCAGCGTGCAGCTGCCAGGCTCAGCAAGGAAGGGGATATCTCCATGGGCTCTCTGCTGCAGGCAGAAGTGGGTGCTGATTTGTCTCCACTCACCTGCAGTGCACCGTGATGGGCCCGTCCTGCCCAAACTGCTCCTTGGTCTTGTGCACCTGCCCAATGAAGTCGATGAAGCCCTCTCCTGTCTTTGGCACTCCCTGCTCAGGCCAGTCTGTGAACTGGAACTGGCGGATGGTCCGTGACTGGCCGTCCTGCGGGGACAGGGTTGTTACATGGAAACTGTAGGTGAGGGGTGCTTGCTTTGCTGCCCTTTTTTCTGGTGACCTGCTCCCTGACCCCTGGCCCAGGCTAGGTGAGTGTGCACAGACCATGGTGAGCCGAGGCACACCTCGCACCCCTCACCAGGTTTTCAGGACCTTGTGGTTCAACATTCTGTTCCCATTTTGGGCCCAGCTCTAGGGGATCCCATGTTAAACCCTGGCCTATATGTGCAGCGCAGGCAAGACGGGCTGGTGCTGATAGAGATCGGTGAGCTGCTCACAGGGGCCAACACAGCTGGCAGGGAAGGAACTTGCGGTGAGAGCAGCGGCACGTGTGGGCAGTGGCCCCTCCTGCTGCAGTGTTAGGCAACTCCTTGCTTTCCGGTCCCTCCTGGAGCTGCTGCATGCTCCCCTCACTGCCCAGGGCTGGCAGAAGCATAGGAGACAGGAAGCAGAAGGGACACTCACCCTGGCATCTGTGACTTTGAACTCCCGGAGGATGTACTGCGGCATGTTGTACTCTGCCATGGGGTCCACCACGAAGTACTGGTAACGGGCAGAGCGCTCCGCAGGCCAGTACTGATGGCACTTCTCCTGTGGGTGAGGAGCACGGGGAGATGTTAGCAGTGACACACTGCTGCTCCTCCCTCCCGCTCGCTCCCTGGGCTGTGGGAGCATAGGGCCACAGGACACCCCAGGAGGGTGTCCCGGAGGAGCTGGTGCTGGGGACAGACCAAGGTGACACCCACACAGCCCCTTCCTCCCCCATGCAGGATTCGTACCCGGCCCATCTCACGCAGCTTTGTCAACATCACCACGATGGTGGAGTTGTGCTCCCAGAGCATTCGCCAGAAATCTTCTGTGGTCTCGGCCAGTGGTCCCTGCGTGGCAATGTAGGCCTTCTGCTGCCTGCAACAAACAGATGGTGCTCAGAGCAGCCCTGGGAGAGCTGAAGGCAGGGCCCTGTGCTGCAAGGCTGACAAAGCAGCTGCAGGAGATCAGGAGGTGGGTCTCCAGAGCTGACCATAGGTACCGTGGGAGGGATAGGCCTGCCCAGCCTGTGCCTGCTGGGAGCTCCTCACACATGCAATAGGCACCTCCAGGCACAGGATCCAGAAGAGCTGCTGGTGCCTCCCAAGTGACTGACTGCAACACCCAGCTCCCTTCCCATTGCACGGGAAGGCACAGAGCAAATGAATCAGGTCACCTTGATCACACAAACCAGCTAGTAATTAGGGCAGTGTGGAAACCAATACCATTTTGCAACCTTTTTAGAGGCTTCCAAAGTTGTCCGCTGTTCCAAGAGAGCACCTTGCAAAGTGCCCTGTGTGAAAGCAGTTAACTGTGTCCTGTGTTACCTGCCCCATCCCCACTGAAAGCTGACCACGCTCTGTCCTGCTCTCCCAAGCTCTCCTGGCTCTCTTCTGCAGGATCACACACACTGCAGCTTTAGCCACACAGCTTTGTGCTGATGGAACAAAGCAGCACTGACTGCTTTCCAGCTAGTCTTAAAAGATGAGGCAACATCCCTACCAAAATGAGATTTGAGCACTTCCCAGTAGTGCCAGCCCCAAACAGCTGCTTTCCCTGCAGGCCTCCTGCCCATCTCCCTGCCACAGCCACACGTGGGCTGCCAGCTGTGCCCAGTGCCAGCAGATGGCACAGCCACTGCAGCCCCAAAGGATGTCACTGCACTGCCTCGGAGCGGGGAGAACAGTGAGTGGGGCACGGCCAGAGCAGCTTAAAGGCTCTGGTGATCCTGAGAAGGGCCAACTCTGGCATACTGGCTCTGGTTTGTGAGTGCCCAGCCTGGCATGCTGTGCTGCCCACGTGGCTGCACAGCAGCAGGTCCCTGGGTCAGCTGCACCACTGCGGGGCGCCGGAGCCCGTGGGACGAGGGGCAGCATCTGCCCACCATGTGCCTCAGCTCCCTGCCAGAGCTCCAAGTTAATGAGCAACAGGATAGCTGTAATGTGCAGGGTGAAGACAAGTGCTGCCTCGAGGTGGATTTATATGGCATCATAAAAAGCAGGGAGTGGGGGTGCATGTTGAAACAAAAGAGCTAATAAAGATGCAGCATCAGGGATGTCTGCAGGACCTTGGGCCAACCGATCTCTTTATTTAACACCAAGAAAGATTGCTCTGTTCACATGAAAGGACAGGAAGAGCTAACAGCACTCTTTAGGGATGGGGTAGGTAGCACATGAAATGGCACCACCAGCTGTGCTGGCATCCCTCTGCATGGCACCGCCGAGCGGCAAAGTCAGCATCGCTGTTGATCAGCTGTGGCACAGTGGCTGCCAGACACATGACATCTGTTCCCTTGGCACTGCTTGTTGCTCCTGGGAGATCACCAGCCCACCAGCAGCGTTTGGGCAAAGCCACACTGGAGGGGGACCCAGCCCCATCCATTACCCACTGCTGCGCTGGATGAGCGTACCGCAATGCTGCAGAGATAGCAGGAGGGAGTCCTGTAACTGTGTCATTGGGATTTGGCCTGGATTATCATCTGAGGACTTGCTGGGAAGGCGAAATGGCCACTGGGCTGTCTCCCTGCATTGTCCTGGCACTCAGCATCTGAGAAAGCGATGCCAGCTGTGAGTATCACTGCCCTGCTAGATCTCAGTTTGTGCTTTCTGAAAGGGATCCTGCAGAGCAGAACCCAGTGATATGCTCCCCAGTGTCCAGCATCAGCCCAGCCTGAGGATCCAGACTCCAGAGTCAAGACATGGGTGAGTGCACAGATCAGTCACACAGTGCAAGCACACTGCTACCTCTGTTTGCTATAGCTAGCAAAGGGATGCAGATTTGCATTACACGCTGCAGAAATAAAATACATGCCAAGAGATGCTTACCAGAAGGTCTTATAACTACCACAGCAGCCAGCAGAGTCTCATGCCTGAGCCATGTGGACATCTGTCTACAGCAATATAAACAAGCCTGGCAGCTCTCACTAGCAGTCTCCACACACTGTAACTATATGCATGAAGCGTGTGCGAGGACGGACAGAGATAAAATGCAGCAAAATGGTCCCCAGCCTGCTTCCAGATAGCCAGGATCGATCCTTGGCAAAGAGGAGAAGGCAGCTCAGCCCAGGTGTCCTAAGTGGCCCTTACCTGTACCCATCAATGAAGCTGGCATTGATGTAATCAGAGCCCTCAACACCCCGGATGGGCTGCAGGCAAACTCTTGTCAGCTCGTATGGCATGATGTTCACGAGGCGGTTCTTGAATTTGTTGCATGGGAGGTTGGCACTGATGAAACGTGAGGTATGTGCTTTAGAGTTGGCCAGCAGCTGAAAGAGGAGGAGAGAAGTCAGACCCTGCTGGGCACACAGCAGTCTGCGCTAAAACTGGAACCCTGGCAGCAGGGCAAGCAGGGGCTCCAGGCATGTATCCATGGTCCCTCCTCTCACTGAGGCCATCCCCAGGGGACCAGATCCTTCCAGCAGCAGTGGTTCTCTTCCAGTGAGCACTGAGGGGAAATCACTGGCGCATGCCTGAAGCTGCTTACAGTGAGCTGAGAGCCACCCCAGCTCTCTGACTCACAAAGGACCAGGATACGAAGCCATGCACCTTGCTGAACCAGGGACACACACTTGGTGGCATCGGGGAAGGAAGGCTATCTGTCTTCCAGCAGCATCCCATTATTTACTTCTCACCCCAGAAGAACCCAAGAAAAATGTGAGAATTGTGATGTATTCAGGCAAAGAAGATCTATTCTGGGTTACTGCGAGACATTTTATGGTTCTCTTTGAGCCCTGTAAATTGGAGTCATGGTAAATGTATTATTTAGATATGCTGGCAGAGACTTTCAAACAGAAGTCTTTTTTTTTTCTCCTCTTTCCAAGACTCCCCCAGCAGCCCCAGAGCCCCCCTTCTCTCTGTGTGTGGCAGCAGCTGGCCCTTGGCTCACTGCAAGAGGAAAAGGTCCTCTTTGGGAAGCGATGCAGACCCCAGAACAGAGCTGATCAGCTTTTCCTAATTTACGCAGAAAAGCAGTATTTTGCCTCTCCTGCTCCTTTGTCATTTGGTAGGAATTCCCAGGGTGAAGCTGTATTGCTGCAGTTCATTTCAAAGCCTGCATGGTCTGCTACCTCCCTGCATGAACCATATTCTCCTGCATGAGTTCACTGGACTAATGCACGTCACCTGAGAACATGGGCGCTTACCAAGGCTCATTTCCTTCTCCAAGGCTGCAATAAATATTTGCAGCAGGCAGTTTCAGATACAGATAGCAAAACTTGGGCATGGCCTCTTAAAAAGAGTCCTCCTTAAAACCCTGCTTCACCGATTCTAGATGCTGAGGCTTGGTGTCTAGGTGGTTAAAAAATAACAGAGCTCAGCATTGAAGAAATGAGGCTATAAATGTCTCACATATTTAAATTGGAGCCGTTTCCAGACAAGTTGTTCACAGTAACATCAATTATCACTAACACGATCTGCATCTGATTTCGGATGCAGCTCCTGCCGCACAGTGAACCCAGAGCAGAACGCGCTGCTGAGAACTGTGCATCCATCTGCCTTTTATATTCTCCCCAGAAGCTGCCAATCCAGGGGGGACCGTGGCCGACACAAGCTTTACAATTCAAATGTACTTTAAATCACTGCGTACCTGGTTTAGAAACACACAAAAGAATAAGTGCCTGTAATGAGCCACGTCTCTGCTCTCCCAGCCCCTGGACGAGTGTTTTGGTAGGGCTGTGCGGGCAGGGACACGGTCCTGGGGAAGGACGATGGGGATGTCACCAACCTTGAATTCCAGCTCCATCGCAGTGACGCTCTCTCCTGGAGGCACCTGGGTCAGTTTCTGGATGTGAGCGAAGAGGTTGCGTGCAGGCACCTCGGTATTGCCGCACGTGGCTGCCTCCAGCAGGGCCTCGTGGATGAAGATGTACTGGTCCTCTGTCTGCACCATGTAGTTGCGCTGCGAGCGCATGCACGTCACGTGCCCATAGATGTCCACGGTCTTCTCATGCTTCATCCTCTCCAGCATGGCATCAATGACAATGAAGCAACCAGTTCGGCCCACGCCAGCACTGCGGGAACAAAGCATGCGGCCTGAGATGATGCTGAGTCCTATGGACGCCGGGCAAGCTCTGCTCACGCTTAGCACAGCTCCTGGCCCTACAGTGCAGGCTAACGAGCCGAGCCCCAACAAGAGGTGACAGGAGGAGTGAGTGTGACATGGGAAGGTGTGAGGGACTGCTCAGCCCTTCTGCTGTGCCCCTTGGCCAGAAGGAGCAGAAAGGACACTGCTGGTGGAATGATAGGAGAGATGTGTTTAACAGCCAGGAGAGTAACAACATATGTATGCATGGAGCTGGAAAACCAGTTCAAGCTGGGCTCCAGCACCAGGCAAGCCCATAAACCTCAAGCCTGCTCGTCTCCTAACCTGGGTGACTGTTTCCTAACCTATAAAACAAGGACAGTCAGACCTGGAGGGGGAAGCAGAAAGGTGAGTTTATGCATTTCTATGCTGAGCAATTTGCTCAAAAACTGGGCACCTCTCTGCATCTGTTATAAGGGCAGCGGCAACCCCCAAACTGCTCACCCAGAGAGCACCCCAAAAACAAGACATGCTGTTGTGATGGGTAAACATGGGCAGAGGTATGGAGCCAGACATTTCCTCATTTATGGTGCAAGTCAGATCCTTAACAGGGCTTTAATACAGCTTGTTTGTGTGTTAATTATACCCCACTCCCATCTGAAACAGAGCATGAAAGGAGAGCATTAAGCACTGCTGATAAGGCGTACACCGGAACAGCAATGATGGAGTGGTTTGTTCAGTAATAGTCCCCACTCGGCTGGTAGAGATAAATCTTGCCTGGATGGGATGCCGAGCCTTAGCAGACTAATATTTTCCCTTAAGGAGCTCCCTTTCTATCCTGCTAGAGAGCTTGACTGTAAATACTGTGTGTGAATGTTGGCACAGGTCACTGCATGCACGTCTGTCAGTGATGTGCTTCTGAACGGTACCACCTACTTTATACTGGGCTCAAAACATTCCATTTGTCAACTGTGCTTGCATTTTTGCAGGAAAGGTGTGTTTTGAGACCATAGAGCAGCACTGTTTAGCCTGAAGTAGCAGAAGCAATACAAACTTCACCACCGCATGGCTGCTTCTAATTGCTGAGCTGTTCCCCTCCCAAGCACGCAGTGCGGGTCACACTGCCGTGAAGCCTTCCTGCAGGAGCAGGCAGCTGCCCAGGTGTAGCTTTGTGAATTTACTGTCCTACCTGCAATGGACAACCATGGGCCCAGCATCGGGTGGGTTGCAGGCCTTGACCCGCCGCAGGAAAGCGAGGATTGGGGTGGGGTATTCTGGGACCCCGTGATCAGGCCATGCCATGAACTGGAACTGTCGCAGCTCTCGCTTCTCGCTGGAGCCGTTCTGTTGAGGACAAAAAGAAGTGTTGTGTGAGGACAGTCTCATCCTTGGAGGTGAACACACTGATGTGCCTGCACAGCCACAGCCCAATGGGAACCAGGCACAGAGAGGCTGCAGCACGTTCCCCTGCACCATAACTCTCCAGGCTGCAGAGGCTGCCCCACTCATGCCAGCAGCATGAGCGATCTGGGCAGCAACGGAGCAAGACTAGCTGGGCAAGGGCCAGGGACCAGATGCCTTCCTGGGGTGTGAGTGGGTCCCCAGAGCTGCAAAGCCTGTTTGCGCTGCTGTGACACACTGCTGCCGGCGCTGCCCCTGGGGGTTTCCAAACACCAGTGAGGTTTGAGCACCTGCCTCTGCCTCGGGCTGTGCCTGGGGTTGTGCTGCACCCTGCAGCCCCTGCCAGTGCCATACCTTGTACAGGGCAAAGGTTCGGACTGTGTAGGTCGCCAGCTCAACGGTGTCCAGCAGTGTGACCTGGATCATCCCGTAGGTTTCTGTACCCCGGCTCGGCCAGTACTGGTCACACTTCACCTGCGAGGAGGAGAGGAGACAAGGTCAGTGTCTGGCCACTGGGTAAGGAACAGGGAGGGGTGATGGTAGAAGAGAGGTACTGTCCGGCTGGTCCCAAACAGCTCCTTTTCACCAGATTCACGCTCAAAGAGGGGACTTTTCTCTGGTGGGAAGCAGTGCAGGGGGCGGGCAATGAAAACAGTGTGCAGCAGTGACTTGTGCCTGCTGTCATGTCTCCCTTTGCCTCTCACTTCTTTGGGAAGATGGGGGCCTCTGAGGCTGTGCATGCAGCATCCCCTGCCTGGGAAGGTGGCAGCTGCAGCAGCAGGAAGAGCTGCTGGCTCACAGCTGGGTGTGCAGTGGTTTCCCTAGGGAAGTCTATGCTCAATTGACAGCTGGAATGATGGAGATGCAGCCTGCATCCCCACCCAAGTGCCTTCAGCATTCCTGAGCAATGGCAGCCTGCCTTCCTGGTAGTTGGTGCACCCCCTGCCATCTCCATCTCCCAGGTGTACAGAAACTGCTTTGCAGCAAGGCACAGCTGCAAGCTCAGACACACACATGGCTTGTCCTCCCTCTGTGAGAAGATGCAGACTGTGGCAGAACCATCACTCAGTCCCCTCCTGCAGGCAGCACAGTCCCACCACACTGCTGCTCCCTTTGCCCCACAGTATTCTTCCTCTCCTCCTCCCCACCCTGCAGCCAGAACTACTGCTCCCAGTCCCTGCTGCACGCCTGCTTGGCACAGAGCCCTAACACATCCCCAGGGATGTGCCCTCCTGCTCCTTCATCTCCCCGTGACTCTCTCCCTGTTCACCTGCTGATGCCCTCCTCCTCCTCCACTACTCACAGCTCAGCATTTGCAAAGTACTCCTCCAGCTCTGTGGTCTCCATCCCCGAGCTCCCTAATGTAATTTGGTGCCCTGAGCTTCCACCCGCAGAGCGCAGCCCCCGGCTGCAGGCAGGAGGGCTCCATTCCCACCCGCATGCACCGCACTGAGGATGGCTGCCTACCCTAAGAGGAGGATCATCTGTGCTTGTCAAGGAGTAGTAAACTTCATTATTAGCTGTGTGTGTTTACAGGGGAACGTGTAGGAAGGGAAACAACAGGCTTAATTAGAAATCAATGAACTTCTGCTTTTTAATTGAAGGTGCTTTAAGCAGGGTGGGGTTCTGAGCTCCGGCTGTGGGAGCGATGCAGCCCAGGCTAGGAGGGACACATCTACCCCCACTCCTGGGGTGGCTCTCAGGGTGCCCTGCCCTGGCAGAAGTCCCAAGGCTGCCCCATGGGTGCTGGCACACCCTGCCCTTCAGCCACCTGAGAGTCCCTCTCCCAGCCTGGAGACAGAGCAGCATCCTGTGAGCGCTGTGCCAGCCTGTCCCTCAATGCAGTGTGCAGGGGATGCTGCAGGTGAGTGGCACAGCACATCCCCATGTCTGACCTGCTCCATGAGGACAGCGGTCCCCTCCTGCCACCCACATGCTCCACGCCACGTGTGCTCGAGCACAAAACAAACTTCAGAGGAGTTCCCTGCGAGGGATAATAGCAGCGCCTGGGCTGGTAATTGAAAATTATTTATTCATGACCAGATAAGAGTCAGTCACATTTTCTGCCAAATTTACCCATAATGTTTATGCCCCATTTTCAAGCTCTGTAAATTTTATGCTGAAGCCGATGCGCTGTGGCACTAAAGCAGATAAGAGATGTTTTCTTCTGGCAGCGCTTGCTTCTCATTAACTTAAGGAGCACAGTCATATCCTGAACAGCCACTTACTGTGGCTTTGCTGAGTGGTTCCCGGCCCTCCCCTTTGATGCCCTGTGCCTGAGAACAGCCGGGCACCTCTCACCTCCAGGTCTGGCTTCCGAGCTCCAGCTGGCATCGCTGCCCATGGCCTCCTGCCCTGGATCCCCCTGCCTGGAGGCAAAGCACCAGGAGGAGCTGCACCCCATGTATGTGCTCAGTGCTGGGACAGGAGATCTCCCCTCCCTCCGCTCTGCTGCGCTCCTGGGGATAGCCCAGGGTGGGAGAAACCCTGCTTTAATGCTGCTCTCGTGCAACACGCCCTGGCTGGGACACGCCACGCTCACAGCTCCGGGAGAGCTAATCTACAATGTGTGTTTCTGAACTGCCACTGAATTATTCTGAAACTGATTGTAAAGCTTTGAAGGTAGCTAAATTGCACAATTCAGCCATTTCTATCCTTTATGTGCCTCTCGCTTTGTGAAAACATGAAAAAGGGAGGATGATTTGGACCATCAAGCCAGCTGAAATTGCAGACCATAAAAGCTGATGCTCTTTAAAGATTTTTTTCTCCCCTGCAGCTCGGGAGCCCTTTAAAGCAGTGTCACCCCCACAGGGCTGCAAAGCTGGTGCTAGTGCCGGGCAGCTTATCTGCAGGCAGCAGTGCCGAGGGCACCTCGCCACATGGCCCCATGGCTGAAGAGAGCCCTATGCCTGAGACTTGCAAGGAAGGTCACCTGTGGGTAAGGCCACGAGGTGGCCATGCCTGGAGCAGAGCCCCTGGCAGCACACCCAGCCATGCAGGCAGCCTGCAGCCTCCCCCAGGGCTCCGGTCAGCCCCTGCCCACAATGGGACCTCGTCCTGCCACCAGAGCCTGTCCCTGCTGCATGCACCGTAACTGGGACAGAAACCAGCACTGCAGGAGGTAATTATGGGATGACACAGTGGGAGTGTGCTGGGGGGGAGATAACGCATGGCTCAGTAGCACAGACGTGTCAGGCAAAGAGAAGTGCCTGTGGGGTCACAGGGAACCTGTTATCTCAGAGAAACACGCACCGTGGAGTGCCTTCCCCTAACCAAGCAGCCCAGAAGCTGAGTGAGTCAGGACTCCGGGCACAGATTTGCTTGGCAATCTACATGGGTTTTCCTCACACTTCAAACATATGCCACACAAACGCTACAACACAAAACAAGTCCCTGTATGACCTGCGCTGCAGGGAGCGGCCATCTGCACCTTCAGACCCCACTGAGCACAGTGCTGAGTGGGTTCCCCTCCCCGCTGGGGCAGCACACAGCCAGGCCAGGCCTCTCGGAGGCAGCTCCTGTCCAAGGAGCGCTGCTTTCCCCTGCAGGCTGCAGGGTATCTGCTGAGCCGGGGAAGCCCGTGAACAAAGCCTATTTTTGTACAGGCAGGAAAAAGCAGATCTGTTTTGCCATGGTGATCTGTTGCTCCAGCTGCTTCCTCACAGCCAGCGTGGGCTGGGACACCCCTGTGAGCAATTCGGCGCTGAAGCTTTGAAATGGAGGAGAGCATGCGGGCAAAAGTTTCTAGTGAACCCAAACTTGACAGCTTCGGCTTCTCAAGAAGGATCTTATTGGGCTAAAAATAGCCAATGCTTCACAGCTTGAGCACACAGCCCCTTCTCCTGCCGTTGGCATGGCAACGCTAAAATATTCCTCGAGCACAAATGCTCACCAACTAAAATTTTTACAATTTGGAACAAGAGGAGCTGCCTCTCGCTCGGGCAGGCTGTGCACAAAGGGTGCGTCGGGGCCTGGGAGCCCTCCGGTCACAGCTTATCAACTCCTGCCTCGGGGCTGAACAAGGATTGCTGTCGTGAGCCCCATTTGTGGCGAAGGCTCTGCTCCGCTCCTTCCCTTCTGCCTCGCACTCTCCCCACGGTCTGCAGGCAGCTTTGCATTTATTACATCAGAATATCTAATCTTGGCAGCACGAGCCTGGCGTTTACACATGTTGTCATTGGACAAGGCACAAATTAGCCTTCTCGTTGCAACGAGACCCCGTCAGCCACTCCCCTGCATCACCAGGAACCTGCCAGGCTGGGGGATGCTGCCAACACCGCCTGCCCACCGCCACTCCCAGCTCCTGGGACTGTCAGCGCTCCCCACGGCACGGCACAGCTTTCCTCTTTGTGATGTGGGCAGGGAAGGGATGGGTGCGCATGCAGACATGCAGGCAAGGCAGAGGTTATCGAGCAGCACGGTGTCAGGAGGGTCTGCCACCCCTCTGCCCCACCACGAGATGCTCACAGGGCACTTATGGCCGGTGGCGCTGGGGGACCTGCGCTTCCTGGGCTGTACACCGCTCCATCCTTCTCTCCTGCCCACACCAGAATATAGAGGAAGCGCACACTGTACCCTGGACTTCTCCTCCAGCCTGGTCATCATGACGATCGTTGCTGTTCTCTGCTCCCACACCATTCTCCAGAAGTCACTGAGGGTTTCAGGCAGAGGTCCCTGCGTCGCGATGTAGGCGTTCTGCTTCCTATAGCCGTCGATGTAATTGGCGTTGATGTAATCGCTGCCTGGGACCCCTGAGGAGGTAGAAGGCAAAGTGTTACTCCAGGGACAGCGTGTGACCCTGTGCCTATCGCTCTGCTGGGTCCCGTGGGCAGGGAAAGAGGCTGGCACTGTCACTGGGCTCTGAACAAGGCTCTGTTACAGGGTGATGCCAGAATCTCTCCCTGCAAAGGGCAGGGATGGTGCCTGAACAAAGAAGAACCCTTTGCAACTACCACATTAATGCAACAATCAGGCAGTACCAAAGCGGAGAGAGCTGCCAGCCACACACAAAGGGAAGTTCACAGGCAGGAATATTAAGGAGCTCGTTTGGCCCCAAGCAACTGATTGAAATAATTGTCTTAAATTCACCAGCTATTTGCTCCGGTCCTGCAGCACCTTTAAGCACTGAGGCCGCTAGCAGGGGATGTCGGGCAAGGGATGTCCTCCTGCCTCTCCTACAGCAGCATCCCAGAAGCAGAGGCCTTCCTCCACCACCCGACTCCCCCTCAGGGTCAGGCCCCTGCTGCTGCCCACTGGTGGAGGCTGCTCCAGCCCTTGCCCTGCCTCCATCACCTCGAGGAAAGGACTTTCTTGTAAAGGCTTTTAAAATGCAAACACACAGTTGCTGTAGTGAATGAGGCAAAGCAGCGGCCTGGAGCTGTATTTCCCAAACCCGCTCAGCATGGGCTGCGGGGAGGGAAAGCAGCAGGAATCTTCTTGTCCCAAAAGGAGAGTGCATCTGCATTTCATTAGAGGTAGAAAACAAAGCTGGGGGGCTCCCTTTCGCCCCTTTGTCCAGGGCAGCGTTTTCCTGCAGGTCCTGGCTGCCTCCAGCACAACAAAGGCTATGGGTGAGTAGCAACCCCGGAGCACAGCCCCTCACAGGGCTGGGGCCTGGCAGGGCTCCCAGGAAGGCAGCCATCACCAACAGCAATGGTATCACGCTGGCAATGAGAATTGCTCCATTTGCCCATCCCACAGCTGCCTAACTGAGGGGTTTGCTAGTGATCCCTGCGCCAAGCCTCCACATCGCTGCTGCTCACAAGTCCTGCTGTGTAGGACCAATTGGTTCCCCCCCCTGCTCCCCCAGACGATCAGTGATGCATTAGCATTAGAAAAGCCACTTCCATCCCCAGAAAAAGGATGCTAGGGACTGCAGGGCCACCTGTATGCAAAGGCAGAACAAGAGATGGCCCCCTGCTATTGCCAGGCTCAGCCACGTGCTGGGACGTCCACCCCGGAGTCACTCTTACCATCGATGGAGGTCAGGATGACGCGGGAGTGATCGTAGGCGATCACGTTTGCATAGCGGTTTTTCGGTTTGTTCACTTCCAGGTTGGAGTTCTCCCACGTGAACTGCTGCCCGGGATCGATGGACTGCGGAGAGAGGAGGGAGGGAGGGAGGGAGGCAGCAGCGGTTACAGCAAAGTGGGATGGGATGCAGCAGCACGCAGCGCCCGCATTTCCCTGCACATCACCCCCAGAACAGACACGGCTTCCTGGGGTGTCCAAGCCAGACTGATAACCGCACCAAAGCGCTGTCCCCGGTGGGACTCATCTCCAGGGACTGCATGCAGAGCAGCCCTCGATGGCTGTGGGTGTGCCTCCACCACTACCCTCGTGGTGTGCTCATCCTTCCCTCCAGATCGACCCATCAGCAGAAATCTGGTCTCGTGCCAGGGCTCCGCAGAGCTCTGACTGCGCAGCTCTTGACCCAGCGGCTTTATTAGATCTTGAACCGCAGTCTGCTGAAATACAGTGACCCCCCGGGTGTCTCGTGCCCCAGGTGCTGTGGGTATTGGTGTCCTGCTACAGAGCCTGGGAGCTTATGCCAGGGAATAGTCGTGAAAATTGATAGGTTACTATTCACTGCTCCGGCTACTTATGCAATGTAAACATCTCCCGTTTGAGTTAATAGAGTGACAAGGAGCTATAAACCCAGAGAAGAGATGCAGTTATAAATCCTTCCTTAAGTCCCGCGTGCCACCTGGAAAGCACGCACCCCAACCCCACTGACACCCAACACTCCTCCGGGTGTGCCCACACCTGGGCACCTGTCCTGGCTCCTCCATGGTCTCACAGCCCCAGCAGCACTTCTGCACATCCAGTGCCAGGCCAGGCTCTGATCACCTGCCCCAGGCCACTGTCCTGCCCCGCAGCAGTGGGAGGAGAGCCCAGCACCCGACGGAAACGCACAGGAGGATGTGACATCACAGCAACACTAATAGGTAGTTTGGGAAATGTAGGATGTAAATAGACATTTCCAAACTGCAAGCCTGTAATTTTCTATTATTAGTGTAATAAGCAGGCAGCAGCAGCGCTCAGCAGCACTGCGGCGGGGATGGTGGTAGTGAGCTGGCACGCAGCTGTGAGCCCACTGCCATGGCCCTGCAAGGTCCTATGCCCCAGCACGGGAGCCACAGCTCTGCAGCACTTTGCTTTGCAGTTGCTCTCACTCAGCCTTCAACTCAGTGCCAAAAGGCTGTGGGGCTGCCCGAGCAGTGAGTGCAGTGTGTTTTGCCCAACAAGCGTGCGTCCTGCGGGGTGGTGGGAAGGGTTTGATCCTGGGGGAGCCCAGAGCCCCTAGCTGAGGAGCAGCACCAAGGCGTTGCCATTAGGGTTAATAGCTTTGATGTGCAACGTGGATGTGCTGAAATGGTCTAATCATCATCAGCCTCTTCAGAGGGCAAACAGGTGAGAAAGTCAGAAGTAATACAGCACCTGAGTGCAAAGAGGGTCTAATTAAATACTCCTGCAAATTAGTGACTCATTTAGAAGTAAAATGATTTAATTTAAACTCTGGTGATGAATTAATGTACACCTGTTCCGCCCTTTAAAGTGAACAAATGAGTAAATAAACAGGAGGATGATGGGCTGCTTGGAGCAGGGCTGAAGCCCACGACACAGCGGTGTTGGCAAGCCCTGTCCCACCATAGGGTGATGCCCTGCGGTCCCAACTCACAGCAGCACTGCCCTGTTCCCCCTTGTTCCACACCCGCCTGGCACTGGGAGGCTGCCCAGCTCCTTTCTTGGGCTCGCAGCAATCACTGCTTCATCCCAAACTTGATCAGAGTAATGCTTTCGACTCATCCTTCCTAGAAAGCAGAAGGGCTGGGAAACTGGAAGGAAATGAGCCAGGAGCAAACTTAAAAGCACCACGACTTTTAGTTTTGCTTTGCTTTAAAGTGACAGGGGAGATGTTGTAAGACAGCAAGTGCAAATTAAGAAAAAGCCCAATTAGTAAAACTCCTCCTTCCCAGCATGGAAGTGCAAGGAGCAATCTCTCTGAAGCAGCTCAGGGATCCCTGCTGCTCCTGCCATCAACATAAAGACGGAGCCAGGCCATTGAAATGGGAATGGAAAAAGGCTCTTTCCTCGATAGACTCGAGAGCACTTTACAAATGCCTCGAAAATGTCCCTGGGTGCCAGCTTGCCTCTCAGCTGCCTTGCAGTGTGGGCGAGCTGCCCCCTCTTCCTCAGTGCAGCTCCGGAACCCCTCCGTGTGCAGAGCCCCTCAGCTGCAGACGTGGGCAGTGCCATGGAGCAGAGACAGCTTGGCTACCGTTGGCCACCACCGGCTGTGGCCCTGTGCTGCTCTGCAGCCCATGCTGCTGCTCAGGGGCACAGCTGGGGCAGGCTGTTAGTGCTTCGTGGCCTCCAGTGAAATCAACTGCATTAGCACAGGCATTGACCGCTGTCAATCCACGCTACGTCTCAAATGAGGACATAATGCGCTCCCGAATCAATCGCTGGCAGCGCTTCAGCCTTATTACTCCCATTACCGGAACGTGAGCGCTGTGTGCCTGCCAGGCCACTTCCCGAGTAGCCCATTAAACTCACCGTGTGCGGCTCCCCAGGTGCCCTCAGAGCCCTGCAGCAGCACCCTGGGGCTCACCGACCCTGGGAACTCCAGCACTGCTCTCTGGGCAGGGGGTGCTGCCCCTTGCTGGGACTGCAGGGGTGGGAAATGCAACGTCCTTGACTGCTGCAGGTGTGTTTGCACCACTGCAGGCTTCCCCCAGCCCGGGGCAGGATCCTGTCCACGAGCCCAGGCTGCAGCATGGGAAGGTGGCCCACAGGAGGAGCTCCAACACAGCCACAGCACCGCCACGGCTGCCGATAAATAATTAACAGCCTTGGCCTCCCTTCTCCTTATTTAATTCCATTAATCCCACACTGTAAATTCACTATAGCACTCACTGTACACTAAAAATGAAATACCCCCTGGTCACACAATCATAGAATCACCAAGAGATTCATAGAATCTCCAAACTCACCCAGTCCAACCATCCACTGGTACAGCCAGCAGGAGCTGCTGCCAGGCCCTCACCCCCCACTCCCACCAGCTCTGCAGCAGGGCCCCTCCGGCAGCACCACAGGAGCAGTGGGTCCAGCATGGTCTCTTAAGCACAGCCTCCCTCCCAGCTCTGCTATCTCCACATCCCTGCTGCAGATCCCCAGCACCCATCCCACCCTGCAGCCCTCCCAGCACAGCCCCAAGGGCAGCTGTCGCTGTGCCAAACACAGGGAGAAGATGACAGCAGACTCATTGCACCGGCACTCCTCCCAGGCGACAACTGGGCTCTGCAAACCCACTCCGGGTTTTTTCTGCAGGTACCTCCAATGGGAAATGACTGTTCTGATGCCCACATGCCTATGAGAGGTAACCATTGCTGCTTTGGGGCCCACCCCAGTGTCAAACACCCTATGAGCCTGTCATGCTCAATGTAATTTCTAGCTGATGAGGAGTCAAACGCAGCAGAATCCAGGGGAAAAAAAATTACATGCAACAATCAGCTACTTAATAGCTGCTTCAACATGAAAAGTACAACTGATTGGTGCTCTCAACCAGCCATGATACTCTAAAGAAAGAGAAATGAGAAGAGAGCGGCTCATGAAAACAGCTCAGAGAATTTTCTTAATGCTCATTTTTTTTCCAAAACAGCTCCCACAGCTCAGCATTATGCTGTGCAGAGACAGCATGGGGCCGGGAGTGCCTGGGTGCTGCTGCATCCCCACTGCATGGCAGAGACATAGCCTGCCTTAACCCTTCTGCTGCACTCCCAACCGAAGGCTCAAGGCAGACTGGTATGGCTGCACACCTTGGCATTCCAAGCTGTGACACTGAGCTGCCACCAGCAGATACTCAGCTCCAATCCGGACCAAACTGCAGAGGGACAGCAAAGTCCCCCACTCAGCACCTTGAAGCAAAGGTGAGCTCCACACCTGCCTCAGATACATGCAGCTCGCCCTCTGAACCAGCTGGAATCCGTCCCTCTCCTCAGCACAGAGATCTGCATTCCCTTTCCTGGCATATCTAATCTTACCTCGTGGGCAAATGTTCTGATCTCATCTCATCAATCAGTGCGGGTATTCAGTGGGAAGGGGCAGCCACAGGCACAGGCAGATCACAATTCTAACAGAAGTATTAACACCTGCAAAGGCCACTTCCCAAATTTATGCCCTCCTTAACGCCAGCAGAGGATTTATTTGTAAGCTCTCTATAGCTCAAGAAGGTCCTGCATGTGAGCGCACGGACACCAGCTCCAATTGCTCCTACAGCCACAACCACAGCGGAAGCACAGAAGGCTGCAGAGCATTCAGCCCTTTCCCTGCCCAAGCCGTGACTGCTCTCAGTATGTTCCCACCGCTCGGGGCTGGCAGGGCTTGCTGGCTGACTCCCAGCCTGGCGTGGGGCCCAGGCACCGCCTGTAGCTCCCCAGCCCTCTCCGCTGGGGGTCTGAGCACAGCCCTGGCCGGCACCTCTCTGCCGTGCTTACCTCGTACTCCTGGGAGAACTTGAGGCCATCGTTGGCCTTCAGCCGGTCGATGTTGTCGGCGAGGTCGGTCACGGGGATGGGCGGGTGGTCCCGCATGCCTGCAGGTGCAAGAGAAAGGGAGGGGGGAGAGGGAACGGTTACAGCTCAACACTACGGGCAGGGGGACCGCAGCACAGCAAACCCGATGGGTGGGCGCGAGGGGGACACGTGTGACGATGTGAAGCGCTGGGCGGGATGGATGGGAGGTCGGCGAGATCATGCGGCACGCGCTCTGAGCACACGGTTCAGTGAAACGAAAAGAAAGGTGATGTGCAGAATGGGCATGACTGGGTGAGCATGCTCGGACAGTACGGCACCGGGCACCCAGAGCAGCCGAGCGGTGGGAACGGCCAAGGAGATGCTGTCAGTGTGATTCCCGGGCTCCCAGATGGGCTGGAGCTGGATGCAGGGTCCTCTGGCACTGCCACCGCCAAGGGTTGAGGCTGATCCTCCTGCTTACTCCTAACCCTAGCACCACCAGCCTAAAAATCTCACCCAGGCCTGCGGCATGGGAATTCCCTCAGAATGAATGAGCGCAGCTCTGGGTGGGCAGAGGATCCCCTGTCCCGTGGGGAGCTGGGGAAGATGGGAATGACCCCACGGAATGGAGTGGGGTCCCTGGTCGGGGATCACACAGGTCTCAGAGCTCAGCTCTGGGTGGATGGATTCAGAGCCCGACCATCACAACGTCTTTCCCTGCAGCTGAGATGCTGAACTGGCAGGAACGTGGCTGTGAAACACCTCGTCCAAAGCCGAGCTCATCCAGATTCCACGGCTCGTGACTCCATCGGCGGCTCTGTGGGTTTCCCAGAAACCCCACATGGGTAATAACGATTATTAATAGGCTGAAGCTGTTGATTCACACCCAGGGAGACAGGCTGGAGCATGGCCAGGAGCTTCTCGATTGCTCTGGAGTCTGAATGCTGCCGCAGATGGCAGCAATGGGCCACCAAGGTGATGGAGCAGTCCCTGGGCTGGGTATGTGCATTTTACGCAGCGGTGACAAGCCATTAGGTGATAACATGGAAGTGTCACTGCATATTACAATGCAGCCACTGCACAGCAGGGCTTCCAACACCTCTGCCAAAGGCACCTGCCATTGCCACACAAAGGCAAGACCTGATCCAGCACACGTTTGTCCTTCTACTGCTTGACAGAGCAGGTCCACGGCTGGTCTGAGAGCACATCGACATGGGGAAGGAGGAGTTCCTCTTTGCCTTGTGCTGAGGCTCTCCTGCAGATGGTCCCCTGCTTGCCACTCTGCCCACTGGGATCCTCATGCTCTAGTTTTTGCACACCCTGCTATTGCTGCAAGAACACAGGCTGCAGATCAGTAGCAGCCTTCACAGCACAGAGTTGCTATGGGTGGGCAAGTAAATAAAGAGAAGGGCACGGGAGCAGGGAAGAAGTGTGGGGCTGGAAGAAGAAAGGCTGAAATACAACTACCGCATGTAGTCATCCCTGTGTGGTCATACATGAAGCACAGCAGAACCATGGCAATCAGCAGAGCAACAGATACTATCTCTGCTGAGAAATGCAAGGGTCTTCCTCCAAAATTAAGCTTTACTACTCAAAGGGGTGCTGCACCACAAAAGATCTGTATGTGCAGAAGGGGAGGAAGAGGCAGATGGTATCCCATTACAGTGCATGTGGAGCAAGAGCCACGTACAGCACAGAGTAAAGCAGAGGGGATTGGTGGGGACCTCTGCACACCACCAGGACTTCTGCATGCTCTTCCAATTGATTCTGGCAGCAGGAGGTCAAGCTCTCTGCCAGGCTGGGAGGGCTGAGGGGTCTCACAGTGCCACCTCTCCCACTCTCACGTACAGATTTAAGCAGCCAGGAGCAGACGATTTTATGGTTGCTTTAGAGTGAACTTGAAGCTCACAAGAGAAAGCGGAAATAAAGGGGCAGTTAGGCCCACAATCTGGTATCACTGCATGCAACCTGCTGGAATACCCTTGGTGTCCGTTCCCCCTAGCCCCACGGCTAAGGCTACAGGAGAAGAAGCAGAAGAGTGTGCAAGCAGGGCGCCAGGAGCACCCTTCCATTTGGCCCATGGGGCTTTCTGGCTGGCCACCTTCTGCAGCCCAGCTGTCCCCACGCAGGCCTGCAGGAGCCTCCTGGCAGCCCAGCACCAGGGCCTCCCCTTCTGCTGCACTGTGCCGTGCTGCCGGGAGCCGCGCATCGTGTCCCAGAGTGGAATCACTGCCGTTCTACAGTGAGTGAGGGTGACCTTCATGACATTGAAACAAAAATTACAGAGACGAGAAAGAAAGGGAAAGAAAAAGCAAAAGGTGTCAAAAGAGAAATACAGGAGTTAAAACTAACTTGAGATATTCGGGCAACTGGGGACACTGGCACCTGCAAAGAAAAGAAACGGGGCAAGAACAGAAATCCCATTAGCCTTTAAGTCATCATCGCAGAGGTTCAGAAATGGAAAGACAAAGAGGTGAAGACGCAAAAGAAAGCAGCACCTGCACAGCACCGAGCCTCCCTCCTGCTTAGGGCCACCTGCCCCTTTAGCTCCGGCCAGTGCTGTGCCCCAGTACCGATGCCCAAGTGGCACGGAGGGATATGCAGAGGAGCAGGCACAGAGTCCTCCACCCGATGCAGAGAGCCAAACTTCTCATTGCACATCACCACGCACAGCCTCATGCCCAAGGGCGGGCAGCCAGGGCAGGTGAGTGGGTTGTGCTGCACGCAGCTCCAGCAGCCTCTGCGTGGTGCTCAGAGCCCCCAGCTTGCCTGCAGCTCGGTTGGCCTCCTGTCATGGCACACTGGGACACCGCACAGCCCTGGACTTAGCCAGGCAGTACATTAGTACTGTCGGTCCCTGTTAGTACAGGCAGGCTGGTAGTGGGGGAAGTAACCCTTGTCTGAAATTAGACCCACGAAAATGAGCAAGCTTAATATTTAATAACAGCAGACCAATTAATTATGCATTAAACAACGTTTCCCTGTTCAGCACACTCCAGCAGGGGGACTGAGGTGTGCCGGGCCGGTAGCCAGCGCCTCTTGTCAGTGCACCCACACAGCACCACCTGGGCCACCAGCGGGTGACAGAGCAGCAACATGGGCCCGCTGGGCTTGGTGCCTTCCATGCCTCCTTGTTAACGAGTACAAGGCTGTCAGGAGCTGGAGCAGTTATTGCTAGCCACATGACATCCGCTTATGCCCTGCAGAGCCTCATTAGTGACGCAGGGTGGGGGGAAAGGATGTGGTGCTGTCACTTGGCGGGGAGTGCTGGCAAGCAGCATCACAGGGCACTGCTGCACCTCTAGTGCATCGGACTCTCTGGGTTGTTTTCTCTCTCCAGAGAGCTCTGCAAAATTAATAAACAAGGCAGTGTTGTTGGCTTATGCTTAGGCACAGGTGGGGGAGAAGAAATCTCCCGGACTGCTCTTCTTTTCGATGGCAGCTCTTGACCCCTCCTACAGCTCTAGTGAGGGATGCCGCTGTCGCACAACCCCGCTTTCTTTGTTGGAGAAGGAGCAGCTTTAAGCCCAACTTGTTACGCTCCTCCATGCAGTGAACCACAAGCAGATAACAAGATGGCTTTTGTGTCCCCGGGCTGTAGGATGTGTCACAGAGACCTGTCCCCAAGCACACGTGTCCTAGAGCAGCCCTGCTCAACACCCCGCTCCTTCTCTGGGAGCTGCACACTGTTGCTGACTGTGTGTCACTGCTGCTCCCTACCATCTGCCCGCTGAGACGTTCTCTCCCCATTGCAGGTCCTCCCCTTGCTCCCCACAGCGTTTTCCTCCCACGCTGGACCATGTTGTGGCCAATTAATGTGCCAGGTGGGCTGGCAACTGCCAGGCTGTTGCTGCATCCTGCCCGTGAGAGCTGCCACCAGCCCTGCCTGGGAGCTGCAATTCCCCCGGCAGCTGCTCTGGAGCAGAGGGAGACGTGCTGGTGAGGTCTGTGCTGCTGCAGGCAGGGCTCAGACCTCTGTGAGCGGCACCAGGAAAGGCTCCACTCCCCATCCCTGCCAGGCACAGCACGTTTACATCAGGAAATGGTCCCTTCAAAACCCTCCTGTTAGACGAAAGCTTTTAGATGAATGAGCAGCGGGAGGAAAAGGAAAGTAGGTTACAGACCAGGAGGAGCTGCGAGTTAGAAGAGCTGTGCCTCATTTACTGCCGAACTGCTCCCTCCATCACAAAACCAAGCCCTCCTCCACTTCATCTGTGGCTCAGGCTCTCTGAAAGGCTCTGAATGAGCTGGGGTGAGCCCGTCTCTGATCGCGACAATGACAGGCACCGTGCTTTTGGTGCCATCAGAGACGTACAGACACAAAGCAGCAGCATGAGACCTTTCTGCAGTGGGAAGTACAGTCGCCTCTGCAGGCTGTCACACAGCTACAGCCTGAGGCACCAGAGGCCAGTGTAGGCATGACTGGAGATGCTCTGCGCCGAGCAGTCCTATGCAGAAAGCAACAGCTGTTCCTGAACCGTCATCTGGACTGAGGCCATTGAAACCAGCAGTGCCTGTCACTGGGCCCCAGCACTGCCCAGGCAGCAGTGGGGGCTGCAGGCAGCTCTTTGTCCCTAGCTGAGCAGGACTGCGACTCCCCCTCTGGTGTGGGGACCTGGCAGAGGGGAACTGGGGCAGGTGGGGCACGAGGGGGTTTGCTGCTCCCTACCTGGAGTCTGGTAGTTGAGCCGCCTCATCTCAACCGGGTCAGAGGAGTGGGCCAAGAGCGAGTCCTTCAGGCCAATGGAGTGCTCATCTTTGGAAGAGGGGGAGTGTGCTCTTTTCCTGTACACAGAGAGGATGGAGACAAGCAGGTGAGCTCTGGCAAAGAGTGGCATCAACCAACCTGGAAAGGAGTCTGTGTCCCGGTGTCCCAGATACCCAGCTCCATCCCAGGGTCCCTGGGGCTCCGCGCAGGTCACATCCTGTTCTGCGCCTCCAATTTCCCTTCTATGGGACAGCAGTGGTTGTATTTCAGTGATGGCAGAGGTTTGATTAGTGAGGCACTTTGAAACGAGATCTTCTGCATAACACTGACCAGAGAAAAAGCAGACAGAGGCAAGATCTCATTTCCTCACGCTCCCTCTAGGAACTATTTCCTGTAGTGGAGGGATATAATCAAAATTTTTTTCCTCACGTATTAGACATATTTAAATATAGAACACTGTAATATAATAGTGTAAAGGCTCTTCAGGGTGTATTTTATTGGGCCATTAATATACGTCTTGAATGGCTGAAGGCACCCAAGGCGTGTATTAATGGAACAATAAAATACACTGTTGTCTCTTCATGCTATATTTATGCCTAAAGCAATGCCACCACCTCGGGCTCTTGCTGGAATTCACAGGCAAAGCAGGGACACATCCAATCAAAAAGTGGACAAGTGAACGCCAAGGAAAATCTAATACTGTAAAAAGGGTTTCCAGCAATTCTCTAAGTCCCACTTCTCGTTCTGCGTTACAAATACACTGGGTATTCCCATGAAGTACAGAAGGTGTTGGGTAGGAGCAGGACAGGAGCACTGTCCCCTTGAGCCTGTGCCAATCCTGACGCCTTGCCAAGGATGCTGAGCACGCAGCAATATGCAGAGGCTCTGTCTTCTGGCTACTGCCTGAAAATGGGTTCTGCCTGATGGTGAACCCCTCTGCTGACCTGATGCTTTCTGCAAAAGACGGAGCTGCATCACTGCTACTCTGTATAAATGCTAGCACATTTACCATCCAGCACATCGCAACAGCCAGTCTCTGCCTTCTGCTCCATTGGGAGGCAATCTGAAGCACCCTGAGGGTTGCCCTGCTCTGCACAGAGGCAGCTGCAGCTCTGGATGGGGGCACACTGAGCCATGCACCATCAGAAGCGCTCAGTGCAGGCACAGGGTGCTGTTGCTTCCCCTGGCAGCTGTGCATGCTGGGTTGGCACGAGTGACAAAAATGGTAAATTTTAATGCATAAATCACAAGTGAAATCTGCGTTCCCTCTGCAGCTCAGGTCATGAGCAGCTCCATCTGCAGCCTGTGCTGCATCAGACACTGGGGTTGTTCAGTGGGGAGCATCAGTGTGTGAGTCTTACGATACCCTGAGTCTTCTCAACATCTCAGAAGCCTTTTAGTTGCCTGGACTGAGACAAAAGAGCTGAAGGACTGAGCGCTTTGCTAGGAAGAAAGAAAAATACATGGCAAATAAATAAAGCACTCTTCTTCCTCTCAGGAGCAGGGCAGGATGCGCTGTGTGCTACTGTGTGCCAGTCCCTGAGCCCTTGAGCAAGATGGCCCAGCTTTGCTGGGGAACGGGCACAGCATATAATGAATGTTTGTCTCTCATGAACCTAGTGGGGGCCACTGCTGAACAAACCTCCAGACCCCAAGCTATCTCCTGCTACTCAGCTTCAATTCATTCCCATTGTAGATCTGAAACTGTGAATATACTCCACGAGTACCTTTGGGAGAAAATGCCTCCGAAGAGGCAGATGGCAAAAGCAGTGGGATAATACAGCATCCCTGTGAGCACATGGGTGGTGCCGGTCGCAGACACGCTGCTGCTGCTGCATGGGCTGGGACAGGAATGCTGGGTGTCAGCACAGAGGGCTTGTGCTGCTTCCTGGTGCTTATCTCTGGGCCGTGCCAAGGTGGGCACAGCATCCGTGGGGCCCAGAGGGAGATCTTCCCTGGCAGAGGGGGAGGGGGCCATTTTTCAACTTCAAGTCCAGCAAACGTTTTATTTCTTCCAATTGTCTGGTATTCCCTTAGCATTTCCTCATTACAGAACGCAAGAATGCACCTGTACTCCTGCCAGAACGGCTCTCAGTCTGAAGTGACTGAGAACAGAAAGCAACACATATAACTGCTGTTGTTGTTGTTTCTGGATTTTTAATTTAATTGTGAAAACAATCTGGGAAGTCTTTGTGCTGGAACCATCTCCCTGTGTCAGCCTGTGATGCCTTTGAGGAAATAAAGTCTTTGTAAACCCCCAGGGTTGGCATGCCCCTATGCTCCCAAAAACAAAGATGCCCCTTGCTAGCTTCAGGCCTGATATTTACAAAGGGAAATAGACTTGAAATTTTAGCAAAACAAGAAGATAAAATGGATTCCTACCTTTCTTGTTTACTAGATCCAGGGAAGAGCAGAAACAGAAAAAGGAGAAGATCACTGACACAGAAAGGCACTGACTGCACATGCACAGCAGAGCTCCATTTAATCAGACAACAAAAGCAGCTCCCTTCCCCTAGCTACAGATACATATGTAAATAGAGAGTCCAGGAGGAGCAGAACCTTGGAGCTGAGCTGATAGAAAATGTGACCTAGTGTAATTGAACAGGCTATGCGAACACATGCAAATGCAATCTGCAGCTCCTTGCGAGGACTGACAATTGCCTCACACCACAGCTACAGCTGTAGCAGGACCGCTCTGCTACCCGTAAGCAGGCGGCTGCTTCAGCAGGGACACAGCAGCCAGGACCCAGAGGCCTCAAGAGGAGAGCTCCTACTTCAATCTCAGCCTGCCATATCCATGCCCTGTTCTCACCCTGTTCCCCCTGTCAGGATTCACAGCAGTGGGGGCACTGCCAGAGCTCCAGCAGGCAATTTCAGAAGGCAAGCAGTGCTACATATGTCCCTGGTGCTGCAAATCCAAGCTGTGAGAGCAGAGAGTGATCAGGCTCCTTCTAGGGACAATGCTGCTCTTCTTTGTCCCATTGCGTTTCCAGAACCCACAGCAGCTCTGTGTCCTTGGGCTGATACTAATTACCTTCCACATATCCCGTCCTGCAGTCTTTGTACAGCAGTTTTCTGTACAGACCTTTCTCCTCCCTGTGACCCCTAAGGACTGCCTTCCTGGACTCCCCACACCTGAAGGGCAGAAGCAGGGTCATGAAGGTGCCACCACCTGCAGTGCTCATGCTGTACCTGCAAACGCCCTAGAGCATATCTCACCTTTTGAAGAGGAGTATAGCGATGACGATGATGATGATTAATATCACAGCCAGGACAGGTCCCATCACCCACAGCATCTCTGGCTCATCCTGCTGCTTCGCTGAAGCCAATTCCATCACAATCTCATCTGAGTAGGGGCTGGCTGCGTATCTCTTCTGAACAGCACCGCAGGAGAGGGAGAGAAAAGCAAGCATCCATTAGGCTACAGCAACAGCCACATCCCTGAAACACAGAGGTTTCCCCTCACCTCTGGCTAGCAGGGAACAGTGTTGCTTCTCAAACCGCATATCCTCCCTCTCTCGGCATCAGCAGAGGTCCCACTGCAGAAACAATCTCTTCCTGGTGTGAGACATGCCCATGCCAGCAACTTTCTGGCTAGCAGACCTGGCCCCGAGGTGCCAAACTAGAGCAGCCCAGCTACGAGCCACTTGCCAGCCCTGGATTCTCTCAGAGCCAAATCACAGGCTTTTGAATCCCAACCAATTGCACAGTGGGGCTGGCTGATGATTCCTAAGTGGTTCGTAATACCTGCTGTGCTGATATCAACACATCTCTCCAGGACAGGGCTATATTAGGAAAACCCCTGCTGGGCTAGGCGGTTTTCTTAAAGGAACAAAATGACAGGAACATTTTCTTCCTGATGTCTCTGCTCTGATAAACAGACCTTGGAAAGGGGCTCATGCTCACAGGTCCCTTTCCAGAGATTTCTGCATTCTGGCAGCCCAGTGATTTACAACCTGAAGTGCCAGCTCTCCAGCCCCACCAGCGAGACAGGATTAGCAGAGACCCAAACCCTTCCTGCAGCACAATGACACCGCACCTGGACTGTTCTGCTGCTGTTGCTGAGGTTTATGGAGCTGTGCCGTCCCTCCGCAGCTCAGCAGGGTTAAACACTGCAAAAAGAAATCCTTTCCCCCTATTAGCGAGGGCCAGGGCTGTCTCATTTCTGTGCCTGTGGCTTTTGAGCAGCACCTGCTGCCCTGCATTGGGGAGCTGGGAATGCTCCGCTCTTGACACAGAAAGATTTTGTCACTGGAGTGGTGCCTGCGGATCTATGAATCGCCCACGTTAAGGTTGGAGTTTAAACATGCCCTTCTGTCTGCGTGCATGTGAGGGGATGGGAGAGAAACATCAAGCGTGCTGCAGCCACACCACCGCACAATTTGATCTCCTCTCACAGGTGCCCTTGATCCCAGCCAGCCTGGTTTCACACGTGTGGAGTACAGAGGATGCTCTTATCTGTGCTCTCCTTCTGGCAGCATGCAGGTGCAGCATCCTCGCTGCTCTCCTCGGCTTTATCAGTGGGCAGAAATGCCACTGGCTTGTGGGGGTGAGGAGGAGGCTGCTGCTTTGACTGTGTAACTTCTCAGCTTTTTTCTGTGTCACTGACATTGCTGCTGGCTCCTGGTTCAGCTCTGTTCCTACAGCAAATCTGCTCAAGAGCACTGTAACCCGTTGGCCACTGGTACAACAGGGCAGGGTGCAGCTCTGAGCGTGGCAGAGGCAAGAAAATGCTCCATCAGAGCTGAGGGAAGGGGCTGAAGGCCTGGGGCTTCTCTCTGTAGGGGCAAGGGGCTGCTCTGGATAGAAGGCATACTGGCTTTACCCAGCCTGATCAAGCTGCAGTGGGCAGGGAGAAGGAGCCCGCTGCTCTGTGCACCCAGGGAACATATGTCCATCTCCAAGCTTTGTGCAGGGGGCGGACAAGATTCATGTTTCTGCAGAAACCTTTTGGAAATGCCTCCTTTCAAGAGAAGGCAGGAGCAGAAGAAGTCAGAAGGGCTGTTATCTCAGTGGCATTTCCAACAGCAGACTGAGAGGTGCAGGTGTCCCTGAGCTCAGACAGAGGTGTTGTTTCAACCACCCTCCCCTCCACCTTTGAAAAACGGTGATGCTCTGCTTGTCTGCTGACGCCAGAGACACAGCAAGCAATTTCAGAGGAGCTGAGTGAGGGAGATGGTGCACAGCCCTGGAAAGAACGTCTCAGGCTTCAAATGAAAATGGGTGTGATGCAGCAGTGGATGCAGAGAGGTGGCAGCTAGGAGTAAAAACCCCACTGGCAGCTGACTGAGGGGCTGTGGCAGATCTGTGCTAGGGAGATGATGATGTTCGTCATCTGGTTATGATCATCTCTTCTTAACAGGGACTGCCAGGAGAGCATACCCGGAGGCCTCTGCTTTACCTTATTGTTACTTTGTGACTCTTCTCCCCTCACCAGTGTGCACATCTTGCCACAGGAACACTTGAGCTGGATGAGAAATGAAGAACTTGACCAGCCCTAATGAGCCATTACAAGCAAATGAGGCCGAGGAAAAAAGCCACAGCTTGGAAGCCGCCCAAAGGATTCTGTGCATCTCTATTATTTCCATTATTTACACACCAGCCACTGCCACCGCCGCTCCTGCCCTTCCTGTTTACAGCTGGATGCTGATGCAAGGTCTCCCCGCGCTGCTCTCTGCTTCGTGCACAGCCACTCCCTTCCCCAGCACAGCCCCAGTGCTTGGTGACAAAGGCACGGCCCATTTGCCTCCAGCAAGGTGAGGCACAGGAGCAGGAAGCCCGGGGTGCAGCAGGCACGTGTGTGGCGTGGCTATGCCCTGTGATGGAGACAGGTTTACTTCTCCAGTCGTCACCTGCGATGGGATTCTGGCCAGAGAAGGGCCACAAAGGCAACTTTGCAATGGGGCTGTTTTCCACAGGTGCTTACTTGACCAAAAGCAAGATTAGAAGCTCTCCCATGGCAACCACGTGTCAAGCTCTGCTCTGGGAACAGCCCAGCAAGCCACAACTGAGCCTGCACAGAGTGGGCGTGCTTGCACTGCCCTCCACTCTCATCTGTTATGTCAAACACATGTGCCAATCCCCTCCAAAAACACCATCTATCAAGTCAGCTCCCACAAACATCCCGGCTCGCTGACACCAGCTATGCAGCCTCCTTCTCTTCTCTTTGGAGAAAGCTCCATCATGCTGCTTTCAGCCCCCCCTCCTGCCCTGAGCCCACACAGCTGTGCCAGCCTGGGCCCCCAGCAGAAGCTCCTTACCGTGTCCCCATCCTCCAGCGAGGCCAGCACGAAGCAGCGGTAGCTCAGGTCCTGAGAGAGGGGCTTGTTGTAGAAACCCTTGTAGTTCTTCTCGTCCCCCAGGGTGAAGGTCTCGGGCAGCACGTCCACTTGGGCAGCAATGTAGGGCTTGAGTCTGTCTGCTTGGCGTCTCTGGCGCCTGCTCTGACTGCCCTGGCTTATGGCCTCCAGCAGCTGGGGACAAACAAGGTGCATCACTACAGCTTCGCCCAGCGTGGCACCGCCTGACGCCGTCACCTTACTGGCTGTAAGGCTCAGCAGGGCGGAAGGAAGGCAGGGAAATGATACTGGGTTGGATTTGGGCACAGCGGTACAAGGAAACCAGTCATCCCAATGTAGCCCCCGTCATCCCAGTGGCCTACAAGGGAACTGAGCCATGCTTTTTGGCCCAGGTGTTGGTATGGGCAGTAAGTCAGGAAATTCTTTACGGATGTTGGATGTGAATTACAACTGACGCTGATGTATAGGGAAAAAGTGACATTTGCTGTGTCTTTCCCTTCCGTCAGAGCTTCCATATTTCACCTGCTGCTGTGTTGCAGGCAGAGCTTTGTGTAAATCACTCAGTGATAACAGATTTCATGGGATGTTCGGAGCAAAAATGGCAGATTTCATAGTCAGCCACAAATTCATGAAAAAGGATATAAACACAAAAAAAATTCAATTACACCGCTAAGAAAGACTCTCACACGTTTAAAGATGTTTTCCTAATGAATAAAAATGAACACCAGACCTTGTACAGAAATTCTAATTTACAATGAAGGAGGAGGTATGAAACACGTGAGTGTTGTCAGGGCAGATAGGGAACACCGGTGCTATTGCAGGGTTGGGGACAGCGATGTGCACATGAATGCATGCTGCTGAGCTCACCCTCTGAGCATGACAGACCTGTAAGGCACCCCCTACTCTTTCCTCTCATCAATCCACCCTTGCCTTCTTCCTAAGAGCCATGTTGGAGTAAGCACAGGGGGAAAAGGCAGAGAGATGGTGGAGTTTTCCCCCTACGCACATCTCCTGCATCTGGGTTGGAATGTGAGCGAGGCTCTTTGGAGCAGAAGGCATAGCTGTATGTGCCTGAGCTCACCCCACAACACTGCAGGGCTCCAGCAGTGATTGATGCTGCGGGATGCTACTGCTACCTATATATGTAACACACCATAAGTCTGCACCAAAGGAATGCTAGGCTTGCAAAGTTCAGATCCTGAAAAATTAGAAGACGTCAGAATTACTATCACCTGTACAAAAATAATTCAGCTGTGCACTGTGTTAGAATCCTTGATGACATGGTCACATACCATCTTTTCTGTAGCTCCCCTGCTTCATTCAATACACAGGACAGACAGTGCTTAATCAAGGAGCAGCTTTGCCAGATTTTGTTTTTTTCTTTGCATTATGCAGCCCGAGGCTTTGTTTATTGCTTACTATTCAAACCCAGCTCTGAAGACAAAATTAATAATTTCCTCGTGGGCATTTCTATGGTGCTGATCACTGTAATATTACAAGTGCTTCACAAACATTAATGATCTTATCTTCCAAACACCCATATGAGGTGAAATGAAAGCGATTATCCTCATTTTATATAGAGAGAACAGAGGCACAAGGACATAAATGTAAAAAATGACCACTAATTTTGAATGTCAAATTGAAAAGCCATCAGCTTGTTTTGTTTTTAAAGAAAACTTAGCATGTTTTACTGCACTGACTGTATCCAACAGAGTTCTACTGACCTTTCTTTGCAGCTGGGGGTGCTCAGGCTTTGCAAGCAGGGCTTCAGTATCTCAAACTGAGGACTCCAAAAAAAGGCAAAACAGTGACTGCTAATGCAAATGGTGTTTTACAGTGTTTGCTCAGGACTAGGTAAGTTAGAGATAGATTAGAGATAGAAACCAGCTCTCTGAATTGCCTTCAGCTACCTAGAGCACGAAATCAAGCCACCCTTCCTCATCCTACTCTTCTCTTCCTTGTCCTATTTTGGAGCTTCTGTAAGGAAAGGATGCAGGAGAACTACAAATGATGGCTCTTCATTACACAATCCTGCTTCACATGCTGAACAGATCCACCCGTACCTAGAGCGAGCTGGGACCCCATGGAAAAGACTCTGCAATCATGTAATTAAAGATTAATGATAAGCAGGGGCCGACTTACATCTTCTAACACTTTGTAATTTCTGAGTGCTTCAAAGCTTACAACTTTGTTCTCCTAATGGACCCGTGTGTGATTTCAGTGAATCTGGGTGTGTGATTTCTTGGAATTTTCCCTAATTACTTTGGGTGGATATACGTGGGGAAGAAAGAGCCTACAAGCCCTTGTGTGGGAATCTGCCGGCACCCACACGTGTGCTGCTCCTGCACGGGGCAATCTGCACTTGTGGGTGAATGCAGACAGCCTGCAACAAGCGTGTGCAGGGAGCTCTGCAGGTGTTGGAGGACACTTCTACTGCAGCACCTCTGCATGCTCCTACCTGGTCCAGCTCCATCTCATCAGGCGTCCGCCACCGCGCTGTCGGGCTGCTGGGGCTCTGCTCTGCCGGCACGACCACAATGTAGTACCACCTGGCAGGAAGGAAAGCGTGAGCACAGGGCAGTGAGGAACACGTGCCAGCTCCCTCCCCGGATGATCTGCTCCTCTCCCTGCCCTCTGAGTGGCGGAAGGGCTCAGGAAGGAGGAGGCCAGCTCTCCAGCTGCACCAGAGAGGGGAACTCTCCTGTTAGCGCTCATTAGGTTAATGAAGATCTACAGACTGTACTCCATAGGGTGGTGTAGGAGCTGCAAGAAGGACATTTATATAATCGGATTGTAGCAAGAACCCTGGGGGAATTGTGCTTCAGCACAAGGATACCACAGTAACGAATAAGACTTTCACAAACTCGCTTTTTTAATCTCCTTGAGGCTTTAGGCATTATTTATTTAAAGGATGTTATATACAGTGTCAGAGAAAGTTCCCCCTGATCCTCAACTGTGTTTTTGCTGGTAGCATCTGGAGCATACCCACCAGGGCAAGGGCAAACTGTCAGAGAATGATCTTAATTTTACTGCATGTAAATATTTGCTCAGAAGGAGCCAGCAGTGTGAGCCCACGTTCACACAGGTAAATGCCTGGCTCTGTACTGCAGCCTGCTCTGAAATCCACTCCCAGGTCACAAAGCCCACAGGCTGGCAGGGGTCCACCCTGCACTCCTCCCCATCTTCAGCCCCTGATTCTCCCCTCAGGTGCTCATCCATCAGGTGCTCAGAGCACGATCCAGCTCAGAGCACGAACCCAGACCCCAGGTGTCTCCAGAGATGGGGCATCCACCACCTCTCTGGGCAACATGTTCCAGTGCCTCACCACTCCTCTATTCAGTCTCAACCTCCCCTCTTGGAGTTTCAAACCATTTCCCCTTGTCCTATCACAACAGACCCTACTGAACAGGGACAGCACCTACCGAACTGGCACAGTGGTCTGCACTTTGGGAAGGGTAAGCGTGAACTTTCCTTCCTGGATATACTTGTTGGTGGCAATGGGTTTGCTTTGCAAGACGTCAGGCGCAGTGCGGATGGAGACGAGGTGCTGGAGCCCCCCAGCACTGTTCCCACGGTTCATGAGCACAAAAGAGTAGTCCGTGTCTGGCTGGAGGTCACTTATGAGCTTCTTCATGGAGTGGCCGTCCACCTCCACACTCTGGCTGTTGTACAGAATCTGAAATGGGAAAAAGACACACAAATGACAGTTTGGCTGTGGGCCCTCCCTCAGGTGTCCAGCCACTGTGAGCTTCACAAACAGCCATCAATCTTATAGGTAAAGAAAGCAGCCCCCAGCAGAGGGCTGAGCGGTGCTCCCTGCGCCTTGCAGTGGTGGGGCAGTGATAGGGCAGAGCCTGGTGCTCAGCCTTGCGCCACACACGTGCGGCTTTTCAGCTTTTCGGGTGAGGAATTCAGATGGCTGTGTGTTGCCCTACACACGGAGACGAATGGCTCTTTGTTTCCCGTCTCACGAGGCTACAACAAGCAATATGCTTTTGGTGTAAAATCCCATCTGCTTTAAATCGGTGGCGCTCCCGTATCTCTCAGCTGATGCCTGATCAAACGGTTAGCACTGAGCACCCTCCCACCCCCCAGCAAGGTGACCGGGGGGTACGTGCCTCGCTGATGTCTGTCAGATCCCACACAGGGCTCACAGATCAGGACCTGAACCAAATGGCAGCTCTGCAGGTGTGACACCCTGTTGCCATGACAACAGATGCTGGCGCTGCGCTGGCCGTGGGCAGGGGACAGGCTCTGCTTTTCACTGCTGCTGGTGCCCCCCTGCACAGCCCTCAGCTGAGGGCTTTTTCTCCTTGCCCTGCTGCAGCCATGCCTACCCCTGGCTAAGGCCCTGCAGCCATGAGCACTGCTCTGGGAACCTCGCTCCTCCTCTTGCTGGAACAATCCCTGTGCCCCAAAATGTGCAGTGCTGCCTCTGCAAAGCCAAAACTCAAACAAAGCCCGGAGATGGAGACAAAGGGGGTGCTGGAGAACTGGGACAAACCAGCTGCTTCCTTCCATCCAGCATGGCAGGGGAGTGATGAAGGTGCAGGCACGGCATGCCAAGAACAGGCAAGGGCAGAGCTGGAGCATGTTGCACCGTGGCAGCTACTGCATGCCACAGACAGAGACCGCACAGTAAATGTGCTCTCTCCAACAGCAGCCTTGAGAGTCAGAAGATGGCTCCATGGAAGAAAAATGACTTGAAGTCGAACAGATCTCTTGCCAGCTGAGCCTGCTGTGTGGGCTGACACAGGCAGCAAGGGAGGGGCTGAACTTTCCTTCCAAGTCACCTTTGCAGCGGGTGGCATCAATCTGCAGAAAGCTGCCAGATTGCTGGGACAAGGGCAGCTTATTAGCACTGCTCCAGTATTTAGTGCTTCAAAGCTTACAACAGCAATACCCAGGACAAGCTTCAGATCACTGTGATGGAGGTTGGGATAGAAAAAGAGCCCCATTTTCTTGTGCCCTGGCTTTGAGGATGCTGGGAACTGAGAAGGGATTCCCAACAGGTAACAGAGCAGCAGTGAGGAGTTGAAATGGAGGAGAGACACGGTCCAACTTGTTTGTTCATGCGCTTCAATCTTCAGGGATGAACTACAAAAATAAGTACCAAGTACTGAAATAAAGATGGGGTTTGCAGGGATCAAGCCCCCCTGGCTGCTCCATGTGCTCAAAGGCAGTCAAAAAGAGGGTGACTGAGGATGCCCAGGTATTCCAGACAAGAGCAGGTCGTGAAGTGTCCATGGGGAGCACTGGGACCTCACCTCACATGCTCCAACACAGACTTAAACAAAACCAAACTTCAAACACTAAGAGAGATGTTGGAATGATGCAAAGCTCACGATGAGTTCAGTTGCCTTTCAGATGAAAATTCTCATTATGAAGCTTTCCCTAATAAAGGCATCACCAACTGCTTCTGCTTTTGCTCTAGGGAAGACACTTGCTCACCAACTGCCTGTGCATGACACATCTGCTGGGGACACAGCTGTTCTCCTGGGGCAAGAGGAGGCTGAAAAGACTGTCAGGCACTTCAGTGTTTCCCTGCTTGCCCAGCATTGGAACCAGCCAGGACACAGTCCCTGGTCCAGTCCTGATACCAGGATGATTTTCACCACCATGAACAGAAATTCATTTCCAAAGATGGGGAAATTGGTATCTTCAACGCTTTCCCAAATTAGTCTCCAACCTCTCCCTTTTTCACTGCTGTTGTGGCAGTTCCACATTCCTTTACCTGCCATAACACATTGTCTTCTCAAATGTTATGCACCATTAGGTAAGGTCTCTGCACAAACCTTACAGTAATGTAAGGGCTCACAAACAGTCATTCGTGCACAGCTGGAGATGCCCGGGAGCTCGAGCAGGAATGCTATTTAGTAGTTGCATCATGGCCCACTGGTAACTACTTAAGTCAGCAGCAAATTTGGCCCAAGGGCTCTGAACTGCCAAACATTGCTGACTAGCCCATGGATTGCTGTAAAATGTCATTCGTACTGCTCTTACTCACAAGAGGGAATATGCAAGGCTAGAAGCTAGGTGGGTCCAAATGTCACCGCTGAAGGTCTGCTGTTTGATTTTGAGGCAGTAAAGAATATATTGAACTAAAAGGTGAAAAGACACACAGTGCACAACACTGCAAAAATAATTACTTGATGGAGAAGTAGATGAAGTTGACTTTTTGAGGGGCAGGAGTATTACATTCCATGGGATACTACGTCAGAAAGCGGCATCCAGGTTCCCAGGGGCTATTTCTGAACCTACATCATAATCATTTTCAGAATGTGCTACTCCTTCTCCTGATTTGTAAGACACCTTGTGATGCTGCCTTCAACAACCAGGATATCTCCCATCCCACTCTTCAGCTGAAGAATGTCTCAGGGCAATGCAGTATCCCAAGGGAGAAGGTCATATCTATCTTACACGTTCCATGAAAGCTCCAGAATGACCTTCTGCATTTCCAAAATAGAAAAGGAATGATGCCTCTGCACCAGCACATAGGCTGGGCAACAGTTTACAAAGAATTTATCTCCTGGACCAGAAGGAGCTGTGAAAATTCCCTGAAGAGAACAAAAACCTTCATTATTGATTTGGTAGCAATGACAATTCCTAAGGTCTCAGCTCATCCTCTATAAAAAAAAAAACAAAAAAAACCAGCAACAGTCCTGCCTGTGTCCCACTATTCATTGTCAGAACAATATCTACTTTAATTAAATCTGTTAAAGTAGAATATGACACCCTTTGGGACATAGATTTAGCGTGAGACTGTTTATCAAGTGTAGATAATACTAATTGTTCCCATGGAGATTTATCTGCTATGCTAGTTACAGTATTAGGCTCTGGCCCCAGCATCCCATGTGCCCGAATTAGAGGAGAGAGGTGAGCCTTGTTTATTAAAATACAAAGTCCTGAAAGTTATGGATTTCCTTTGACTGGCACAGTCAGCGACCTGGAGCTGACCCTCTTAGCTCCTCACCTTGACTTGTGTGTGTCTGCAAGCCTGGAAGTATTAACAGAAAGAAGACACTATTAGAGTAATATCCTCGTAACACTTTTGTTTGCATGACTGCCCTTCAGCTAGCAAGTGGCTAATGCCATCTGCTCCTGTGTCATCCGGGGGTTAACCCACAGCAGGGGCAGATCCTGAGTCACCGTGCCAGCAGTCGCAGCTCCCAGGCTGAGACAAGAAGTCAGTGCCATGCCCTTGGATCCCGGCTACCTCCAACCGCCCCACCATCCTTACACGTTAGTAACGCTCCAAAGGTCACACTGCCCGTTTCGTGCACTGAGCTGCCAGACAGAGACGTGGGCTTTGTACCATAGGAATAAGGCAAGATGAAGTGGACTGGTTCTTTGGCAGGGTGCACAGTAACAGGGATCAGCTCCTCGCGGCCAGATATCTGAACACTGATCCTAACACATCCTACGCTTGGGAAAGCTTTGAATACCATGAGGTCTCCATAAAAGCCTTGTCTGCCTCAGCTAAACTCTGCATGTTAACAAGTGCCTGCTATTGATCACGGTAATTCAGCTTTAGGATCTAGACAAGGAGAGTTAAAGCAAGGATGAGGGCGTGCTCACACGCACTGACGTGGATGCAGCCCCAGATCTCCCTCCCATTCTCCTGGCCGTGGCACTCCCCCACAACTTGTGCTGCTCACAGCTGTGACACCCCAAGGGTGAGGATGTTCCTTCTCTTTCAATCCCTGAGATTTATGCATCTGCCCTGATGTTCTGCAGTAACTGAAAAAAGCAATCCTCACATTTGAGACAGGACTTGTTGCAGAAGGAGTCGTTTTTAGTTTGATCCACTGACTGGCTTTCAGACCAATTATTCCCAGTGATCTCTCGTGATTAAATCACATCTGTAACTTCTCACACTTCAACTCTGAATCAGGCATCACGACAAGCTTTTGCAAGCCTGACCGGCAGGTTCCAGCTGTACAAATACCAAGTATAAGAGCTGATGGAGGACCAAAGCACAGATTGGGACCATATGAACAACCACTGCAACCACTCACCACCAAAGCATCAGTAATCTCAGGGTGCCAAACAGTTCCCACTCCTATTAGAAAAGGCAAGCTGCAAGTTTCAAGGGCGCTGCCAAGGGAGAAATGGGTACATAGCAAAAGTTGCTACTGACAAGACAGGATGGCATTCTCTGCTGGTATGCTTCAACTAACATTATTCACTCCTGTTTATTACCACGAGCTGCAAGTGCTTGCTGGCTATTCCATAACTGATCAAAAGAGAAAGAAATCAACAATATTACAATATGTTCTGGTCCGAGAAGAGTGAAAGGAGGGAAATCAAGCAGCAGTGTGCTCTTCTGTGCATCATGGTTCACACACAGGTGCTCAAAAGCAAGAGCAGCTAGCTAACCTGGGCTTGGAGATCTGAGCTCCACAAGACCCCATACCGGTGAGCAATCTGACCTTGCTCTGCTGGTCTCTTGTCTGATGGCCTGAAAACACCATGCAGCACGTCAAGGTGCTGCTTTTCCCAGACCTGCTCATTACCAGCTCCCTGCTCTCTGCATCCCACCCTTACCTTAAAAGGCACTGCAGATTTATAGGAGTCAGGCACTTCCCAGCTCAGCAACACGGATGTTTTCATGACGGCGTTGACACGGAAGTTCTTAGCAAACACTGAAATAAAAAACAAGATCTTTCAGCACTGTGGGCCAAGTCAGGAGAGAGCCAGGCAGCAGCTCAGTTCCAAGCCTCTCTTTGTCTAACTCAGCAGCAGACGTCAGAGAGGTCAGCTACAGCAGAGAAGTGAGATATGAGGAGAAAAGAGCAACAGCCTTTTACCAAGTCTCCAGTCTCCAGTCGAGTTCCCCTTTTTGACTATACTTCCCAGCATCACAGAAATGAAGCTGTAGGCTGAACTGCAGCCTTCTCTTCCCCCCTCCACTCACACTCTGCTGGCCCTTTGCCATGATCAAAGAGCGGTGGTGCTCAGGTACTGGATCTGCTGATGATCCTACCCAGCTGTCTGCTCTAGTTCAAGCAAGAGCCTTTCATGTACAGATAAAAGAGCAAAGTGTGCCTGTGGAGCGACGAAAGCAATTAAGCTACCACCAATGCTCCCCTTTCCCCCCACATGACAACTTTAAGGAATCCTTCATTGAGCCTCCCCTTGCTGAACCAGTTTTACACTAGGGAGCCACACAGTACCTGATCTCATTAGACAGAGCCAGGGGAAGTGAACCGAAGCAAAGGTCCCTGTCCTGGAGCCAGAGTTTGCTGTTAGGGCTTGTTAGAGGGCCGCTTACCTTGCTCAACAGGCATGGTCCGGGACTGGATGCTGGGGCTGAGCGGCCCAACCCCCTTATTGGTGCGGGCCCTCACTTTGATGTCATAAGTGGTATCAGGCTTCAAATTCGTCAAAGTGATACTTGTGTCCTTGGTGATGTTAACCAGGTCCTGCTGGCTATTTATGTCTCTGTATACCACTGTGTAGTTGACAATCTTGCCGTTTCTTTCCGCCAAGACTGGGGGGTCCCATGCAACCTCTGTGGTGGAAGTGGTGAGGCCCACCACGCGCAGGTTCTGTGGGAATCCACTCGGCACGTCTTCTGCGGTAGTGATCTCCTTCTCAAACTCCTCTCCTGGACCAGCTCTGTTCTTGGCAGACAGTCTGAAGAGGTACGTGGCCCCCTTGTGCAAGTTGGTCACAGTGTAGTGATGGTCTCTCTTCCCGAAGTCTATCGTGTTCATCTTTTCCTCATCAAGACGTCTGTACTGCAGCCGGTAACCCAGCAGCTCCCCTACCATCTCCTTGGGTGGGTGCCACTGGATGAGGGCTGTGTTCATGGCTGTCGTGCTAATCATCATGGTGGGCTTCCCCGGGACTGCAACATAAACACACAATGACCATCTGTAGCCTGGGAGGAGGGAGAGGAAGGACAGCTTCCGTGCTGCTCAGTCCGTGAGGATTGAGGAAAGCGGGAAAGTTCAGACAACAGGGTGAAGAGGACGACAGACAATTCACATGGATAGAGGCAGAACAACCCTAATCCAGTGGTGAGGGAAGCTGGAGCCAGACAGCTCTTGGCTGCCATTTTCCCATGTGCCGCCATCTAAACAGGCAATAAATCCAGCCACATCCAGCCCCAAAATTCATCCCCTTTTACAGGAAAGGTGTAAGGTACCTCAAAGCTTCCCATTTATCTCAGAGAAGAGCTGAATCCCGTCCTCCTAGTGGTCTTCAGACTCTCCAGCTAGTGCCCAGCACCAGGCCACGCAGCCCAAGCAGGGTTCAACACCAGCCACACAGAAGCCCGAGTCCAGCGCCCTGGTCTGTCTGGAGGCAGGCTAATTTCATCCTGAAACCTTGCAGTTTTACCATCTGCAGTGGCAGCAAGCGGAGCTGGGCGGGCTGTTTACCATCAGAATGCGTTTTGCTTTAGCTGATGAACAGAGTCATGATGCCAGTGTCGATGTGAGTGGTGAACACAAGAGTTCCGTGGGACTTTTGATTATGCTGAGCAAGTCAAGGGGTGTTGCCGTCACGGGTTAGGAACTGATGGCTTTAGATTGATGGTTTAATACTTTGATCTCCTTCAGTTTAAAAAAGGATGCGTCTTCATATCAGCTCAGATTTGTAAACAAATGAACTGATAGGGAAGATACTCAGAGTCATAGGGATGGGGCCACTGATATGAAAATGAAAATGGGATTGTAGCCAAACCTAGCTAAATACTCATGTACCATTTTGAAACATCTGAGCCCACAGATGAGCCCAGGAGAAACACGCATTTGACAGAATTATGTCCTAATTTTGCCATGAGAGGGCGATACCAACACTCCCCTGTGAGGTCAAGCCTGCAGACAAGCCAGTGCAAAGGCAGCTATGGGAGTGTTTTTGTAAGTATTTAAGACACAGAATTAAATTTCCACTGCCAGTGCCATCCTCCTTGTACTTGTAATACAACATCTAACAGCAGCCAGTATTATGGGACACATTATTTTTGAAGTTGATTCAAAATATTAACTTTAAATGTGCATCATAACGTGGGAAGACTCACTGTGGTTTACAGTGCAGCACAGGGATGTTTAGGAAGCTTTCCTGTTCATAGGACAGCTGTAGCAATTTGATGAATAGAGCTTACACCATGGTGAGGCACGAGGGAGACAGCATTTGAGACTGTGACAGTGGAAACTACCTCTGGAGCTCCCCATATGCAGCGCGGAGGAGATAGCAAGCTGTTCCTGTTTAAAAGCACCAGGAACAAATGCTCTCAGTTTGCACAAGCTGCACTCCCATAATAACCAGTGGTAAACACCATTCCTGTGGCTGGTGTGAGAAGCAGCAGGATTATCATTTGAAGGACAGGTCTAATGAGTGGAAAATCGAGGACAAAACAATGACAACTAGCTGATGCCACTGCCGAAGGCAAGCTTGATAGCATCCGAAGGAAAGCACCTGATGAACGCCAGGGTGCCCCAGCTCCTGGCACTAGGCACGAGGTACAAGTCTACTGAGAGAGCAGAATGAACTGGCTGGGATCACCAGACCTAGTAGTCGTGTCCGCAGCACTCCTACAGCAGTATCTGTTGCATTCCAGGTTTTATCACGGCTCTAGGAGCAGGTTGGCTGAGGTATGTAAGCCAGGGAAGGCGGTGGTAGCAAAGGCCGGAGGGAGCTGAGAAGCACCTGCGGGCCCACCACGCCAGTGGCCATCCTAGGCCGCACTGCAGTCACCACAGGAAGCAAGAAATGGCACTCGTCTACCCCTGCTGCACCAGGGGACAAAATGAGGGCAGGCTGTGATTCCAAAGCTGAGGGAGGGCCTGGACTTTTAGGCTTCCTCTTCCCAGGTCTCTGGACTACGCAGAGGAGCTCAGGCCCACGAGTTTCACAGCTCTCTCGTGGGCTCTGGCATTGTCCGTCTGTTTGCTGCACTTTGCTCTGGTGATCCAATGGCCAAGCCTGTAGGAAGGGCTGCAGATCACAAGAGCATGTACCTCTGTGACATCTCCAGCCCTCTCGCTTCCTCCTGCACAGGTGCCTCTCCCGTACTCCCGGGGCACCTCTTGAGAGGCTCCACCACCACCCCTGTGAGGCTGCGGTCTCCGCTCCCCACGCTCACCTGCCCCTGTGGTGGTGATGACCTTGGGCTTGCTGCGGGCACCATCTCCCTTGGTTGTGTAGGCAGCGACTGTGACGGAGTAGGTGGTTTCCGGCAGCAGGCCTCCAATGACCGTCTCCTGGGAGCGCATCCACGAGGCAGAGAAGAGGCAAATGAGAAGAGCAAACAGCCGTTACCACAGCGAGCAAATGCAGGGCACCGGGGTCAGCATCTCCAACAGCAACACACCAACACGCTTGCTGGAGCACACTCGTGCACTGCACCCAAGCACACACGTCTCGCCTCACTCCCCCGTGGAGCCAGCAAATGATAACTGCCACCGCTCCAGCACCGAGCTGCCTCACCTCACCCCTAACTCCTGGCACTCTGGGGACCCACCAGAACCTGTGGGCCAGCACAGGGGGGAACGGGAACAGCTGTAACCCTGACACAGTAAGCCTGAGAGTAAGAGGGCTGCGGAGCTGTGAACCAGAGCAGAAGCCAGATCAGCCAGCTGCGGAAACCTCCTGGGGGCTCATGTGGGGGTTCTTAAGGTTGTCTCTGGCAGCAGCGCAGCCCGGGGCAGGAGCACCTGCAGTGCCGCAGCACTGTGCTCGCCCCCCCTGCCAGGCATGGCACAGCATGGCGGGCATGGATGGGGTCAGCACCAGGCACTGGCAAGACCCGGAGGGAAAACCCTGCGCTGTGGGAGGTCTGGGAGCAGGCAGTGTGCTAGCACCCCTTGCATGCCCTGGCTTCCTTTGGGCAGGAGGGCACGGCTCCATGCTTCTATTTGAGATCAAAGCGAGAGCACCGCTCCTCCCTCCTGGCCTCCGGCGGTAATGTGACTCGTGCCAAACCCTGCTGGCCAGGCCTGCACAGCTCTCAGAGCAGCTCTCGGAGACCCAGGGTAGCTACCCCTGAACAGCATTCAGCTGCAGGTGCTACGAAGGGGATTGGGACCATCAGCACTAATAACTCGCCAAGTCATTAGAAGGGGCTGGGAAGCTTTTGGGCGGGAGGCAGAGGCTCAGGGTTCGTGATTTATCCTTTCAGATGTAAAAGCAGAGATGGGCTGAGCTCCACTGGCTGAGGAGAGGCAGCTCAGGCACTCCTGGGGCTGCTCCAGGGTCTGATCTTTGTCCATAGTCCCTGCGGTGTCTCTCGGAGCACAGCCAGTCTCCCGTCACTCCCTCCCAGTAACACCCACACTATGAAAGCTGCTGATTTCCAGTCGGTGCTGCCGGTTCAGGTTACCTGCCCAGGCTTACTCATCAATATCACCCTGTTACCATCGCAGAACCAGCCAGCCCAGAGAAAAATCAACAAGCACCAACAAGAACCCCGCCAAAATCACCGTGTGAACCAGAGTCCCATCCCAACTCTGCCCCTGCAGCAGGTGTGTGCGTGCGGGTGAGTGGACGTGCAGTCCAATCGGTGCCAATGGACCCGCAGGGAAGCACTCACACAAAACCTGCAGACTCTGAACATCCCGAGAGAATTCACTCCTCCCAAATCCATGCAAAGAGAAATTCTCACGCAAAAGCATGCCACCGGGAGCAAAGCAAGCGAGCCGGGGAGGGGGGAGAGAGAGGAGGGATGGATGAAAGAAGGTCTGATTGGATAATGTAAACACAGTGCTGGCATAACAAAGCCACTCCGAGCGCAACTCCTCCATATAAAGCAGGAGGAGAAATGCTTTGTGCCGGAGAAGCTCACAGTAGGGCACGTAATTGAATTGCTGACTCTAAAAAGGTCATTTTCGAGTTTGTTCCTTCAATTTGGTATTTCAAAATTATATGGAAAAAATTGAATTTAACTGTTTAAATGTGATTGTTTTCTTATTACTATCTGTGTTTCAGCCAAAGGTCATGGTTGAGAGTGTAGGTTATTTTTCATGACTACAATCAATGCGGTTTAAAGATTATATATCTAATTTGACTGTGTAACTCGGTGGGCCAACTACTGTAGAAAGTAGGATGCACCTCCTGAGTCAATCACTTGAGCCTGCCTAAAACTGCACTACAACAAGCTGGAAATACAGATTATAGGAAATGTCAATTGCTTTTCTACATTTAGTAGCAATCTAAATGCCAATTTTCTCTGGATTTGCTGCTTGCGGAAGGTTTCACAATGTAACTCTCCAGCCTCATTAAGGGAGTGAAAAGGATGTTTTGACAGCACTGTGTCTACAAAATTCACAAATCGATTTTCCAAACCCCTCTTTTCCAACCTGGAATACACACAAGTGGTACTTACATGGTCGACGGAGTCCTCAGCTCTCCACTGACAGGGGAGAAAGGAAGGAGGAGAGAAAAATGGAGACACAGAGTTTTAAGGGGCAATGTGTACGAAGGGGATGACGATGACAACAGCGGGGGTTAGCAGGACTGGGTGGGGGGATTGGAACACTTACATACAGAGGGTCACTTGACACAGGCTGTGCCAAGGGAAGAAATGGGACAGAGCCATTCTCTACATGCTGCGAGCCTGAGCAGGAGGTCTGTGCTCACTCACACAAAGTGGGGCAAAGAACTTTCTTCCCATACAGACGGAAAGGTCACCACTTCCTAACTTGGCCGTCTTTTCCCTTTCCAGCTCTGTTTACACTTTCCTGCCTTTTCAGGAGTAAGAAGGGATGAGGCTCTGGGAATCGGAGATGTCCCACAAGTGATAGCATTCACAACAGTTTCGTGGCCTGATCTCCAGGTTCTGTTCTAATGATCCTGCAGCCATCATCTCTTGTTGAGAATTAAAGACTTCACACACAGAGCCGAGTGGGGACTTTTGCAGTGAAGCACCAAAATGATATTTACAGATCTCTTTTCTGTAACAATTGCAAGAAGGCGCTTTGAGGACCTCAGAAAACTGCAGAGTACCTTCTCTTGAAAACGCAATGAGGCCAAGATCCTACTCAGAGCTCCACACTATGCTGTTCCTCTCCAACAGTGCTGCATGGCTTGGAGCAAGGGTAGATGTGGTGCCGTACCAAGGAAACAGCTCCTCATTCCAAACTACACAACACCAAGGCAGCAAACACTCACTTGGCAAGAGCAGCCCTGCAGGCAACACTTCTACAGAAAACATTTTCCAGTAAGAGATCACAAGGGATCGCAGCCATGGCAGCTCAATTATGGCTCTGGAGAGAGACTAGGCAGGTTTCTGATGGGATTTGGGGTTATACGGCATCATAACCGTCAGGCATACCAACAGCACGGTTCTCTGTGGTTGATGCACCAAAGGAAGGTTTGCAGAGATCACAGAGTGCTCTCTCAGCCAAGGTGGAGCGTTACACCTCAGGTTACTAAATCTGCCTGGAGGAAGCACGGGTCGATGGGTTCAAGCACAGAGATGAAAGTGGAAGATAGGTATTACTGCTCCTGACTCACAGTGTGAGCCGCAGTGAGCCTTGTGCTGAGCCTGAGTCGCCAGCTGTGAAATGGCACTCAGAGCCTGCCTTCCCCAGGACACCAGGATGCCCAGCTAATGCTGCTGAAGTGCCTGGGAACCTGCTGGCGCTGCAGAAGCCCTAAATGGTATTAAAACTACAAGTTGCCTTTTGTACTCAGGCTATTTAAGGCGGCTTTCACAGGCTGGAGCTTATCGCAGTGGTAGAGAACTCTATCAGCAGTAAAATACATGGCATACCTTCCAAACATTTGCCATTGTATTCTCTAAATTCAGAAAGCAGCAGCTTTGTGTGTAAGGTTCTTTTACAATTTTATTATAGTTTACTTATTTGATGCCATGAGACTGCAGCAGACCCATCCTCCTAAAGCATCTTAGAATTTAATTTCAGCAAAGAGGTCAAGCTGTCCCTAAAGAACTCCAATCATGCCAAGGCCACGACTAGCTACTGCTGTCCCTAAAGGTCCTCTTTCCACACGCAGTTGGGTGTTATTTCTACTGTTGTGTGCTCCCCTGAACCCAAGCCATCGCTGTTGACGTCCCACCTTCCACCACGGCCAACAGCCACACGCTCTGCCCTGACCGAGTCCTGCTGCAGGAAGGATGTGAGGCTGGCAGCTTTTTCTCTCAGAAGTCACTCCAACCCTGTGATCCCGATGGATGGGGGCCATGGGAGTGGTAGCACCCCACGCTGCTCCAGGGCTGCCTTTGTGCAGCTGCAGAAGCAGCAGCTGATCCCCCGCTGCAACGAACAGCAAGGCTACTGCATCTCTCAGCCTCTCGCACCACAGCGGGGAGCTTATCATCCAGGAGGATTTTTGACCAAATGTTTAATGTTCAGACTCTGTTTGCTCTCATGTTTTCAGTGGACTTTAATCTTGTATCAGATCAGAGCGCAAAGAAACGCCTTGAGATGTGTGTTGGACGAGTAACAGTGAAAATCCAGGTCTGCATAAATACCCTGGTATAAATTCAATTTCATTATGAAAATATCACCCACAGACCAAAACATTTCCTTCCTATCCTAGCTTGATTGCTTTTTAAGTGTGTAAGGTTGGTCAGCAAGACAAACTGATCTGAAAGGCCCAGGAGCTGTCATAAAAAGAACTCAGACAGTGCTGCGTGCGTGAGGCAGGATGGCTCAGGGAAGTGCTAAAGCTAACAGTCTGTATTTATAGCAGCTGCAGTGCCTTAACGTTTCATTTTACACTTCAGCACTGCACAGCGTAGTTGTGTCTCAGCAGGGAATAGCTATTTTCCCTGACCACGGCTCTTGCAAAAGACAGACTCAATCCCTCCTAAGTATCCCAAACTATCAGAAGCAGATATTGGGGTTTTCCTGCAGATCCTGCTGCTCTCTGCTTCAGTGACAGTGGTGCAACAGTGAAACTCCAGCTGCAAGCTGAGGGTGCTCAGACTGTTGGATGTGAAGGGGTCTGACAACTCCAGAACTTCTCCTTTGTCTGTTACCAAAATGCCTCCTAGATTGTGCCTTTCCTTCATCATGAAGCACGCTACATCTCACCAACACACCAGACTCAACCTAGATGAGCACAGGCAGGAGTTGTTCCATGCAGATATAGAGGGAGATCTATAAGGATCCCAGACTATCACCCAGCAATAGAAGGTGGCTGTAAATTCTTCTGCTACACCTGGGCTGGGCACTGTCCATCTCCTCTGATCTCATTCCAGCACTTTGTAGTATTCATCATTACTTCTTGCTGCTCCTCTGGTGGGATGTACACTGGGACTGCCTGTTGGATGGAGAGGTGCCACCTGCCAACACCACCGAGTCTCCCCATGAGCCTGCAGCCGTTCATGCAGGCAGCACACCTCTCCCCTGCTAAGGCTCTTTGCAGAGCAGGAGGAGGAGAAGGTGTCAGGAGTCCCTTCTCCACACATTCCGACCTGAAGCTGTATCCAGCCAACTCCCAGCAGCAGAAGCATTGGTAAAGCTCTGTGGCCAGGTCCGCGTCTGCAGAAGGCTGTAAGCAGCGAGGCGAGTGTGCGCTCTGCATCCCCTGCTACCTCCTGCATGCCCAGAGCTCCAGATTCAGCCCTGCCACTGCTCAACGCTGCACTCTGCAGGCACACGAGTCTGGCAGTTGGGAAAGGATGGAAGGGATTGAGCCATCTGCCTGTGTGGACTTGCTGGAGCTGCTCAGAGATTGGAAATGAAGTAAAGACAGTGAGCCCCTGCCCTCCCCTGTGGAACCTACCTCCGGTGCCTGTGGCCCTGCTATCCTCCAATCCCTCAAGCCAGCAAGGATTTGTATGAGCAAGGCAGGGCTCAGCTGACACCTCAGACTGCCCTTATTCCTTTCAAACGTGGTCTCGGGGCCGGGATGACTGTGTACAGAGTTCAGACTAGAAGGCACAGAGAATTCTGGAAGAGGTAATCAGTCACAGGTACGGCCACAGGGAGGAGGGAGAAGCCTCAGCTCCATCGCAGGACCTTCCTAACAACAGATTTTTCTCCCTAGGCAGGAGGCTGCAAAATAAAGCACCATCTCTCCGGCACCAGGGCCCCTACTTCACTGCTGATGGTTTAGTCCTTTCCGCTCAAATGGTTTTGAAAACTGAGAATTTGTATTATCTGCATAGCTAACATCTCCTTCCCTTTTCTTCTTCCTTTCATCTTCGTTTACTCTCTGTGTATTTCTCGTCTTCAATCAGCAAAAGTCATGAGCCAGCTTTAATGCCAGTGTCTTCACACCATCTGCAGGAAGCAGATTACGTGGTACATACCTACTCAAAATCAGCAGACAGCCTGTCTGGGCAGGAGGAGGGGTTCTGCCTACATGTCCAAAGAATTCCTGTCCTGCACCCACATTTGGAATCTGTTTAATTCTCTCTTTGTGCATCAGTTTACATTTTATGAATGTTTATGAGTCCTGAACGGGACTCCATCTACATCCCGTGACCCTCCAGGACAGGTGTACCAGTGAATCTTTGTTTCGCTCCACTGAAAATAACTCTTCCCAAACTACTTGTTAAGGTTTGATCCGCCTGTTAGCAATGATATGCGCCGCTGTACTGAAAGATGGCAGCTCTCACAGGGTTCTTCTGCTTCTGGAGCAGATGCATTCCACCGCAAGCACAGGTCACGCCTGGCTTCTCACTCGTTTGGGAGATATCTCTTCTGCCAAGTCAGTGAAACCTCCTTCCTGCAGGGTCACCGTTAGTTTGTCCCAAGGGTGACATGACTTCTTCACGGCAGTCACTTCTGTGCAACTATCTTCTGCTCAGGAATTTCAGCAGATGAACACAGCGTGATATACTCCGGGAAAAAATACTGCAGCCAACAAGGACTTTCCCACATAAATTCACCAAATATCAAAGACTGGTAATTGGTTTGACAGGCCAGGAAACCTTAAGCAGCTTGCCTCCTTGATGATAACTGCACGCATTCAAAGCTATGCAAAATCCAGCACTCCTTGGAAAGTTTCTGGCTCTGGTACTCTCATTCCTGAACATTGGCATGGGGTTCCTTCCTCTCTCAGAAACGTATGAGTAAGGAATGAAAGCAGAACCGGCTGGGCAAGCAGAAAATATTTGAAAACACCAACAAGAACAACACTGCCAGCTTTACCCACCTACACTCGACTAACCCATTAACTCCAAACTCCAGCTGAACAACACAGCATCAATTGTTCAAACAACATGGAAGATTATATCCTCCTGGAATAAGAAAAGGGCAGCAAGTAGCTTTTCTAACGATTAAAATAAAGCAACATCTGAAACAAACAAAGATGTGTCCTGGATAACACCGTGAAGACCCTCACAGCATTTTCTCTTTAAGGTTTTCCTCTTATTATTACTGAATTTTATCCTCCAGAATATGAATGGGGAGGAAGGCTGCCTCTGTGCACCACGCTCCCCACTGACGAACGTATAAATGATTCACAGCTGCGTTCAGGAGACAGATCAATTAATCGTTGCAGCTCTCCAGTATTTATATTGGGCATCATTCAAGCAAGCCAGCTCAGAATCGATTACTCGTCGCTTCCAACAGCAGCAGATCCTGTACTTCATTTATATGATTATCTTTGTTGAGAACAGCACGGGTCATCCAGGATGAAGGACCCTTGCTGCAAAAAAGAGTTGTGCTTCATCGCAGGGCACCGACAACTTCCCTGACCACTGGGAAGAGGCAGAGCAACTTATTGGGCTGTACAGAGCCCATAACCATGTCTGGAGGACCGGGTGGGAACAGGGCCTTGGCTCACAGCTTGGTGAAGGATACAGAGTCCCTGCCTTGCACAAACAGAAGGGAAGGAAGGTTCTGCTGAGCCCTCAGGGCTGCCCTGCCTGGCAGCTGGAAAGTGTGCAGAGCCACCCACAGGCAGGCAGCTCCCGTGGGCTCTGCCTGGGTGGAGGCTTTGCTCTGGATACAGTCAGCAGCACAGAAGTAGCAGACCTGAAGCTTGTTTAAGACCCTCTGAAGATCCTCTGGAGTGAGCACAGGATGAGGCAGGCAGAGAGAGGTACGTGTGGGAGAAGGGGTAAGAGAGGAGCATCACCCGATACAACATCTCTCCTACAGCAACTCTTTCCCAATTAGCTTTTTACCGGTTACAGCTCATGGATAAACCATTTGCCCTGCTCAGGCAGGGCTGTGTCCCGTGCTTCATATCTGCCAAGCAATGCTTGGGTCCAGCCAGCCCAGCCCTCTGCAGAGAGGGAAGGTGCCGTGCCCGCCAGCCCGCTGTCCCCATGTCGTACCTGTGCTTCCGACAGCATGACGTCCTTGATGACGGGCTGCCCGCGGGGCTCGTTGTTTTCCAGCTTCACGTAGGTCACCTGGTAGCCCCGGATCTGCCCGTGCTGCTTGTTGGAGATGGGCAGCTTCCAGCTCACCCGGATGGCTGTTGAATTCACGGACTCCACCTCCACCTTTCGTGGTGGGGCACTGGGCACTGTAACACACACGGGATGGACACTTAGCAGGTGCACATTGTCAGCTATTCTACCATTGCTACCTTCCCTCTACCTCACTGCAGGGACAGCTGTGCCTCCACAAGTCCCCTGCACCTGCCCAGGAGGTCGTACTTCATTTCACCATGTGACACAACTCTGACCTAACATCCCAACGCTCTGCTGCTCCCAGTGGGATAGAGCAGGGCTGCGATACGCAGGAGCACCCGATAGGAGCAGCCATACCGGATCGGCCCCATCCATCCCTCTCTCATCTCCAGCAGTGGGCAGAAGCAAAGCAGACTATAACGGAACATGGCAGCTCAGGGTGCCCTGTGGCAGAGGTGGGGGTTCTGAAGCTCTCCCTGCATGCTGCCTGTCACTGCACACCTCCTCCTTGCAAATACCCCTGCGTGCTCCCACCTCAGCCCAGGCTGCACGGCTGGGTGCTGCCCTGTGGGGCCCGGGCACAGCCACCAGCCCGAGCACACGCGCTCCTCCCCTGCGACAGCGAGAGGTTAATGAGGGGGAAAAGCACCATCCTAAAACAATAACCCAGAGCTCACAGACAGCGCTCACTGAACTCAGGCAGATAAAGGGGCCTGTGGGGATTGTGACAGCTCTAGGGACTGTATTTCATGCACGGCTAGCTGAATGCTTTTTGATAATAAAATGAAAAATTACACTGCCCAGAAAATATCAATTTTCTTGCAAGGTGAGGCCCGTTTAAAAATGTATTTATACCGTATTTACCATTTGGAAAAATTACCTCCTTATTACTTTTTGCTCTTGCATTGACTGTGACAAAAATGTCAATGCTAAAAAATTAGCCTCTCGGTTGCTCCTGGAAAGCTCCTTCCACCTGAAGCAGCCGGGGGCGGAGGTGTGTGCTCCCTGCAGAGCACACCCACGGAGGGCCTTGGGCCCAGCTCCTTCCACCCTCCACTGCCCAGGAAAATCCAGGGGTCTGGAACCCCCCTACGCCCCAATTCTCTGCACAGTAAGGAATAATCAGTATTAGATAATTAGGGATGGATAGCTGACAAGCAGACATAATGAACATTGCTATTTCGACCAACTAGATGGGGAAGAAACAGCTACCCAGCAGGTAAGCACAGTTTTTAAGCCGCAGGGCAATTCATTATTTTCCCCAGATGTCCTTCTTAATTGTACATAATTAAATAAAATACAGAAAGGAGGAATGGGGCATTTTAGTGAGATGGGGCCAGCTCAAGGTATGGGAATGGAGTGGGCTGTGCATGAAGGGTTACCACCTTCTGGCTGGAGCAGCCCATGCTGTAATCTGACTCAGTGCAGTGACCGGGAACAAGCCATGGGGCTTTCCTGTCCTAGCAAGGCATCTGCCCCCACACACAGCTGGGAGCCCAAGCAAACAGCACGATCCTCCCTGAGAACCACAGGGAAGCTGTGTGCCAAGCTCTGCTGGCAGAAGGCAGTTGGCCTTGGCAGGACACAGCGCGGGGACGTTGTGGGGCATGAGAAGAAGTGAGTGTGAGCAGTGCAGTGTTTCGAGGAGCACAGTCTGACTGCGAGGGGGGAAGTTACCCTGTTCTGGGAGGTACATGCTGCGTCCCACATCCAAGAGGGAAAGTTCAATTTGTTTTCAGCATTTCTCATTCATTCCTGGTTATCTACCGAGCATCAGCATGTCGGAGGGATATGAAATCACTCCTGACAGCTGAGCCGCAATGTCCAACCACGGTGTCCGAAAACGAACCGAGAAAGCTTGCTGCGACATTTCTGGGGTAGCAGCTTCCCCTGGGCTACAAGTCTGCAGAAGGAGAACTGAAGCAAACAATACAGGCAGCAGGAGACACACAGATGTGTTTGCCAGCCCAGGAATGCAGTCAGCGAGCGTTCCCAGACACCACCTCCAGAGCCACAGAGACGTGGGGGACGGTGGTAGCCCATTTAGGGAAACCATAGCGTGCCCGGTTCCAATTTGCTACGCTGACTGGGCAAGGCAGAGATCACCCTTTCTTTGCCCGGATGCTGCATCTCTTTCTCCTCCCATTAAATCTGCAGCTTCTGGGGTCAGCACGAAGCCATGGAAGTTCCTACTGTCACCCTGAGCTCTGGCACTTTCAAAGGAAATGGCTTAAGTCGTGATGACATAACTGACAGCCTTGCTAATACAAAGCAATTTCTCTTTAAAGCTGTCGTATCCAGTAAAGTGTTCTGTACATGCAATATTCTGGCTCTTGAGCGGAAGAGCAGATTTATATAAGCTGTGGCTTGCCTGGAAGCCAGGGCGGGAAGCAGCTTTCCTGCGATATCTACAAGTTTCAAATGGATTTCATTTCTCCTTTTTAGTTTACTGGATTTCAGGCCAACAAGCAAACTTTAAGTCTCACTGATCTCACAACGTGAGAGCAGCCTTTGGAAGGCTGTAGAATGGAGGAAGCCACCACCATACCACTCCAGGAAGCCAAACACGCAAAGCACCGTAACGCCTGGAGCTCCCAACAGCCATCAGCCCTGCTCGAGGAGGCGCTCCCCGTGCTACATCCCCCGCTGCCTTTCCCCTCTTTGTGAGCTGCTCATCTAGGGGAGCACCGGTTACCCCATGGTGGTAGCTGAAGGAGCTGTCGGGTAACACCTACCATCCTCATCAGTGCGCACGTGCACGGGGATGCTCTCCGGTCCTGGCCCCACATCGGTGTGAGCCCTTACCCACACCTTGTACTCGGTCCATTTCTCCAGGTCCTTGATCTCCCAGCTGGAGTGCTCCCGTCCAATGCCATCCACCACATGCTTGGTGCTGTCATCTCCTTCCACTGCCTGGTACGCAATGGAGTACTGGGTGATGACCCCATTGCGGCTCTGTGCAGGCGGTGGCACCCAACTTACCCGGATGGTAGTGGAGCTGGTGCTTACACACTCAACTTCTTGGGGTGGGGCAGAAGGGGCTGGGGATAAATAAATGAAGGAAGTGGGGAGATGAAGGGAAATGAGTGGAAGGACAAACCAAAATGCACAGGGAACTTTTACCCAGCCAACTGAGCACTGGACATACATGTGGAAATGCAGCCAGTAGGTGCCTGGGCTACCACCTGCCTTTCTCTCAGATCATCAGAGATGGCACTAGGAGCAATTTGGATTTGAAAACCTGATGAGCAGCATGGAGACAGAAGGGCTCTTCTGCACCAGAAAACACCTCCTCCCCATGCTGTTCCGGATGCTGACTTTACCAAACATGGCAAGGGACAATAAAGGAAGAGAGAGAGACTGGTAAGGAGAATGAAGATGTTTTCAGTGCAGATCCAAAGCAGATGGAAACCAGAAGAGGTAGGAAGCTACAGAAGGCAAGAATGGCAGAAGGAGAAGCTCACACACCAGACTGCATGAAAGCTTGCTCTAGACAAGTGAAGGAAACAACAGAGGGCAGGGAAGGCAGGTGACTGAGGCTGGCTGGCAGCATTCAGCCGTCGGTGGTGAGCAGCACCTTGCCCAAATGGGAGCCAGGCACTACACAGAAACGGGATAACACGGCTGTGCTGCTTTGTATGGGTGTTGTACTTGGGCCTGAGTGCTCCATGCCTGCCACGTTGGTCACCTGCTGCAGCAGCTTGCTGGCCTGTGCAGCTGCACAGGGGAAGGTAGGCAGGTCCTGTCTCCTCACAGGTGAAAAGCCACTTGCACTTTGAGATAACTTCCGAGCCCCAGCGGTGCTAACTGGTCTCAATGGGAGGAACGGGAACTGGGTGGTGGGTGCATCTCAGTCCTCTCCACACAGCACTGTTGGTGGCAAGAGAGGGACTAGGAAAGGATATAACAAGAGTGGTGGCAATAGTTCTGTGATTGGATGTTTCTCACAAGGGCAGAAGCCTGGAGAATGGAGGGAGCCCCTCTGGCTAGGGAAGTGATGAGAGAGATGGGTGCATCCCTGGGTGCTTGCACAGGAAACGAGCCCTAAGCAGAGGGCATGGCACCACCACCAAAATGTGTGCACAAACACTGTAAGACAGTTAAGCTGTCTGGCCAAGCAGTAAGGGAGTACAAAGCATGTCTACTTTGCCATAGTGGGTGAAAGGCTGCTTCCAATTCCTCACTGCGCCCAGAAATCTATATATGCAGAAAGAGAAGCTCCCCATGCTGAAGTCCTTTAAACCACCTGTGCACCAGAGCTTGCCTCTGGGGCACAGGGACAGCCTGCATCCTCATGGGTGAACACAACCTGTGTCACCTCACACAGCAAGGGACCTCAGATAACGATTGCGCCTAGACACAGGATGGAAGCAAATGAAGATCTGGGGAGGCTGGGGACAGCAGGACATCTCAGTGCCATTGGTGACCTCTGCTTGCTGGGAACAAGGCCTGCGTGAGGCAGCTGCAGGCTGCACATAACCCTCAGTGTCTACGTCTGTGCTCAGGGAGCAGGATGCATCCCTGGTGCCTGGGAAGAGGAACATGGAGGGAGAGCAGGCAGCAAAGAGATGGTGCCCGGGCAGAGCTGTGCTGCTGCTATGGGCTGCACTGCAGGGAATAGAAACCACAGCAATGTGTGGAAGCAAGCAACTGCCTCCCTGAGTGTGGTAGAGTGGGGATGGCCCTGCCATCTGGTGTACTAGAAGGGAGTAGAAGTAGAACGTGAATCCTCACACACTTTTAGTTAATTGAGCAGAGAAGTAGCAAGAGAGTAGGAAGACACAGTCCTGAAGCAACAGCAAGAGTGAATTCAGAGAAAGACACAGCTCCTGCTGGCATCCCTCAGAGGGGCAGTTGAGACATAAGGAGCTTGGCAAGCCTATGCCACTGTTTGCACAGAGGCAAAGCCTTTCGCTGCAGGCTTGCTCTGGCTTTGGGCCTCCACGGCATCCTTCAGGATGCAGCAGTGAGCTCCTTCTCCAAAGACAGCTTTGGCTGGCAGCATGGGCAGGTCAAATGTTGGCTGTTGACTGGGTAAGAGTCACACACATGATGTACAAGGCACAAACTCAGATTACCACTTAAAGAAAGCAAAATAAAACTTGGTAACACAAGCAGGATCAACTTAAACTGCACAAGGAGTGAAAGTGTCCAACCCAGGGTCAGCAAAGAGCAGACTGGGCAGCCAGCACACACCCACACACACACACACCATGCAAACAGCTGCTTTCTCCCAGCTGCTCCAACCTGCCTCCCCCGCTGGCCCACAGCAGCTCTGTGTGCCCACCCAGCCCACCTACTCCTCACGCTAGGGAACAGGCAGCCTCAAGATCCACCTTCATATTTCAAGTGGGAACAGCATTTTAATGGTGAGTGAGGCCTGATGGGCGCAGAGCTGACGCTCCTCTCCCACATCACGCTGTTTGCCTGAGGTGCTGCAGGCTCCAGGAAAACTCCTCCCTCTCCGTGTTCCTCAACCCCTCACAGAAGTGCTGCTTGTACTTTTTGCAGGAGCCCAGCAGCTAAGCAAGCGGCTTAGCAGGAAAGACAGCCCAGGAGGCAGCTGTCTGTCAGGGTCTGGGGTCTGAGCTGTGCTGCTGGAAGGGTTGCGGAGGGGCTCTGCATCCCTCTGGTCTTCCACAACAAGCTTCCCTGCTGTTCCTAAGCAGGAATGCCATGAGAAAAGCCCAGCAGCAGCAATACAGACACCCTAACTACAGCCCATTAGTGACTCATTAGCAGTGATGTGCCTCCTGCCTTACCCCGTGACTGGCTTGTCAGGGCCAGGAATAGAGCCTGAAGATAGGCTCTTTGGCTGCTCCTGCGGTTTGTGTCCCACCTGAACATGTCATCCTCTGAGATCTAGCAGCTTTTCTCAGGGCAGCCAGATGGAAGAGTGCAGGACGGAGGCCAGTTCGTAGCTGGGAGCAACAGTCTTTCTAGATTAATAAGTTTTAAGTCCATAGGGGACCAATCCAACCATGTAACACAAGGTGTTGTTAAGTGCAGACCAAAGAATTCCTGCCTAGAAGTCGTGTGCCGTGCACACAACTTCTGCTGAGCTAAAGCAAAGCCTTTCGAAAGATCTATTTGACTTTGAGACCCTCAGCATGTAAAAATCCACTCTGCCCTGGGACTGCTCAGCCAGTGGTCTATGAGTCCCACTGAGCAGCTCAGCAGTAACAGCCATGCAGTTTTCTTGTGAGAACAGAGAGTGCCCTCAGAAATCTCCTCATGTAGGAGCCTGTAAGCCATGACCCACTCACTTTTTGGATAAACTGGACAACTCTTAGGGTCATCAATGTAAGGGAGGTTTCACTGGTCAACCCAAGTTATTCCTATGGGTCTTGGCTAAATCTTTTCCAACCTGTCCCCATTACAGAACAGATGAAGAAGCAGTTAGCTACTGCTCCACTGGCCAGTGAGGTGACAACCTCAACAAGAGGCCACTGGGAGATCCCCTGTGAGCAGACAGCACATGGAGTAGTAGGTCATGGGAAGATGTCTGCTTTGAGGAGATCACAAAGGAAAGGCTTCTCTTCCTTGGACTGTTGTGAGACTGAAGGACTCATTTACACACAGAGCTGTCTTGCATTAAGTGTGTTCAAGGATAAGAGCATCCACTGATGAAATTAAGTGGCACAAGAGTTGCTTTAGCCTTTGCCTATCAATACAAAAGCTATGTGAAATAGGTGCACAAATCCCCATACTCAGAACTTGTTCTCGGAGTTTAAGGACCTATAACTACTTGATTTGAACTGCTCTCCTTTTTCACACCTGTCTATCTTGCAGCACTGAGACACCATTAGCTCACTTAAGGGGGTGGAGGAAACCTTGCGACTGATATATTAATGAAGTCGAGTTTCCCTCAAAGAGAAGGTCGTTCCAATAGCGAGCAGAGCTGCTCTTCCCTGCCTGAGCTCCCTTTCTAATGGCCGTCTCAGGCTCACTGCTGCTGTGCATGCAGGCACCCTCCCTGCAGGGAAGGCTGTCTGCCTTTGCCAACTGCTCACCCCACATGGCTAGCAAATCCCAGACAGACGGTGAAAACGGAAATGTCTTTTTTCCCCTTTTTAATGCTCTTTGCATAATGGCAAGCCCAAAAATCGTTAGTGAAAACGAGCTTATCGCAGGGCCCTTTGATAGCCCTAATCTGCTTATGCGCTGCACTTTGAGCTGCCAATCAGAGCAATGCGAACTCCAGCTCTGTGATCACATGGGGCAGAGAGAGGATGAAAGTGATATTGCCTGGGTCACTTCATTATCTAGCCTTCCTATTAACTCTGCTGCAGCTTGTTTTGCTTTCCCCTAGTGCTGCAGTCCCAGAAGCAGCAGTCTCATTTGCTCACACAAACCAGGCAGAAAGCTACCTTCCCAAAGTTCTCCAGCTGCCTCACAGCCACAGGCACATCTGGCCTCAAAGGATGCTTCACCTTGCTAAGGAGTGTATGGAGCCCAGAATGAGTCCTGCAGAAGCAAGGCAGCTGGAATGAGGAGTGAAGGGGTGGAAAACCTGTGGTTTGGGGACAGCCATATTTAGAGCCAGCCAAGCACCCGTATGCTGCCTGTCCAGACAGCTTGCCCGCATGGGAGTAAATTCACAGAGATGCACAAGCCCACTCAAATCAATCTCTCCAAAGCAATTTCCCAGTCTGCTTCACTCCTCCATCAGTTTTTATGAATCTACCCTCAGGGAAAGACAGCATGATCAAAGGGACACAAAGGAAGAACTTACCACTTGGGTGCACCCCCTCTGCCAAAGAGCCCTGATCCAAAACTTCAGCTGACTTTCCCCAATACACCCTTTAGCAAACTGCATGTCAGCAGCCCTGCAGTCACAAAAGGGCAGAGGCACCGAGCTGCTCCATGCCCAGGCGATGGGAACTGGACTGCTTTTACTTTGTCTTCAGTACTGCAGCGTGAGACACTTACTGGATTGGGCAGTTCTGGCTTCCACGGTTGGGGTGTAGACTCCTACCCCCAGCTCAGAGTGGGCACCCAGCCGGAACTTGTACAGCGTGTCTGGTTTGAGACCTTCCACAGCATACGAGGAGGTTGGGTCAAACTCCACCTTTTGCTGCAAAATGAAGGGAAAACACAGATTATTTGGTGTAGGTGGAGAAGAAATAAAAGCTGATGCTCAGCTTCAGCACCAAGGACACCAGCAGCCCCGTCGCCCATCCTGGCCCACAAAAAGTCGCAGCCATGCTACCTAACCTGCTGTAGTCCTGCAGGACTCCAAAGCACTGAGCTTTCTAGGTGATATACAAGGACTCTGCAGGGAAGCAGATCTCTCCCACCACTGGGCTACTCTGCTTAAAGTCTAGACTTCACTCAGTGCACACGACAGCTTTGTAGGAATGCAGTCTCTAAACTACAGAGTTCAGACAGGGGGCACAGGACACAGGAATTTGTCTCTTTCCAACACACGGTGTCTGCCTGTGAAACAGAACGAAGCCCTCATCCATGAGCACTCAGGACCTTCAATGAACCTCAACAGTGCTGACAAAAGGCTGGTTTTGCTGACACTTCACCCAGTGGGCAGTATTTCTTGTAGCTCTCGTGCCACTATAAATCCAAGAGAGTGGGAGAGGACCACAGGACACTGTGATACTGCCATGGAACAGTTCTCACTGTGTTGTCCTGACGGCAGTGCTAATTTTGATTTATGCAGAGCAGGACAGTAAATGTGGAAGTGCTCTCTAGGCCAGCCTCATTCTGCTACTGAGATGCTCTGGAGAGTGCAGGAGCTACAGACAGATTTTGAAGGCCATTTCAGACCCACTTGGATGTCCCACTGGCCCACATAAGCATTTAAAGATAGCAACAGTACAGATACATCAGGGAGGATGCCAATGCATTCTGGAGCTCCTCCAGTCCCAAGCTACTACTAGTTGCTTTGCTGGGGATCAACATGCACTGCTGAGACCACTTACACAGGAGCCAGACAGAGGCTGCTGGACCCTACTGCATGCCTATGGGACAGAAGAAACATGGTGATTAAGTAGTCCCATTGTCATACCAGCACAAGTGGCTGAATTGTGATGTTTGGTCCTAAGTGCTGCAGCAGCAGAGACAGGGCTCTCACCTGAACACCGTCCTCTCCTTCCCAGTACAGCAGCTCATATTTGGTAATGCGTTCCTGAGAGGCAGGCAGCCACGTCAGCAGGATGCGGGTATCAGACTCTGCCTCTGCCTGGAAGTCAGCTGGCTGGGCAGGAACTGGGGACAAAACACACGGTTAGTGCCAAGGGACAGATGCAAAGAAAGAAGTTGTATTGCTTTACAGAGTCTGTGTTTCACCTCGGGAGGATTCTCTCTCACTCCTGATAGACTCCCCTTCTTCCATCTCCTCAGTACCTGGAATATCCTGGCCAACAATCAAGCACCTCTGGAACTCAGGCAGGTGACAATGAGACTTGCTTACTGCAAGACCCTGACTCTGCATCTCCAATCCTTACTTTCATATGTGTACTCATACCCCAGTATAGTTACACAGGTGCCAACATACACATCCAGGGCCTCGTGTCACATTTTCAGCCATCATATTCCAGACAAAAGATTGGGCTGTGTTACTTGCACAGGGATTGATACCAGCTCTCCAGAACCATCTGACAGCTGGGGGGCAGGGATGACACTGTGACAGGCAACCATTTGAGCATCAACTGCAGTTGTGATGCCTGGTGCAGATCAGACACGCAGCTGAGCTGCACACCACTGGGGTAGGCACAAAGCTGCGGCACCCCACACCATACGTACCTCCTTGCTGCGTTTTGACCTGGATGATGTCCGAGGGCGGCCCGTCGCCCACCGAAGTGAAGGCCAGGACACGGATGCTGTATGTGGTCCCTGTGATGAGGCTCCCAACAGTGGTGAGATGGCTGTCGTCGGTGTTGTGTTTTTGCCACATGCTCAAAGGCAGATGCGAGTCGGTGGTGTAGTAAACGCGGTACCCTCGGATCTGTCCATTTGGCTCCTCTGGCTGCTCCCACTGGACCAGCATGGTGCTGGCACTCAGCATCCGTGCCTGGACTTTGAGGGGTGGACTTGAAGGAGCTTGCTCTCCTGTCCGGGCCTCGACCAGCTCGCTGGGGGGGCCCCTGCCAATGTTATTGACTGCAATGACCCGGAACTCGTACTCCGAGAAGGGGCTGAGCCCACCTATGCTATAGCGGGTTGTCGCCACACCATCCACCTCCTGGAACTGACCCTCCAAGGATTTGGGCTTGTACTGGATGACGTAATATGAAATGGGGTCGGAGTTGCCTGAATCCCAGGTGAGGGTCACGCTGGTAGCTGTCGTTTCAGTCACTAATGGCTCTGTTGGAGGTTTTGGCAGCGCTGCAATTGGAAGGCAGAGAGGTGTGATTTAAATAATTTAGTCAGCTCAAACCCTGCAATGTGCACGGGGATAAAAATGGAGCTGCCACCTCCCATTAACATTCTTCTTTAAAAGGCAGAAATCATTTCATACTCTAGAACATGCATTTTTATATTACCATATATTGCTTGAAGTGGTTCTTAATGGAAGGATAAACAGAGCAATCATGTTATTAGACGTGCTTGACGCACTTACCAGCAGCAGGCTAAATAAAGGTAATTCAACGGGGATGCAGGAATGTTTCTGTCATGGGGGTTCAGCTGGCAGCAGGAAGGTGCTTGCTGGGCTGGGCTGGCCCCAGAAACCAGGTTTACAGCTGATTTACAATGGGATACAGTAAAGCAATCAGAGCACCGCAAATAATCTGGAACCATGCTGCTTCCACAGAGACAGCATCCTAGGCCATAGGGAGTTCATGGACAATGCTGCTAGATGGGTTGATGGGGAATGCCTTGCAAGTATTACGGTATAGGCAGGAGGGATACAGCCAGATAAATCATCCACTTGCACATCCACTATTTGACTGGGTGGTGTGTCAAACTGCAGCCAGACAACGAACTGTTACACAAGAACCCTGTGACACTGACATCTATGAAGTGTTAATGAGAATGCAGCTACTGCAAGCAAACATTTCCAGATTTGCCATTTTACCAAAAGAACAAAGAAAGAAAGTGTGTGTGAGATTTGCAGAGTACACAAATACTTTAAGACAATGAGTGAATTAAAGTCTACAGTAAGTTTAAACCTCCTACGATCCACCCTAGTTAAAGTCATTAGTGACTTGTAATGTAGCTGTGCACAAGGTGGAACTAGAAAAAATGCTCATCTCAAATAAAGACTCCCAAGCACTTCATTTTCTGGCAGAACCATCAGGTTTCCAGGTTCCAGGTGGCTCAGCACAGGGGAGCAGGCTCAGGAGCATGTTGGGGAAGGATGCCATTTTCAGTGCTACTGCAACTCAAGCACTGAGAAGATCAGTGAGGGCTGAGCTAGCATAGGAGGCAGGGATGTGCAACCCACAAAAGGATCCATCGTTACCCATGGAGGGTAGATGCACCTCACCCAATGTTACAGCCTGAAGTACCAAGAAATTGGCAGCCTCCCTCAGGTTTTGGAGTGCCGTGAGAGTGGTGCTTGCCAGCTCTTGGGTGTGCAGCCTTGCATGTCTGGTGCCTTGGATGCACTCACTGAAATCAATGCTGTGTCATCTTGCTTCTCCCATATGCCCTGCAAATGTCTACTTCCCAACAAGCACAGGAGAAACAACATTGGGTGAAGGAGTTGGAGACAAAAGCAGCAAGGTGTCCAGAACAAAGGTGCAGATCAAGATAGAGAAACCAGGAGGAAGACAAGGGGTTAAAGTTGCTAAGCAGAGCCTTCCCAGGAACGAAGGGGTAAATACTGGGAACCATCAGTGCAGCGAAGCAGCCCCCACCAAGTAGCGGGCACTGTGAGTGAAGGGAGCAATGTGTGGCTGAGGTTAAAAGCATCCACTGACTAGCACCAGGGAAAGAGAATTTGCTGTTCATCATCAGGTCAGAGAGGGCTAAGTTTCAATTTTGTGATTTGTTCAAGCAGGGACACAGTGCTAAAGGTGGCTACAGTGCAGGAGGGGGCCTGTGAGACCAGACAGACTCAAAGGATGACACATCTGTAGAAATCCAAGCTACGTATCAGCTGCAAGGAGAAGAGGGATAGTGTGAATCTGTTTGGCCCCAGATGCGAAAGACAGGACACGTACTTCAGCCTCCCTGTAGGGAGCTGTCTGGGCAGGCTGCCCTGTCCCCAGTGGTCAGCATGCATCAGTACTGTTCCCTGTGACACAGGAAGCATGTCTTAAGGACTTAAGAAAAAGAGGCAAACAGGCAGAGCAGTAAGGGAAGAAAGAAAACTGACAGAGAAAGAAAATTGCTCACTCTGGCAAGGCCTACAGGAAGGTTATGCTGGTGGGGCTGACCTCCTTGTCCTGCCTTTACTGCAACAAGGAAAGGAAATATTTGTGCAAATGGCTCTCTGGATGCAGACTTCCCCAGTCACCTGCACCAAGCAGCTCCTGAAGCTGCAGGCACGAGTCAGAAACCACTGGGTTGAGCACAGCCCCAGGGAGGTTCCCTTGTGAGACAGCAGGACACAGCGTGGTACGAGCCGCATACAGAAACAGAAGAAAAGTCCTCCAAAGCCCAAATACTAACGTACTGCCAGTGGAAAAAAGAACCCAAAGTTGCGGGTTTGGGATCTTCCCGTGCAAGGTGGAAAACTCGTAAGAGACTGCGGTCAGTTGGCTGTGCCCAAGAGCATTCGAGAGAAGGGCAATATCTTTGAAACCCAAGTAAAAGGAGTAACTCTACCTTTGATAGTGATCTGGGCCGTTGCTTCGATCATGCCGAGGGAAGAGATGGCCACACAGGTGTAGTTGGCGGACTGCATGATGTTGTTCAGCTCCAGCACGTTCCGGCCGACGGGCATCTCATCCTCTTTGGTCAGCTCCTCCACACCAGCCATCCACTTCACGTAGGGCATGGGGGCACCTACTGCCACGCACGTGAGGTTCACACTCCCTCCAGGCATCACCTCGTGGTTGCTCGGAGGGATTGAGAATCGAGGAGCAACACGCCGCACTGAAACAAGGAGGAGACAGCTAGTAGGGCACGGAACCAGCATGGAGCGCTCAGTTGCACTGCAGGGGTACACAAGGGGGACTCAGGAGTCTTGCCTGTCTATCCCTCAGGACAGATAAAACCGAGTGCAAAAGCTGTACGCTGCTTCATCAAATTGTGCATGCTTTGCTCTCCTTCCTCAGCCACTGGTGTCTTATTAGAACTCGTTATGGGATGGCTCAGTCCATTCATTCCACACATGGCATTCTTAAATCATATCACTAATGCGAAACATTCCTCCATTTAAATTACGTCCCTCTAATTAGAGAGCAAGCACAAATGCCAGTCACACACTCTCTCTGTGCAGGACCCACCGAAGCTGTGCAGAATGGCATTACCTGCCTCATTTATTAGCTCTAAAGTAAAGCAACGTGTCCCCTAAACCTCACAGGGTTTGGGCAGGGGCAGCAGAAGGGCTTCGTTCTGAATTAGCACATGTGTGCTGCTAAATAAAATATAATTCCTTTCAAAATGTAACTCAGGTTCTACCTTGGCTCAGAAAAAACAGTCACCAGAGCTGCATGACATTGTCAGGGTCTGAACAGATCACCTTGCTGGGCAGGAGAGAACTAATCCTGACAGATGTGAGTTCATATCCATTTTGACAGAAGGGAGCTGGGCTGGCAGAACCATCCCAACCTCTATGGCAGTGCTTTGGGAGATGTATTCCTCCTTATTTCACCGCACAGCTTCTCTTCATATCAATCCCTTGCTAGGTATTTCATTGGTATTTCATTCAAGACTTATTTGTAAGCAACTCTCAGCTACAATAAAGCTCTAAAGCTGCCTGCCATATGCATTCCCGTCAGGAAAATGACACTGAGAAATGAGGCCCCTTCTTCAGGGTTAGTGTTATGGGGCAATTTAAGCAAAGGTAGAGAAACCACTGTGCTCGGTAAATCTTTTGTCTCCTCTGTGCAAGCTCGCTTTAGACTGTAGTTTAAAAAGGGAAACTGCTCCAACGTGTCCTGCCCAGCACCCTGCTGTGCTCAGCCTCCTCTGCCAAACGGTGGCCCTGACGGAGGGCTGCTGCCCGCTGGGCCGGCTCAGGAGGGGCCTTTCCCTGCTGTTCCGCTCCTCCAGTGAGGTCAGCCGAGCGCTGGTGGATGGCAGATGTGGGGCAATGCAATGCTGGCCCCGAGGGCTCAGCTCTGCCGGCTCAGGCCCATCATTTCTCTGTGGAAGAGGAGGCTGCTGCCAGCCCGGCGAGCCATGGAGGACGCCGTGCCACTTGCTGAGCTGACTGTCCCCAAATCTAACCTCGCTAGCTGTCCCTTTGATGATTCATCCCCAAACCAACAGGCTTGCAGAAACAGACTCAAGACAAAACCCCCACACTAGTATGAACAACAGTGCTGAAAGTTCGTGATAAATTAGACAGTGCTGTCAACATTGTGTGTGTACTACACAACGTCTCGGTGACAAAACAGGGCTCATTAGCTCCTTCCCAGCCAAGGGAAGGATACTTGCTTTTCTTGTCGTATTTTTTTTAATGTCTAAATCCAAAGTCTTGCTGGTTGTTTCTTTTAATCAATTATTAAATCTGAAATCAATGGCTACATGAGTGATCGCCAGTGAGGCGTTACCTGACTGACGGGGCAGCGCTCCCCAAACGAGACAGAACTGAAAGCGTACTCAGGCGCTACCCAGTCATGAGAATACAGAGTTAACCTGATGGACATGGCAATGGTTTAACATGATGGCGTGTATTTCCAACCAAAGCATCCCAGCACTGTTCGTTAAGAGTCAGCTCTCACTTTCCAATGAACATGGCGTTGAATTATTTCAGCTGTTCAAATTCCGTCCCCATCCAAGGACCACAACCACCCCCCCGTGCTGTACGAACACACAAAAAAGAGCAAACTTTGAGGACAAAGCCAGAGGTGCACACAGGGAGCTCATGCACATGCACCAGGCAAGCAGGCGCCGGAGGCCACAGGAGTCAGAGAGAAAGCAGCACTACAGATGTGCAAGGACAGTGCAGAGTAACTCAGGTGCAGAGGTTGGAGGTCATGCAGGAAGGCTAGAGGCCAGCTTACACCAGCAGGTTTTGTCTCCCATCCCTGTGAGACCAGAGGCAGCACACCCCACATGGGCTCTCCTGAGTCCCACCAGTGCCATGTCCTCCTGCACTGGCAGAAGGGTGTCCAGAGGAAGGGACGGGCTCTGCTGGCCTCCCATCCTCACAGGGGGATGAATGGTAGCTCCTCATCCCAGCCAGTGTGGAGGGAGAGGGGAGATGCTGACAGTTAGCAATAGTGATAGCTGGCAGAGCTCACACAGCAGCTTGCAGAGCACCATCAACACATTCCTCTGGCTCAAGCCAGTGCTTTAAGTCTCTTGCTTTTCCAGCACAGGAGTCTGGTAATAATTTAAATTAGTATAACCCCTCAAATGGCAGCGTTCTTCAGAATTTCTGTCCAATTTACAAGTCAAATCTATGGGCAAGCAAAACCCATGATGCCACCTTAAAGGCTGCTGGAAATTTTGTTGTTCTTCATTTACTGCAGCAATGAAATTTCCCTTTTAATTAAAATTTTCTTGACAAGAATTTACAATTTTATTTCTATTTTTTCATCTTCTTTTTGGATCGGGATCTGAGGAGGAGGATTGGAGGCTCTGCAAGAACAGCACAGGGAAAATTACTCTGAATATTAGAGCGATTTCAATGGACAATAGCATAACTCAGAGGTTTGGTTAAACCAGCAGACTGTCAAAAATGTGATTCATTGTCATTCACCCCAAGAACAGGAGGCGTGAGGGCTCTGTGCTGCCGTGCTGTGCAGACAGTGCTCCCAGGGAAGCAAAGCAGAACCCTGAGTGGTGAGCAGTGCCGTGCAACCTGAGTCTGTGCCCAGATCTCAGAGGGCAGGGAGGAAGGATGGCAAGGAGATGGGGTCCTGCTCGCTGGGGGCAGTGCAGTGGGGATGGAGGGCAGCAGGCAACACACTGGCCTCAAAGGTTGAGACTGAGAAACGTTAATAATTCAGCATGCATTAACATGCACACTCCTCGCCTTGAGAGCAAAGAGCACCAATCGATTGCCCGGCTCCTTTCACCACCGGAGCGGCTGCTTCCTAAGATCTCAGGTTCCCTCTGAGGGTGACGTTACCCCCCCAGGGAGCCAGGAACCCCCTCCCTGCTGCTGTCTGCAAGGAGCGGAGGCTCTGAGCTCTGGACACAAGTGCTCAAGGCTCTCAGGCTGGTGCTGTCAGCCCCTGTGGCACGCTGAGACACTGCTGGCATACAGCAAGGAAACACAGCAGCACCAGGAAGGCATGCCCATGCTTCTGAAACAGCACGATGCTGCTAGGGAAGGGGAAACCAAGCTGCTTCTCCCTGCTGGCTGTCTTGGCCACAGTGCAGCTGAGCAAATGACAACTCTAACACCCCTGACTCCAGCTTGCAGAGATGCGTGGCACTGATGCTCCCTCCCCTCTGCTCCTCCTCTGCCCCATGGAGAAGCCACCTGACGTCTGCTCTAAAAGAGGGCTGGGTGAGCAGGATGATGCATGGTGCACAGTGCTCTCAGCCGAGCCACGGTTCCACCTTGCCCCAAACTCCTGCTCTCCTCAGCACCGCCTCCTCCAAGTTGGGAAGGAGTGAATTTAGGAGATATCCTCAACCACGATCGTAAGTCTCCACGGTTTACTCATCTGTAGACACCTTTCATCTCTCCCTAGTGCCATCATTTTAAGGAAGGACTTCAAATGGAAAGGCGGTTGTTGGTGTCTCACAATCTATTGACAGAATCAACAGCAGGAGAGGAAAAATTGGAACCCGAAAAAATGCATTTACAGTCTAATCTTGTGCTCAAACAATGCTGTACTATTTATGCTCCCAATGCATCCTTGAGTGCTGACATTTTATAGACAATTTCCAAAACAGGGCCTTGCCATTTTTGGATTATATTTCAGCTATAACTTTTAGGTCTAATTATTTGCGCTGACAACCACATATAAAAGAGGATATATCATTACAGTGGTGCAGCACTGGAGACACATCAGCATTCAGCATACTGACATACTAATAGCAAAGTAAGGGAGAGCAAGATTGTGGAGCTGTGCAATTTGCATTCACTCTCCGAAATTTCTCTGATGAAAATAACACAACATTAAGGAGGAGAAGAAGAGAAAGGATCCACTGTATCAAGATAAAATAACTCGTTAATAAATAACCTTGTAGCACTCACAGAGCAATAATTAAATGCATGGGTGAGCAGTACACAGTTTTAAGTAAAGCTAAAAAAACTAAGATGTAATTATCAGCGCCAAACAAATTATAAGTACGGCAAATCCCACTGGAATATTTAGAAACTGATTTCTGGCTTCGCATTAAATATTTGCGTACCTGGCTATTTTTGGTGGGGTGGGAAGGAGGGGCCGACACAAGGAATGGGAAATTACCTGCTCCTGCTGGCTTATATCCATTCTCGGCTGCCTCCCCTCCAATGAAGCATGCGGCCAAACCATTCGGTGCCCTGTCAGAGGTTTGCTCTCCAGAGGCGCCTGAGCCATCACAGCAGTGCTCCAAACGCACTGAAACCTGGGAGGCTTTAGGCTTTGGTTTTAATTTCTTCCCTTTTCCTCCTTGCTCTCATTTTCCATCGTTGTCTTGGGCCCAGGTAATTTTATCCTCCGTGAAATCTATTTTTAGTTGGTAAACAACAAGGGCCCCGTCTCTCTGTACAATCTAAATGAGAGCACGTCCCAGGCAGTGAAGGCAGCGTAGTGGAACAACTGCTATGACAACTTGTTAAAACTTGTTCCAGAGATGATTATAAGATCAACTCACACAGCTGCCTGATGGCATGTGTGAAGGGAGCCAGGGTGTCCCACCGTGCTACCTAGGAGCAGCCCTGGGACACATGGCCATTATGAGCATCCCTCTCCTCCAGCACGTGTGGATGGACCCGCACGGCACCCCGGTGAGGGAGATATCTCTTGAGCTCCTCTGCAGGCCACCAAGGGCCTCCCTGGGCCATCCCAGAACGGCTGAGGCCACTCCTGAGTTCCCTGCTCTCCTGCCAGCAAAAGCAAGACCCAACCCCAGGGATGAGAAGAGAGGAAACACTGCCCTGGCACCACTCACACAAAGGGCCCTTGGTCAACATGGAGAACTGCCTGTGTGGGGACAGCAGGAGGGCAGTTGGAGAAGCAGGCCCTCCTCCAGCTGATACCGAAACCAAGTTTTACTCCCCCTGAGAAAGTCAAAACTATTAAAGACACATGAGGAAATGAGGGACCTGCTCCCCCTGCTAGCTTGTGGAGGGCTGCAGCTACTCTGACCCTACTTGTAAAGTCTGCTCTTGATCTCTGGCCAGAAAGCAGCAGCAGTTTAGAGGTATCGGGTGGGCACCTAGCAGAGCTACTGGGTTAGAGAGGGACCCCACATACAGCAGCATGCACTCACTCCCACCCTACCTTTGAAAAAAACCATCCTGGCTGGTATTTGCATGGAAAATGTATTCTGTGCATTTTAAATCTCAAGCAACAAAGACATGCAAGCAACGTATTAACGCCATCACCAGAGTCACAGCAAACAGTAAGCAGATTTCATCAGGCACACTGTGGCCGTGCCTGGAAGGGAGCCAGAGTCTGCAGGGCCCCCTCCCTTTTTGGGGATGGCTCTCCTCTCCCTACTGGAAAAGTCCCATCTGACGTGGCGTACTGTAGATGGATAAAAAGTGAAAAGGACCAACCTTCTCGCTGATCTGAGAGATGAAAGTTTGTTTTGTTTGATGGCAGAGTGCGATGAAGATGAGGAGGGAATAAAAAAAGACAAGGAAAAACACAGAGAGTAAAAACAGGCCAAGCTTCATCTGTCCGCACACCACTGAAACGACAAGACAAGACTACAGAGGTCAGCCACGACTTCCCACCGTGCACACAGGCCGCTCCGTGCCGGGGACAGGAGCGAGCCGCTCTCACACTGCTCTGGCCCGGAGCAGGGCCAGCCCCTGTGCCCCATGCCAGCCCGGGGCGGAGGGACCCACGCGTACTCACGTGGAGGGGAGCTTCGGGGCGGCCCCGCGCTGGGCCAGGTGCTGGAAGCACAGACACGTGCAAAACACACACAGCAAGGGACTCCAGCCATCACACGGACGGACACGCTCCCACGCACCCACTCCGGCTATAAAGACGATGGCAAAGGCACTTTAAACCCATTGACCACACACTAGGAGAAGCATATACGCGTCGATCCGAACTTTATCAAGTGTGAAAGAAAAGCTCCGAGTGGTGGATGCAAAATCTTCTACCATGAAGAGCTGCTCCCGCTCTCCAAGCAAAGAGCTACGTGTAGCAGAGAGAGATTAGGCAAGTGACAGGCATGCGCAGGCTCGGCTGGGCTCAGTTTCGGGAGAGCCTCATTGGTACCCTTTGCTGCGAGTGAGAGACAGACAAGAAATCAGAAGGACAAAGACAGCCAGAGAGAATTGAGCAGCTCCCAGTTTTTGTTCCTGCGGGAGAGACAGTAGAAGGTTAGTTGCATTTTCCTCATCGACAAAGGAGATCTTATTTCTCTAGCAGGAGTGACCTCACTCCAACTACGGATCTATGGCGTATCAGTTGTAATTGAACCCTCGCTGAGAGAATACAGAAGTGGATTTGATAGTTAAAGACTGCTTATGAGTCACATTTCTGATGGGGGAAGGAGGAGGTGGGGGGAGGAATTTGCTTTCCAGCAGAAACGCTGCGAATTAGAGAACAGCATGTGGCATCGTACAGCGCACAGGACAGCCAGCCATTTCCTGCGATTAGAGGACAAGATTTTAACCAACACTGACACGGTACAGACCAGGCAAGAAACTGCCAATAACAGCTACGAGCGTGGCCTGTGAAGTGCAACGGAGCTTGGAAGAGAACGGCAGAACAGTTGTTTCGATTGCTTCAAACCAGGGGGACCAACCCGCTGCTCCCACTGGGACTGCACAGCCGAAGGGTGAGAGGCTGGCCGAGGGCACGAGCCCAAGGAATGGTGCTCCAGCAGCCCTGGAACAGGCAGTCCCAGGCAGAAGGGTGCCCGTGCTGCGGGTGCAGCTGCCCTGGGGAGCCCGGTGGGACAGCCCTGCTCAGCGCACACAGCTCCGGCTTGCCCAGCGTGTTGACACTTGAGCTTAGAGTTGGAAAGGCGAGGAGACACATGTGAAACACGCTAATTCAAACAGATTACTTTCTGGTCTGTCAAACTGGAGCAGGTTTGGGGCCTGCTATTTGTCACTAATTGCCGGATTATCTCTTAATCTCTAATTATATTTGTGGCTTATGGGGAATAAAAGCCAGTAACGGGGCATTTTGGAGCAGCTGTAAGGAGAGAGGAAACACCTGGGCAGAAAGTTCTCGCTCCATTCCCTTCACTTCATGCTTAAACAGCCGCTGCTTTATCTCAGATGAACCTGATAAATGGTAAATTGAAAGTTTCGTCTCCTTACAGATCCCATTCACATTCTGCCTTATCTTCAGTTCTCCATCCGTGTCGCTCCTAAGCTAAGAGGCATGTTTTACCAACAGGCTGTTGGTTTTTTTGTTGGTGGGGTTGATTTCTTTCCCTTTCTTCCTCCCCCCCCCCCCCAAAACAAAGGGCTCTCAGCAGCGACAGCAAGAGGCACCTGCCCCTCAGGCGGGCACGGTGGGGGGGTAAGGCTGGGCTTGCCCTGTGGCCCACCCTGCTCACCACCCTGCTCTCACAAACCTGCACAGCCTGGCCCATCACCCGACACACGGGTCTGCGTGTGAGACAAAGCAAGTGATGGCACAGCAGAAGTGCCCACAGAGGACAGCCAGGCCCAGAAGGTGAAAGCAGCACAGCAGCAAGGAGCGAGGCCGTGTCAGAGATGCGTCTGCCAGCCCTGACTGTCAGGTGGCTCCAGCGCTCTGCAGACAGAAATCCCCACGCTGATTGCCTTTGGCTCTTACTGGGCTGCAGACACGCTCATCTCCTGCAGCAGCAGCAACACTCTAACCACAGCTGCTCGTTGCAGAAAGAATAAGCCTGGGCTTATGGGAAGCTTTGCTTTGTGAATTCTTGGGCATCAGCTCCCTGAAACAGGGCAGGGGCTGCGGGCAGGATGCGAATGCACAAGTCAGAGTTTAGATCGCTAGCCCAAACAAAGGAACACGTTTCTAAAGCTTTTCAGAGGGGGAAACTAATGCTTTCCTGAAAGCAACAAGAAAGTTCATTATCTCAATTGGCTCTGCAATTCTGCTGGGAACTGCCAGCATCTGCCCTGTGCTGAAATCCCGCTGGTGCTATGCAAGATGCTAATATAGAGGCAAACCCAGCCACTCTGGAATCCAAAAGACATAGAGGTGAACAAAAACCCAGAGGGGGACGAACCTGTTCCTGCTTATCGCTAAAAGCACATCTTGTGTCTCAAGGACTCCACATAAATCAGATTTTATTTTTTACAGCTTTTAGAGGTCCAGAGGAACAAAAGGACAGATTGCCTTTTTTTTTTTTTTACGCCAGATTACATGAGAATAAGACAACCTCCCATTACACACAATAACAATGTGCTCCTGCCACAGTGATGAGTATATTCCATTGCAGAGACAGACAGGATGCTCAGGTCGCCCAAACATCCCTTGCCATTCAGAGTGCACACACATGCACCAGGAATTCAATTAAGAGCAGAAAATCTCAGAGCACCAGAGATGGATTTCCGAACCCTCTGTACAAGTGGATATGAAAGGGGAGGGGGTGGACATTGAGTCGGCACAGACACGCAGACCTAATTGTTCCACAGATGTCTATGCAGGCCATGCAGTAAGGAGGGGGAAGCAGGCTTCCAAATCCATTTCTGTATTGTGCTGTCAGACACCGAGCCACCAGCCAGTCTTGTTCTGTTTTCCATAAAGGTCATTTTACAAATAATTAGGCTTGAGCCTTGCATTTCACTGTTAACCACCAAAAGGCTGCAAAGAATAAAGATGCCTCTGCCCAAAGTGCAGCTGCTATGACTGTGGTGAGAGCAGTAGCTTCAGCGAGGAGCAGCGCCCGGGGACAGAAGAGTTAAAAATACTGAGATCCCATAAAGAGGAGTGCGCTTTCTTCATCCAGGGGTCATTGCTCTGCATCGCATGGCTCTGTCATAGCATCACCTTGAGGTCAGGGCTGCACAGAGGATACACATGGAGATCACAGCCCTTCAGACCTGTGGTCCTTCCCAGCCACACGCCAATAGCTCAGGGGTGGTTGCTCTGCAACCTCCGGTGCAGACTGATTTGCCTTCTGATGGTGCAGGGCAGAGGCTGTTCGAAGCAGCAGTCTGGGTCATCTGGGTGGATTCAGCCTGTCACCAGGTGTCCCCTCGCCGGCCCTGCTCCTCACTGCTGGTTGCTGGGCCCTGGAGCTCCAGCAGTGCCCCTTCACTGCTCGGGGACTGTCACCCATCCGAGCTGACAAGGCAGCTTAACAGAGTGCTGCCAGGAGAGCAGGGCTGGGAACAAATGTGTTCTGTTACCCAGCCACTTCTCAGGCATCTCCAGCTCTGCTCTCACCACCGTTTTCAGCTTTTACTCTTCCGGCAGTACCCTCGAGCTTTGACTGCCGTTGCTATTTTAGCTGTTATAATATTACATAAGCACAAAATGTCCTTTTTGAAGGCTCCGAGTCTTGTTGCTCCAGGCCGGTGTCAGTCATTCAGAATTATTATTATTTACACAAGGTCCCCTCCGCAGCAAGCATTGCACAGCTGCAAGTGGCCATCGCGGTGAGCTCCTGGTGCAGAACCCCGCGGAGGGCAGCGAACCGCTGCTGGGGACGGAGCTGCAGCCCTCATTTCGTGTTGTGTGACGGCTCCTCAGCGGAAACTGGAGAATCAAACTTCAGGCTCCAACACGTTTCCCTGCTGCCACGTGAAATACCAGCCTGGCCCTTCAAAAGGCTGACTGAGAAAGCACAGATTTTTTGCAGTAAAACCATTTCTATTTACGGCAATCTCATATACTGCTTTGTGATCTGGGGACAGAGGAGACACTTCAGTTTTAAATTGTCTTTTCTTTACAAGCAGCTGTGCAGCCTTGGAGGCTGAAAAGCAGCACCTAGAAGTGAAAACTGGGCGGCAGCTTTCTTGTTTAAGTATGTGGTCACTACTCCTGTAAGGACTATTCTAATAGCACTGATACCGCTCACTGCTGTATGCAAGGTTGGGGAACACAGCTTGCAAACCCCATAGTGTTTTGTAAGGTTTTTCTTACACACAGTCCTTCAGCTCATCTCCTCCACTGAACAAACAATAACGCCACAGACAGAGAAAGCGAAGGGCAGGAAAAAACCTTTCATACAGGGAAAGAGATCCACAGAGGCCACTGCCTTCACAGGAATGTCACAGGGCCAGACCTTAAGCTGAAAACACTCCTCTTTGTGCGGATGTCCCTGAAGATGTAGGCAAACGAAGAGTGAAATGTATTCAGAAAAACCCAATGGCCCACGTGAATCAGTGGCATTATTCTTTACTCCCTGCGAGCACAATGAGATCACACTACCTTTTCTCCATGCTAGGCCCACTCTCCCTTCTACACTTAAATCAATTTCTTGTACATCTTGAATCAACTTCCAGGATTTTTGCTGCTAAATTAGACAGTAAGCTCTGTGGATTAGAGGAATCATATCTTCCATATGTTTCTATTCCCTTCTCTTCTCCCCGCAGCACCATCAGGTCCCAAATCTAATCACTGTTACGAGAGACTGTGGTACACGTAGCCATGGACCACCACTGGATTAGTACTTCTTTGTAGTGGGAACAACATCCATGCCAAGCATGCTTGTGCTGGCAGGGCAGGCTGGGAACACGTCGCTGCCCTTTCACAGATAGCCACCGTGGCCTTGCATGCATTCTGTCCTTGGCTTTCGCTCTGTCCTTGCTCCTCCAATGTTTCCTGCTACCTGGCATGCCCAGGGCTGGAGGGCAGCAGCAGGAAGGAGCCCGCTCCCAGCGCAGCTCCGCAGCCCCGTCCCCGCTCTGCAGCAGCAGCAGATAGACCTGTCAGTCCAGAAACAGGCAGCTTCTGAGGGTTGCTTTCCAGCACACTTAGTAAGATGAAAATAATAGCTTCAAGGAAAATGCATCCATTTTCCTTTACAAATCCCTGGTGTGGAAATGTTTTAACTTTTAATGAAGTCCATCTGTGCAGAAGTGCTGGCTCTGAAGGATTCACAGAGACGAGGCGCTGGTGTACCCGGCTCCTTCCTCCTCCTGTTCTTTCATTGATACAGGAAGCCCTGAGCAGTGCCTGGATGCTCCTTCTACGCCACCAGAATCTTCCTTTGTTAGTGTGAAAAGTATGATAAAGATGCTAATGTGCTTTCCAGCTCAGCACACCCACAAAGGATTACCTGGGAGGCTCGGAAAGGGGAGGACACGATCAAAAACACAAACCCCAAGAGTCAAAGAGACAAACAAACATTTGAACTACTGAAAAAACAAGAGGCTGCAAAGGAGAGCGGGTACAGGCGCTCCTGAGAATTACAGAGGGTGGAAATTGGCGCTGCTGCTCAGACCTGCAGAGCGGCGCGCTCAGCCGTGCCTTCCCAGTAGGTGGCCAACTTCCTGGGCCTTCGCCACAATGAGGTCAATCATTACGAAACCACCGCGCGGTGGTGGTGCAGCAGACGCACTTAATTTCCGCTGTAATTTAGCATTAATTAACGTCTTCTCTGGTAAAGTTGCAGGCACTTCCTAAAGGCTCTACTGGGCGTCACCGATCCTTCTAATGACAACGCTGTAGGACAATCACAAGAGGAAAAGACACCGAGGATCCCTTATTCTACATCCCAGATGTGAGAAAGGAAGGTATTTCCATTTTCCCCTTTCTTGTTAAAGAAATAGAACACCCTGTTGGCTCGACTAACTTCTTGCAGTCATTAGCTATCACAGCAACAACGGGGTTTTTTTTTGTACAACGTTAGCTATCATAAACTGTAAGCATAAATACTGCCTAGGCCCCAGCACGCACAGAATTTCATGTGATAGTAATTTATGGGGTATCCTGTCTTAAATATACAGCGGAGCTTTATCAGGATCACACAGGCTAGAGACTGACATTGTAAAGATTATGTGCAATAAAAAAGCTTGTTCCAGAAATTTATGTGTAAGAAAATGGTGGTTAACAGCAAGGCATATGTCTGAAGAACACCCTTTCTTCAGTGAACGTCAGGATCCTCTCCCACGTGCCAACCACCCAAGGCCCATGCCCAGCCCAACCAGGACAGGTGAACCTTGCTGAGCAGCGACTCAGGTGTAAGATTCAGTGCATCCCTCAGACTTACAGGATTCACTTGCTAAATAAAGAGCATTCGTTAGTAAGAAATCAGATCAGAACATTGTAAGAGGAGTTTTTTTCTATCCCTTGAAGTTGCTGTGCCTATTTTCAGCCACACCGCTCTAGGAAACAGAGCCCCAAGAATCTGAGCGTGTCACAGGAAGCAAAGCACCCCCAAACGCTGCAGCGGAACGCTGGGTATCCACACAGACCTACACAACAACAGCCAACATGGTAGACAGGATCCTTTCCCTCAGAGTGCAAAGGGACAATCCAGCATGAGTTTTAGCACAGCTTGCCTGCAAACGAACTTGGAAGAATAGAGGTAGTTTAAAATCATCTGCAATTACGTTGTGAGCGTGAAATGAATGATTCCACTGCACAGACACAGCTTCATCTTCTGAATATGTTTAACTGGATCCTTCAGTCTTCCAAAGACACCCATAATCCAAATTAAGCTGCAAAATAGAAAAGCAGTCCCCCAGAACAAGGAAAGACGACAATGCCAGAAGCCACTCCTAGAAGCAAACACACATCACATGAAGACTTGATCACGCTCATGTCCTCTTCCCATACTAACCAATGCACTGGTTATTGTATTGTATTTTCTTTCTTCAAAACAGAGAAAGGAGGAAATGAAGATGAGATTTTATTATTAGACAGTTGATTTACTACGTGAAAACAAAATCTGTTTCTAACTTCCTAGCAAATAATGGTTGCACCCGCACAAGAACCTTCTTTCTCTCCTTGGGAAAATCCATAACCACACTTCCCTGGGGGTTCCTAACCAGTGGCTCTGGTTATACAGAGCTTCATATGAATCAGCACCTTTTTTCTTGCTGAAATTAACAGACAGGGCACAGGGGGTTTAGCCCTTGCCTTTCTCCGGGCTAACTCAAACACCTTCTGTGTAGAAAGAGAAAACTGGCAAAAGACCATCCTGATGTAAAAGCTAGTTTTTCTGGCGTGCTGAAAGTATTTTTGAATTGGCAACATAGCATAATGATTAGAAAATCACTTTACATGAATTGCAGCTGATTTCCAGCAGGTTCCCAGTGTGAGCCATTAATACCCAGAGGCTTAATCGTTGATGCATATAAGATGGATTAGGACAACTCCAAAAAGCTGTTCAGTTTTTAAAGATACACATTCCAAAGCAGAGGCCTAAGTACCAGCTCACCTGTAGCTGGTGCATCAGAGCATGACCGGCTTTATACAACTGCACCAGAGGTTAGTTTATATTTAAGAGGATTAAGCATCCCTCGCTCCCAATTAAAATAGCTGTGACACAAAGTTAAGGAGTTCAAGGGAGAAAGAAATTCCAGTTCTGCCCACATTTGAGCGTTTTACAGAACACCGTGCAAACAGCAAGAAGAGATTTCCAGTAAACACGAGTCAAACCCAACATGGATGGATGATACCCTTGAGCTCGATTCACCATTCCTTTGAGCAGATGGCCACACCACGCAATCCACCAAGTGTGACGGTGGCACTAAGAGGGAAGACGCTCCTCTGTTGGAAGCCCCAGAACTCTTTGGGCAGGAGAGACACCTCCTTGGGTGGAAGCTGCTCTTACCTCGAACATACAGGTTCGCCGGGGCAGAATAACGGGTTCCTGCGCTGTTGGTTGCAACACATTCATATTTGCCTTGGTCCGACTCCTCGCTGTTCTCTATTTGCAGAGCTCCTGTGCACAAACAAGATGACACAAGACCATTCACGTTATGGCAAACCTGGTAATTGAACAGACAACCTCAGAAAAGGAAGGCTGTGCCCCATGCTTTTTAAGTATCTTCCTGGTTAAACATATTGTGATGTTGTTCCCCGGACCCACAGGGTACCAGCATACAGCCACAAGGTACCCGGTCTGCCATTAGAAGCTTGTGAAATCGATTATTGTTATTCTTTTTTTAATGCACAAGGAACCAGCTACTGATGCATTTCCAACCACCCCAACCGCTTGTTTTCATTGCTGCAACAAAGGAAGAAAACATACACATACACACATATTAATTACAGCTTGGTATAGGACTCCCGTCTAATAAGAGGACCTTTAATAAGCCTTTCATCAAAACAGCCAAGCACAAAGCCCACTAACTGTAGCTGTTTGTTTCTTATCTGATGCACACAAAGCCTAGGAAATGCTCAACAAATTGCTACCTCCTTGCAGAAGCTGGCAGAGTCCCATCTCCCCACCCCTCCTCCCAGCCAATATCCCCTTTTGAGAAGAAAACACTTTGCCTTTTGTCAGCTTTCTCTCTGCTGGTGATCTCCTTGTCCTTTCAGATTGGATTATACTTGATATAAAACGATTAGAAACTCAGTTTAAGACATCAGATAAAGACACCAACGCAATACACCCATTTTTTCCAGCACGGTGCTGGCATGACAGCCACCCTCCCTTCGTCCTAGCAGCTCCTCCAGCCTTGGGCCTGGAACAGTTGCTTAGCCCAGCCTTCAGGTTCCTCGGGACACAACCTGATCCCACCCCTGAAATGCAAGACACACTAGGGGCACATGAAATAATTGCAATAATTGTCAGAGCACACACAGTAGCAACTTACATGGGGAATCTGTGCGGCGACCACGACGGGCGATGACGTTTTGCAGATGACTGCAAAACTGGTTGCACCAAACTCCCCTAGCGGGGCCCCATACACAGTCTGAAAGAGGGGGGTGAAGAGGAGGAAAGAAGCAGGATGCTATGACAGCAAGCTGGCATGGCAGGAGCCCACGGCCACTGCTCTGCCTGCTTCCCCCAGGCAGAGTGGCAGCAATTCTTAAAGTGCCTCCAAGTGCTCAGACTCTGCTGGTAAGGATTGCCTGGAAGAAGGGAACTCTGCTCACAAGCCACATACCCAACGAAAAGAGAACATTAACCCCTTTGCTTGTAAGGATTTGAACTCATTTCTGCCTGCCACAGTTCAAAACGACCACTGAGAGCGGCACGGAGAATAGCTGGAGAAATTGCCTTCCCCTTCTTGCTGGTTCAAGCTGCAGAGGTCAAACTCAGTTTTTCATATCATCAGAACAGAAGAAAAACTAATGTGAATCAACCACTGCCACCTACATTATTTAGAAGGATAAATTGAGACTGTAGCATAAGTCCATATGTCATTGGGAAAAATGAACTTCCCTGGGTTCTGCCATATAATAAAAATGATGTACAGAGCCCTCCCTATTGTTGCATTAGTGCTGGAAACGAGGCTTCAGCTAGACAGAGAAAGCCTGTTTGCAGGAGCCTTTCCACCTACTAACAAAAGCAGCTGCCAGCTTCCCCCAGCCCTGGCGCTCTCTGGACACCCACAGCCCAAAGCCTACAGAGCTCTCCTGCTTAATTCGGGGAGAGCGGTGAATTTCTACATGCTGCCTGTGAAAAACATCTCCAAGCAGACAGCAGCATGACAGGCGGTGGAGCAGGAGGAAGCTTCCCGGCACTGACAAGATACAGAGAATCAAGAGAATCTAGAAATGGAAAAGACCTATTAGGTTATCTTGTGCATCCCTGGGGGCCAGGGCAGCATCGCTGGCTGTTGTAAATGTACTTGTGTTCTGTCCAATCCCATTTTAAATGGGCCGAGTGATAGGTCTTTCACCACTTCCTCAAGGAATTCATGCCACAGCCTGGTTATGCTCTCTGTCAGGATGATTTTCCTGGAGCTCGCCGCATATTATCCCCTTCCTAATTTCTGCTCATTACTGTGGGCACACATGTGCTGCGGAGTTCATTTTTTGCGCCTGCATCGGGCTGGGCTGGCAGGAGTTGTACGCTGCAAAACAAACCAAACTTTACAAACAAAATGCGGATGTCATCGCCCTGACCAACAGGCTCCTTCTGGGAGAGGCTGCAGCCCTCATCCCTGCACTGAAGGCAGCTTGAGGAGCAGGTGGCAGTGCCTGCCAAGGAAAGAGCAAGACCCCTAGGTAACTGCAGGCAGACACACCAAGCGATAAGTCCCCTTCAGCCACGGAACACACATCACTGGTACTTATATCCTTTAAACATAGGCAATCTTGTGATCACCATGCCTCTTAAATGCCAGTTAGTCATCCTATTCTTTATCTCTAGGGACCTCAACAGCAGTGCTGGAGGGAGAAGAGCAAAACATAAAGAGGATGAAGAAAATGAAGACAGAGCTGAGTTACGTGTAATTATTGCCTGTCAGCTCTGCAGCCAGAGCAGACTGCTTTCTGGAACCATACTGTAAACGTGCAACATATAACTGTCTACAAATGCTCGGGGACATCAGGCAAGGGATTCCAGCTTTGTGTTGGTAAGACTTCAAACTGCGGCATGTCAGGAGACAGCCCAGAGAGCAGGAAGGAAACCTCTCAACTGAACCAGAAAAGAAGCAGTTAATGCGATAAGTCATCATTAGACAAACACAAAGAGCCCTCAGCACAGCCAACAGAACAAAGGGGAAGAATCACAGCACACTGACGGCAGTCAGTGGGACTAAAGGGGTTGTTGTCTTGAAGGACAGCCTACAGCTGAGGGATGGATACAGGAGAGTACAGTGTGTCTCAGGGTACAGAGATTTCTGAACCAAGTTAAGAAGCTCAGACGTGGCTGGGATCAGCAAACTGGAGACACTAAATGCATCTGAGCCTTGTGAAAAAGTCTGCAGGTGTAAAATGCTGCAGGCTGGTCTAGTCATCCCTGAGAAGGGCAATAGCTTCACCTCTCACAGAATTCAAACCTAGGCTGGGCAAGACATGAGGACCCACAGACAAGGAAGAACCGAATCCTGAGCAGCTCCTGTCTCTGTAGTTCATGGAAGCTGCATCCAAAGACCTTCAACAGTGTACAGAAATCTCTGCTTTCAAGAATAGCAAAGGACTGGGGATGTGGAGACCTGATTTCTATTCCTGGCCCTGCCAGCATCTCATCTTACAATCCTCTGTGCCTCTGCCAACCAGGGCTAGGCAGGCTGATTTACTTTTATTCATTACTTGGGTTTTATGCTGTGCAAGTTGCTGAATAAGGTCTTGTTCACACAGGATGTCACAGCAGACTTCTCGTCTGGTCTCCTCGAGCGCCCCGGTGCCAGGTGCCTTCTCATTTGTCTGACGTGCAGTCAGATAGCACAGCTCCAGCAGATGCACGAGGACCATCTACCATCGGGATGCACACAGGTGTACAGGGAGCAGCAGAGAACAGAACAGCTTGTTAGAGAGCTTGTGGGGCTCTACAGAGGTTTGCACACATCAGTGCAAAACCTCTCCCTGCGGAGCACCACCGGACCTCCGCAGCTCCCCAGCTGCAGCAGGGCCCAGCAGAAGAGGGGCAGCCATCCCTCACTGTGCTGTCACCTCACGTCAGTCTCACTTGTGGCTCAGATCTGTTCCCGATAACGCATCTCAGCTTATCAGAGAGCTGCCAGCTCCTGAGGAAAACCCCTGGCTGCTCTCAAGTGCCAGGGAGAATGGTGACAAGGCAGAGCTTCCTGGGGCTGAGGGCAGGAGCAGGCTCTGTTGACTGACAACCATCCCTTGTAGGTCCTTTACTCAGTGCCGCTATCTCTCTGCCAGTGCCAGTCTCCTCTCCCAGCTTTTTCTTTTGCTCTTTAAACTCGGGCACAGACAGCATCCCCATTTGCAGCTCTCCGAGATACTTATCTATTCAAATATACTTGTGCTCAGGCAGAGTCATTAGTTGCAGTGACAGTGCTCAAAAGAAGCATTTAAAAAGTGCACTGCACAGAGCATGGGGAAGGCAGATCCTGATAAGGGCCACTTCTTGGCAGCGCTGGGTGCTGCTGCACCACGGAGGGCTTGTCACTCTCCTCTATGTGACAAAGCAAATGGAAAAGCTCCAAGCTGCCATACAAATTGATCTCTCTGAAATCCTGCTCCATAGCTCATCAGGAGCAGAGCACAAACACCCAGGGAGTGCTGCACGGAGCAGAGCCCGCCAGCTCCGGGGCTTCACTGCTCTGCATCCATTGTGGTGAGTGCTCTGTCCTGGCAGCAGGAGATGCTCTGTTACTCCGGTGGGGTATTTGCTCAAGGGCAACGAATGACCTTTTGCCCCGGTTATAAAATTAGACATGGAATGAAAGGAGGCAGAGGAACCAGTCTGCTGTCACAGAAGCCCTTGTGATGCAGGTGTTAATGAACACAGTGGTGTGACCAGGGCCCTTACTCCCAGGCAGCTGGGAACAGGCACAGCATGCCCAATCCTGCATGCCAGAGCACACGGCTATCCCAAACCAACACTGTCTGGCTACCCTTTAGCAGCATTCTTAGCCACCCTCTCAGCCACTGCTCAGGGTTCCAATCCCTCTTCTGCTAAAAATTCCCTCCCACAGAACAATCCTCCTAATAAGATCCAGGGAGCTGCAAAGCAGAGCCAGAGCCAAGGCCAGCTGAGACAAGAACTCCAAGTGTGAACGCAGTGGGGAAAGGGACAATGTGAGAGCCCTGACAGCCAAGGGGCTGCAGTGCAACACCCTGGCTACTGACCAAGGCAACCAACATTTGCTCTGGGAGCTGTGAAAAGCTGAAGGACACCAAAACCAAGCCACTAATAATGAAAATAAGCATTTCCCATATTCATTTGTTGTCATTTGTAACAGCAGCACCTCCCAGCTGTTACAGAGGAATGAATGCACCTCACCTCTACCAGCCATCAGCAGCGCCAATCACACAACCAAACACGCTACAGAGGTATTTTTGTTGTTAGTGTTCATTATGTTCATTATGCCTGAGAGACCGGTGATAGGCAGGCAAGGGGTCTGTTCTGGATGGCAATGCTGGTGAGAAATCGCTCTCCCGTGCACCAGAGGCAGCTGCTGATGGCACCTGACCAGTGCCACTGAGCACGACTTGGGCAGAGGAGGGGAGAGAACCCAGTGTGCTCTGCAGCACATTGGTCTCCTTTTCAGACAGAGGAGCATCGGGATGCTCTGATCTCTCACCAGCAGATACAGGAGATCTCAGGGGACTCCGCATCACAAGCAAAGCTACAGCACTGTCAAACGCGCCATCTTACCTCGGTGTGTGTTTCTAAAGGGACATGAGTCAATCTGAAGCCTGACAGCCAGAAACATGGCCTGACAAACCTTCCCAGCACTATCCCACCCAACCGCCCCTCTGACGCTGCCTGCTCCGCAAGCGTCTCTTCTTGTTTCTAAATTGTCTCCTTTTCTTGTGCGTGTGCATGTCTAAAAAAGCTCAAGCAACGGGAAAAATTCTTTCACATACCAAGTGCAATCAAATGTACAAACACATGCTCAAAAAGACAGCAAAATTCTTTTAGCTTCCTCTAATCTCTCCGGATAGCTTTACGCTCCAGCTCTCAGGATGGCATAGGAATAGTGGAGCTGTATTTAGATCAGTTCGCTCGGGACTGGAAAGGTTCAGCTGCAGCTACACAGAAGTTGGTGCGGGTGTTTACCTGGCTTCTCAGACAGACAGCTTCTGACACCCAAGTGAGCTGATCTAAAGTTAATTCAGACAGACCTCTGCTATGCTGACGTCTGCTGGGAAGAAATACTCTTATGTACAGGAACCTCAGTATTTCCTGCGGTGACAGCAAAGTAACAAATAAATCTGACTGCAGAGGGATAATGCCTGAGATGATGGTATTTCTTTACCTCCTCGTGTGCATCTGATCTAATGCCTGCTCAGTCCAGCACCCACCTGAAACACAACCGTGCTCTGCTGTCTCACAGCCTGGGGCAGGAAAATGCAGCCAGGTTTCACACACGGTTGAGCGAGCTGAATTCCAGAGAAATGCTAGAAACGAACACCTTATTTTCTGCTTTGAAAATAAGAAAGGAGCGTAACGTGCTTAAACGTGGAGCTGCTGATACCATCTGTGGGTTACCTTAAGCAGTCAGCTATTGCCTAACGTGATGGGTGCCTGCCAGCTCCGTGTCTTCCTGATGAACAAATAGGGGTTTCAAGATTTAATTACTACCCGGGGCAGTCCCCGAGGGGTAAAGAGTTAAGCTATAAACTGAGACTTATGAATTATAGATGGCGGCTCCTCCCATTTCAGAGAAGCCAGAGATGTCTCGGACAGAAAGCACCAAATAAGTGCTGCTAAGATCAAACAAGATGGTTAGAAACATCTCCCACGGTTTGGTGAGGGGTGCATGGCAGAAGTTCGTAGGTCATCCCCTTGCTAACCCTGTGCTGCTCCCTGCAAGCGGCCGCGGCTCAAAGGCCCTGGGTAGCACCTGAACCTCCCAAGGGCTCGGCACACGCAGCTCCCACAGACACAGTCACAGCAGCCATTAAATCAAAGCGAATCTGCCCTCCCACCCCCCAACGTCGTTACCAAAAGGGTTCGTTAAGAGTCATTAGTTCACCCTTCCTTTCAGACCAAATGAATGGATTCCAAAGCATCCAACTTACCTTAATGAGGAACAAGAGTGCAGCTGGGTATAGAACATGGCAGAACAGTCACTTCTACACAGACACAACCTCACCATCACAAAAGCACTTTCATCTAATCTGTCGTTATCTTTAGAAATTCAATGACCTCTGTTTTAAATAAAAGGCATTAGGCTGACAGAAATCCTCTGGGAGAAGCCAGAGAGCAGCACGTGGCTTCTGTTTGCTCTCACAGAAATGTCATCTTTGACATTCAAACAGGACACATATATTTTAAATAATGTCAAGAACATTCTCAAAATACCTCATCAGGACTCACACGGAGGTGGGAAGGGGGGTGGGGGCATGGGGAAGTTATGTTTCATGAGATGGATGGTTCCGTTTCACAGAGATGCGCTCGGTTCCCAAGCAGGACGTATGGAGCATCCACGCGGTTCTGGTGCTGAGTCACTAATGTCATCAGACAGGGTGAGAGCGCGGGGAGGCCCCGGGACGGCCGCGCTGCATGCGGGCTGGGGGCTGGGAGCACTCGGCTACTTAGCATTCCATCTGTCATTTGGTTTTAGGATTTGCAATAGGAACAGGAGATGAAGAAATAGTTTAAGGAGATTGTAACATCACAGCTGTCAATCGTGAGCGTTCCAAAGGGAGGAATGACAGATATGTAAGCCCATTCAAAGCAAAATAAGGTTTGCAGTCTTTTTCCCTGACCCAGATTTACTACAGAGGCAACTTAATGCAAATACGCATCAAACGGCAATTCACATTTGCTCTAAAATCACTTAACGGGAGCTGAAAACATTAACCCCCAGCAACAGAACCAGTTCCAGAGAGTCAGATTATTAACTTCCAGCGGTGATTCGGGGAAAAGGGGGAGGAGAGGAGAAAAGGGGAGAACTGAACGAATGAGGTTGTGTCAATTTGTAGGTGGTAGTCACTCTGTCGAGAAATCCAGGGGTCAGTCAACAGGGGTAAACAAACTCACAAGAGAACTCGGGAGGGCCTCAGCACGTAGCGCTGATTAACACGCTAAAGTTAATCTGAAGGGACAGCTTTGAGTGTTTAGCCTAGGAAAGACAACAGTCCGATTGGAGAGTCATTACTGGTGCACGCAGGCTTTGAAAACTAGCCAGGGACCGTGCACACTGGGCTGTCAAACCATGGGTGGGTTTAATTAGTGAAGGCTCAAAGCAGCCAGATGAGTTTCCGATTCATCTATTTAACCAAATTTGTGCGCCACAAAGCACCGCTGGCATTTCCGCTCCGAAAGGGAGGTTTGGGGCAGCGCTTCCCCACTCCGCTGCCACGCTGCAGGGCTGCCACACTTGGAAGGCAAACACGGGCAATGCAAACAACAGCCCAGAGCCAGATTTGCTCAAACTTTCAACAACTGATCTCCTTCTGACTCCAGTTTCTTGCCTGTCAGCGGCAGCAGAAGGGAATTTGTTCTCTTGTGAACATGTTACCTACTTACACCAAAGCAATTCATCTAACACAGCTCCCACCCACTAGACAGGAACCCCAGGGGCCACGACTGCGCGGTCAGCTCAGAGCCTTGCAGAAGCTGCAGGAGATGCCAACCCTCCCGTGGCGGAGGCCGGGGACCATTTTCCAGTTTGCAAACTTTCCGTTGAATAACCCCCTTTCAACAGTGCAAAACCGCAATGGATGAGTCTACAAGAAGTCACGCTAAAAACCAACCAAAATAAACACACTAGTGGGAGAGTGTGGATGAGCGAGAGCGCTGGCGGAGTTAGGGCTGAGAGTAAAGCTGGAGATGAGCAACACTGGAGGAGAAGGGACAAGGCAGACAGGAGATGGAGTGACGTGACAACTGGAGGCACATTTCAGCATTCTTACCTCTGATCGGTGTACCACCTGGTGAGGTAATTTGAATGCAAATAAGATTAGAGAGAAGCATTAGTACAAAGAGGAAAGGAAGAAAACTGTAACTAAAAAAGCAGAAAGTTTTTTTCAAGCTAGAATTTGTATTAGCGCGATAGGAATAAACAAAAAAGAAACTGATGTGCAGTAAAAGTCAGAGTGACACTCTCGGGGGGTTAGTAAAGCTCATCGCTTCCAGGAGTGCAGCACCCAGCCTCGCATCTCACCACTGCTGCCACTGGGGCCACGGCGCGGGCTGAACTGCCACTGCCGGCCGGCCTCACCGCTGGCATTCACCCCGCCAGTGCTCAAGCAGCTGAGATGGAGGACACGTCGGGAGGATGGTGCGGTGCCCCTTCATTCCTTACAGAGCAAGGAGTGCGTGGCCTGGGGCTGTGTGACCGCGAGTGCTGGGCAGGAGGGGTGGCAAGCGCATGGTGGCGGGCACTGGGTGCAGTTTCGCTATGTTAGAATGACCAGTGGGACAAAATCTGCTTGCTTAAAGAAATTAAACTTGGGGGAGAGTGTAACAAATCAGTTTTGAGCTATTCTCTGCATTTGCTTAAACCCTGCATCGGGTCCCCTGCGGCAAAGAAATCGGTGTCACGCAGAATTAACTTTACACAGAGAAGTATTTCTAAGCGAAGTGGTTTCTGGTAACGTAACAACGGCACGCTAGCCAGATCTCTGTCGTTCCTGCCTGATTTGGATGTTAGCCGGAGGAAGGAATCCCACCCTCTTTATAAGGCACCGGAGATAATTTTACATGCTGTAATGAAGAGTATCTTATAAGGAGGGCTTCTCTGGGACTGAGGTTCAGTTATCCTATGGCAGTGATCTGTAAAAGGTTCGTTTCTGAGGTCAATGTGTTTAGCAAGTGGAAGACCCACTGGTCAGTGTCTTGAGTTCAGTGCACGATCAGTAACGATGCATGATTCACAGGGAGATGCTCCAGCTGGGCAAATTGGCAGGGAACCCTTCTACTCCCCACTTTTGTCCCCTTGGTCTTATTTTGCACATATGAAGGCTGTTAGTATAAGGGAGAGATTCATGCAGATCGAATCCATAGGCAGTTCATGGTATGTGTTGGTTTTATGCAGATTTGTAAGATCTGAATACCAAGCACTTACCAAAGAAAACTGAGGAGTTTAAACAGACAGAAAAACAGGGTTAAACAGGACACAGTGTGTCAGATCATGTTCAGTGTATTGATTAATAAATACCAGTATGCATACAAGAGTGTCGTGTATCTCAGATTTACAGCTCATTCCATTATCCACAACAATGATCACCCAATGGGAAAGAAAGACAGAAAAGAATTTCTGTAAATACAAAGAAGCATATTTTAAGCACGTTTAACTTGCCTCTTAAAAAGTAATTACAATATTTATACTTATTCTCTGTCTTTCCTAACTATCCTTCCTTGAGGCAGAGTCCCTTCTCTGAGCAGGAGCAGCAATTCAAACTACTCATTTTAGCATTTTCCTCTGCCAAGATGACATTACCCCATCTTAACTTTATGTCTAGTTATATTTTCTGACGCATTCTATCCACACATGACTGAAGCATCAGGAAAGATCTTGCAGTCACTGAAGCTGTGGGTAATCTCTCCCGTACAATAATAAATCTGCTGCTTATTTATCTATCTTAGTAACCACCACTGCCCTTGATGGAATACTTACACCCAGAGATACTTGCATAGAAAAGCACAGCCATGGAGAATGGGGTTATTTCTCTTTGCCTGTTTGGAAAGTTTGCCAAGGGTTATTTTTGTTCTGTTTGGTCTAGGGCCTCCCTCCACCCCTTCCATCGTTCTCAGAATTAAGAAAAGCATCACCACAGTGTGTCACTTCCCACGGGAACTGTGCAGTGACTTTGAGCGTGAGCCCGAGGGGCAGAAAACAGGACTTCCTTCTCTCTCATCTGGCTGAAATGGGGTTTGTTGTTCTCTCCTAGAACTGAAAAGATTCGCAGCAAATCTTTAGATCTACTCCCTGCAGAGGCTAAACCCTTTCTCTAATATGCAATTGTCTACACAGAGCTTTAGGAGCAACTGCATACTTGAAAGCAGATTCCCTAACACGCAAGTGTGACCAGCTCGTTTTTCCTGCATTAAGTCCCAATCCTCCCAGTCTCTGAATGTAAGCCAATCCTTGTGGGAGCAGCAGAGAGGCAGGCCATATTTGGCACACTGTTAGTTCTGGGTCTCTCTCACCTTTGCAAAGTTAAGACGCTCAGTCTTTGTGCAGAGTACACTGCTAGGGGGAGTGAACAAGGTTTTCCTGTTGGTTTCTAAATTTCCTCTTCTAGAAAGAATCAAAGTTCTCGTTCTCCGTTCATGTCATATGACAACCCATCTCTGACTACCGTCCTTTCAGGGTGTCACTCAAAAGGACCGGATCACAGCATGTAGGCCACAGAGTGCCTGCCAAGTCTGTCAAGTGACAGAGGTGCCATCACATGAACCATTATTGAAGCCGTCTTGTGCCTTGTGATCACGAGGTTACTTTATACAAAGGGCATCTCAAGATCAAACTTTAAACCCTAGGGTGGTTTAAGGGCGTATGGGGTGAGTAGCACCTCGTACAATCACTTCAGCAGGAATAAATGCTGACCCTGACGTCCTCTGTGTACTGGAAGTGTGCAGCTAAGCAGCCAAAGCAAGGCAAACCATAGGATGATGTTGGAAAATTCCCTGGGATTATTTGTATCAGTATTTCCCAGCGTCGAGGAGGCTTTGTTGGAGAAGGGACTTGGCTTTGCTGACATCAACTCTTCCCAGACCTATCAACAAACCATTTCATTATAGGAAACTATTTCATCCCTATCAAAAAAATCAAAGCAACGTCAAAGAAAGAAATCAAAGCTCTTGCTGGCCACAACTAGGCATTAGGGTAATGCAAACTTGAATCTCAATTGCAATGGGAAGACTGTGTGAATCACACTGCTGCTGTGTGGGCCTCAGACAGCAAGACCCACATGTGCAGTACAGGTTCTTCAAGCACATAAAACTTCGGCTATCAATTGGTTGGCCATGCTATTATTTCAAACTTTGTCCAGTTAGTCCATTCTGAGTGAGCATCCATCCCTGTATGGCTTTCCTGATCTTTTTTTTGGATAATACTACCCAATCTCCATTCTTTTGGGCTATTCTTATACTCACTGTCTCAAGTTGTTGCTTGTCTCTTGTTTGGACTTGAAGTTGTATCTTGACAGGAGTTGAATGCCTTTTGCTGGGGCCTGAATGCTGGCTACCAGCAGCGAAGCAGGACAGAGCAGTCACCATCCACACTGCCGTTTCACAGGCACCACCTCTTATTGCAAGTTCACTGTGTATGTTGAGCATGGTTTTGGTTTCCATGTAAGTAGTGCTTCTACCCATGGGACCAAGACTAAAATGAAAATGCTTGCTGGAAACTGCGAGCATAAATGCAGTGAGATGATCTGGTGAGCAGCTTCCCACTGCTTCTTCATTAGAGGCACCCACACTTTCCCAGACAGTGAATGAAGTCACCTGCAGAGCCCTCTCTGGTACTTCACTGGCAGTTAATTGCCCGAAAGCCACACTAGGGTCTAGAGCACGGTTCTGTAACTCAGTTAATTGACGGTGATTAAAAAAGAATGATGCTTGTTGTAACATCAAGTTCCCTAATAGATGCAAGATGGCAATGCTCCCTGAATTTCTGGAATTTCTGCATGGCAAAGATAACTGTTTGTTAACGGTCAGGAAATTCACTTATTCTAATTTGACATTTTGTTCAGAAGCTTTCTGAAGAACGAGGTGGAAGAACAATTCAAGTATGAAACTCACTGGAAGTATCCAAGAGTTTTGTGAGCGTGAATGCCACCACAGTTGCTTTGAAGTCTTTAGGAGCTTGTGATCCAAGAATCCTTATGGAATAGCTGTGAAGCATCAGCACAATCTGATCTGTATTGAGACAGTTTCTGCCACATCATGAACTACCTTTAAAACATGGTTGGAGGTGCAGTGCTGACCCGTGTGGGCCAGAACCCTCATACGGGCATCATTTGCTACTACAGTCTGCTGACTGTTTTAAAATCAGTTCAGCCAAGCAGGCTTTAAAATGAAATGGTGTGCTGGGGAGGTTTCCCAGTCCAGAGCTGGCCTCAGATTCTGTGTCAATGGCTGAGAAGCAATGACCAAAGCTATGCACCCTTGGCGAGAACAGGGAGTTGTCCTGAGTCACTGCATTTGCAGAAAAGCAGCTTCTCAACAAGAGGTGGGAAGTACTAACGAGATGAGCAAGGGAGAATTTTGCTACAACCAGCATGAGTCAGAGACCTTGCCTTTGCCTTGATCTGTGATAACAGAGATGAAAATCTGTGTATATTTGTGTTCTCATCTCTAGAGCAATTACCCCAACACGTACTGGCAAAACAACCCAAGAGCTGAACTCAGAATGAATTAAGCATTATTCTGGAGGAAAGATCTACGTACTGGGCCAGGGGGGGAAGAGGAAAAAGCCTTCTAAATGTAAAGAGTTATGTTAACTACCGGGAGGTTTAATAAGAAAAATGCATATACGCAAATATAGATGCAATTAGGAAATGAGGATGGCAGGGCGGAGGGCAGACATAAGTTGCATATTTGCTACTGACAGACATCATTATTCTAGGGTCAAAAGAGCCTAAGATGACAGATCGGTTGCCTTAAACCTCAGACTGTAGTACCTTGACATGAGACGAACACACGTCTGGAAAGTGATGTTCAGACCCCACTCAGGCACACGATCCAACTGCATGTGAGTACAAAGATGGGCCTGAAGGCCCCGGAGCACTGCATGCCCACATAGCTTTGAGCCTCAGGAGACAGCACCTCTCTCAAGCATGTGTTTCTTTAGCTGTTTATTCCACACAAGGAGCCTGAAGAAAAATCATTCCTCAGCTCCGAGTTAGACTCCATAGCAGCTTTGACCTTTATGACCTTTATTTAGGACATCTGAATAATAACATGTTATGTACTGGGTGAAGGTCAGACACCCTATATATGCAATACTGAGCTGACGCTGTGCTGTAACTATTTTAACTATATTACATCTGTCTAAGTTTTATTGGGTTTTAATTAAATGAAATTAAATGAGCGTATATTTAGATTGAGACAGTATAAACTGACATTCCTGCAGATATGCCAGGCTGGCTGTAAGATATGATCTTAATGGAGCAGAGACTTTGCAAACTATTAAAACTCCCTCATATAATGAGGTATCTATTTAAATTCTTTTCTTTGAAAAATAATTCTGCCCCACTATGGTGTAGGGCTGGAAAGCTCAATTAGCATCCTGCAGAATGCATCAGAGACTGCCCGACCCATCACGCTTCTCACGCAGAGAGACTGCTGCCACGTAAGTGGAGCCCAGGCACTTCAAGGGCCAGTCCCTACTTGGTATAGGCCAGGAACACAGGAAGGAGCCACAGATGCTAGCAGGGGTCGAAGCTCCGGGACATGAGAAGTGGTGAACTTCTCACTCCCCACTCACGCAGCAGCGGAGCCAGAGCCCTGGTGAATCCTGGTATCTAATCACCAGCTTCACTCATATCTAGAATTCTCTTGCACTGAACTGTGGAAACCTCCCTTACTACATTAGAGAGCTAATCAATTCCTTTTGCAAGTCTGAGAATGTGTGCTGCTCATTGATTTCTAAAAGGTTCCCTTGACACATCCCTTGGTAATTACTGTGTCTTCAGCAAGCAGCCAGCTCTAGAGTTTGAATCCCAGGTGAAATATTCAATTGAGATGTTGCTGAAGAAGAGCAAATAGGAAGCAAAACTTGGACACAGTGACAGAGTTTACTGGTTTGTTTTCAAACTTTCTATCTCACTAAACTTGTGAAGCAGTTGGTAGAGAGGCAGCCAAGTGCTTGTGAAAAGGAGGCTGGAGAACATACAGCGAGTGCATCAGGAGCTGCCTTGCTGCTCATTTATGGTAATTTCTGATGCTGATTTAGTCAGCTACGAAGTGAAACATATCCATGTGTACTTTCCTATTGCTGCTTCCTAAAGCTTCGCAGAATAATTAACAAGTGTGATATTTTCTTTCAGCGCAAACAGATCAAGATTAAACCATGTTGTGGGGGAGATAAGCTAAAGGTCACTGGGAAATTTCATAAGCCATAAATGCATTAGTATAATTAGTGCTCACTGGTACATCAAGGTGGGATCAGGAGTGTCACGCTGGGTTCTATTTTTGATGAGAGTGATGTCTCATTACCCACTCCCCCAAGTAAAATCCTACTTCTTATTATCCGAGCATCATCAGATTTATGCAGAGGACTCCTGCTATGGGGAAATGTGTCAAGACATTCACCTTGCTAGGAGGAAGATAGTGTTGCCCTGGCAGCAGCACTCATAACAAATGGTTTTTGAGTGCCCAGAGACACATCACGGCCAGGCAAGACATTCTGTCTCTTATTTAAGCATGAGACCTTTCCAGAATGAAGCCAATTCAGCTCTGGTCCTTCTGCACTTTCAGCAGGATACCATGGACTTTTTTTCCCCAGGCTAAAGCTGCTATATAGTGATGTTATGCATTGTTAAATATCCTCTGCAATTCACGCCAGGGAGCTGCTTTTCATCAAGTGAACAGAGCGATGTTTTATTTTCTTTAATTCTCTAATGGGTTTTACAGTCCTGAGAGACTGAACAGTGCAGTGCAAAAACAAGAGTTTCTCACTAAAATGAGTGCATTCCAAGCCACCCACAAGGACTAAGCATCTGTATTTCTAAAGCTAGTATTCAGCTTATCAAATAACAAACAAGGAATTGTATATTTCAAAACTGCATCCACCCTCCTTTGAAATCCATTGGATTGCTGCTTCTTAGATTTTTCCTTATTCTTGTAGTGTCACATAGTGAGAGTGATAAAGATCTCAACAGCAAGCGGAGCATTGTCTTGCAGAGTCTCTGTAAGGAGTGCAGTAGTACATGACCGCTGATTGTAAAACTTCAACCAGCATCTCATTATACTGATCTGCACTGTGCAAGGGTTGCTGAGACCTGCTGAGCTGGCAGCAAAATGACTTGAGTCTAGCAAGGATTTGTGGCAATGTCCAGAAGAAGGAATCTGGCTGATGTTCCAAAAAGAATGTCCATGCCCATCTCTTATAACAAGCCACGATATCCTGGCAGACAGGATCAGCTCCAAAACCTGGTCTCATGTTGTAAAAGAAACAACCTCAAATCAAATCGACATTTGAGTTTGGAATTGTATGTCAGCATCACGAGAAAAAGCAATAGCATCAAGAGAAAAGGCAGGAAGAGTGTGGTTGTTGAGATGCTTACTTGCTTTGCTATCTTACCCGAGCGGAGCTGCTTGATTCTCCCATTGCTAGTTGCAGTGTCAACAGGCAGGAAGTCCTTGAACCAGGAGATTTCGGGATCGGGGTTACCACTGGCAGCACAGAGCATCGTGGCTGTGCGGGCCTTCTCCACCACCTTCAGCTGCGGGCCCATATCAATGGTTGGGAAGCCAGCTGGGAGGTGGTCTTCTGCAAGAAGAAGAAAAAGCAGACAAGGTTAAACAGAAATGCTCTGGCATAGCAGTGGGATGTAGTTGTAGTGACAGCGCTACCATTGCACAGCATCTGTGCCCCTGCTGGAAAACAGCAGCTAGACCTCCCTACTGAGAAGGTTTTCAAGCCCTTAAAGCACATTAGGCTCTATAATGAGCATTCATTATACCAATAGAAGCTTCCACTAAATTTAACTCCGTTTAAATCAATTGCCTTGGGAAACGTCTATAATTTTCATTGATACGTAAGCTCATCTATTGTTGTTAATAATTCCATAAAAGCAGGTATTTGCCTTTCTGTGGGAGGACCGAGTTGAAGATAACAGACAAATGCAATGCCAAATAGTTTGAGGCATCTTGAAAAGCAACAGCTAAACAATAAAACCCCTCAGAATGGTCCAGAGAGGCCCATTTTCTCTTTTTTTTTTGACTAGGAACGCTCTGTCACACTAGTAGGATGGACTGTAAATCTCTTCCTCGTGCCCTCAAATCTGATTCAGAAGGCTTTTAGAAACTAATGAATGTTAAGCTAATGAGCCACGCTCTGCTCCGAAGCCGCCCTGCCAAGGCTGTGCCGTGGCAAGCTCCTGGTGCATTTGGAGGGCTGCAGACAACAACGGAGATGTGTGACAAATGGTCAGTGTGCACTCCGGCACGTCTTGCAGAAATACCATAAAATGAAGCCCCGCCGTAACTGCTACACCATTCATAGAGCAGGTATGAAAACAGTTAATTGGGTTTGCTGCTGCAGAGCACGCTCAGGTAAGGCTGGGTTGAATACATTAGGCAGCCTTCGCTGATAAGCCAAGGCATGCTCCAACATCCTCGTTCAATAGCAGCTGCAGAACTGAGCTCATTTACTCATTCTGTACCGAGATGTGCTGTACTCTGCTAAGCCCGAACTGCAATCAAAAGGACATACTTTCACAGAACAAAAAAAAAAAAAAGAAAAAAAAAAAAGAACTTGAAGAACATTAAGAAGCTTTTAAAGCACCGGAAGCTCAATTATTTTCAGTATGTTTCTTCTTTTTCCCATTTGAAGGGAACTTAGGCAAACCTTCCTCCCTTGCAAATCCAATTCTGCGAGGCTCCCAGCTCATTGCAGTGTTTAAACGAACAAGATCTCAGCATTTTCCAAAGTCCCAGAAGAGCCTAAGCGTGCTGCAGTCCAATTTCTCCTGCTACCATCACACACGTGGACCCGCATCTCCTCACTCCTTCTACCTGTTCTACCACACCAGCAGCACAAACACAGCTTTATCTTAGCTAATTCCTCCCCAAGGCCTCAGGAGAATTCCCAACACCCATGACTTGCTTGCACACCAAGACTGCAGCAGAAAGCAACATCTGCTGTAAACAAAACATTGCCCTGGAATAATTTTTTTTCTGTGTGGTTAAGAGTGGCTATGAGACATCGAGGTTTTCTAAAGGAAAAAGAAAGGTTCCTGATGCTTATTTAGAGCACAAACCGTATTTTATCCCTCAGACAGGCCTCCCTAGAAACCTCTGTCATCGTGAGCATACATAAAAGGGATATTTTTATTATTATTATTATTATTAAACGAAAGTTACCAGTAGAAACTAGTTCTTCTTTAATTTGCTCTCCATTGATTTTCAAAGACAAAAGGCACATAGAGCTTAGCTGGAATGACACCGGAGCTGGCATTCAGTAACAAGCAGCAGAAGCTCTCGATACCAAGCAATCACAACGCATACTCCTACATGGCTGAGAAGAAACAAACGAAGGGCACAAACAGAAGCATGTTCTGGTACGGACTGGAAAGCAAAGGAAGATACGTACGAGAAGTAAAGAGTGACATTCCTTTGGATCGAGGCCATGTTTGCCTAAAGTGCAGCACCTCGCTATTTATGACACTGGGAGCAGATGTTTATTCTGGGGAGGCCGAAACCCTGAAGTGATCTAATCTAATCGCCATGCTTCGTATTTGCAGGGCTGGTTTGTTCAAGATTTTACATGGAATGCACTAAGCTAAGTCTCACCTCGTTAACTTTGTCCAAAGTCCGTGCAGGGGGTTAGCAAACAGCTACGGCAAATCTAAAGCCAGTATTTGTGCAAGAAATCTCTTCCCATCTGCACTGATCCTTTGTCCACAGAAATGAGAGAGGGCAGAAAATCCTTCCCAGCATCTGATCCGTGGGAAGTGGCCTGCCAGCAGCACTGCAGCTTCACTCAGAATGAACCACAGACCAGCAGCAATGCATGAGGGATGTCCCCACATCCCTACACTACAGGTGACGACAGGAGCTCGGAACTGCTCCTGCCATGCCTTCCCCTCCAGCAAAAGTCTAATGGAGGGCTAATTACGAGGCTCAGTCATGCCTCAGCTCCTCTCAGCCCTCGCTAGCTGTGCTGACTTGTCTGCACACGGAGCCCGCCAGTAATAGCTATCCTCCTGTTCACGTCAGTATGTGGGCACTCTTATTCTAGAAAATGCATTTGCCAGCACTTGGTTTTACTCAAGGACAGCTAGTATGCTTTGAATACACATTAAAACAGGCTACGAACTTACTTTCAAATGCAGATTATCTAGACAGCAGCTCTTCTTTCTGGGATTCGGGTACTGTCAGAAGGGATGTATCTCAGGTAGGCATTAGGTTAGAGCAAGCAAAATCCAGGCACAAGCAGGAGTTTTTCAGGCACTGCAAGCTCTAATTCCCTCCTTAAGAGCACAGCAGCAGAAGCAGGAATGACAGAGAGGAAAACAAGAAGAGAAGAGAGGGAGACAACAAGAAAGAAACGAGCGGATTTTGCAATTGCAAAGTGAAACTTGGAAAAGGCACAGCCTGGCCGAGGTCTTGCTAGCAGCAGTCACCAAGGAGCCAGGAATGTCCCTCTGGCATCTAGCGTGACAGCATGTGCAGAGGATATCTCATGCTCACTCGACAGCTCGCCTTGCTAATCTCCTTGCCGAGGTGACAGAAATCTAACCTCCCGCTCTCACAGCTCTTTTGTGCCACAGATTTCCCATCTTTAAGGGGGAAGAGAAGGTAAGAAACCTTTCCCACAGCCCCAGACTGCAGCTGAAATCTCCATTACAGACACTGCAATTACGTAACGCGTTTATGGGCTCACCAGATAAACACCTTTCTCGAGGCTGCTGCTGGGAGACACAGCCATCGGGGCCTCCTTATTTCCTGTATCATTCCAACCATCAGCTGAGGATAAGGACACTGAGGCAACTGAAATGTACGTCTTTTGAGAAGCATGGATCAGTCACAGCGTGGAATGGCGCAGCAGCTGCTTACAGGAGAGGCCTGCAGGAGAGCCCATGGTGAGCACAGCTGTTGATAGCTGAATCCTGCAGGATTACCCCCAGGATGTTGCTCAAAACTTGTAATCTCTTAGAGAAGAGGAAAACTGGGTATGAGGTTCCTGCTAGTGCAAACCTTGTATGGCACTCGTTGGTCTTGCATCCATGCAGCTGTGTTTTGCAGGTCATACTGTGACTTAGCACCTGCAAAATCTACCCCCCCCCCCCCCCCCACCACTGTGAATTTCCTTTGTGCCAACATAATTCTCAGAAACGGTGTTTTAGAAAAGATAGTGAAAGCTGTAAACACGTTTATGGGTGTTATTTGTCATATTCCTCTTTGTACAAAAGCCAGGCCTGCTTAGTATCGTAAGTCCAATTGTTCAGAGTGCCGAGGGAGAGGAAAAAAATGATACCCAATATAATTTGGAAACAGCAAAAAGCAACTTTTCTATACGTTACAGCCACAGCTGTAAGGTGAATTCTCTTACAATCTATCAAAAGCCATTGCCCCATTGGAAGGGGTGTTCTCAACTCATTTCTGGTGAGATATTGGGCCCTACCCGCTCACAGGGCTGGAAATTGCTTTTCTAGCCCACTGGCTTCTGCCAGTTAGTGTCAGCTGAGGAACTTCCAGCCAAACATCGGTGTTAGGGTAGGAATAATTAAAATATAACATAGCTTTGTTTTCTATTCTGCCAGCTCCCTGAAGCCAGGCAGGAACTTGCAACGAGACAGGAAATGGATTGAGGGCAGAGAGAGATCTCTGATAGATGCATTTGACTGCAGTCAGCACTGCACAGGAGCAGGATGCGCGCACCAAAGGTTATTCCCCTTCTTCCCTACCCGTTTGGTGGGCCAGGCTGGGATCTCACCCAGTTACAGCCATCAGTGCTGAAGCAGTCCTGGTGAGGCAGGGGTCTGAAGCAATGGAACATGGGATGCTGGGGTGGGGGGTTTGCAGAGGTAACCTTTGCCTACTGATGGACTCACGATTGATGGATCAGTGAAATTACTTTACACATTTCACAGGCTTCCAAAGCTCCCCCTGATTCACTAAAACGCATCAGCAAATGGAAAATTATCAGTGCAAGAAAGATAGCCTGGGCAGTCGGCAATATTAACTAATGAAAGATGCAAGCCAGTAAGATCGTAAGCGCACCACAATCCAGGACATCTGTTTGCTGAATAAACAGCCCTAATTCCTTCAGCACAGGTTACACAGTGCAGCTATTCAATTACCACAAGACAATCAAAAGCACTGGAGCAATCCGGCGGCCCAGAAGAATGGCATCATTTTACATGATAAGAAAACCCTGACACGGCGCCGCTCAGCTTCAACTGATGCTGCACAAAGAGCAATTTATCAGCCATTTTGAGGTGACGCTCTCCCTGCATCCCCATCCTTACAGAAACCCCTAAAGAAGCTCACCAACAGCATTATCCCAATTTGTGGCCTCCAAAGGCTGCCTGGTGCCGGGCTACGGCCCGACAGGGAGAGGGAAGAAGTGCGTGCTGCTGCAGCAGCCAAGTCTCACGCAGGCTAATTAATGCCCTGTTGACACTGGCACCGCCTTGTAATTGCCCAAGGAAAAGGTGGGGCAGTGAAACCAACCTGTTTCAAAGGCAGCAAAGTTAATTGCTGGGTTAGCAAGTATAAAACAGTTTCAGGCAGGCAGAAAGCACGAACAGTCATCTATTGATGACAAGGCTCTTAATGACAAATCTGCCGGCTCGGTATGACATCACGCCAACGTGACGTGCTGAAGCTGCCTGCTGAGAACGGGAGAAGGGTGCAGATGAATGGGTGGGTGTGGAAATTAGCTCCAGAAGGACTATTCTGTGTCACGGTGCAACCACATGAATTACTGCACAAGAGCTTACTGTAAACAAAGTATTCGCTATCTCCCAGAAAGATCACAGCAGCAGCAGCAAAACAGTTCACAAAAGAAAGAATCTGAGTCAGTCCAAAACAAAGAAAGTACTGTAAGGAAAACTGAAGAAAATACAAGACTAGACATGGCAGAAGGGGATCAACTCTCAGGCTGACTGCTGCCTGGGGGGCTCGCAGCGTGGGAGCTGCTGGACCTGCTCAGCCTGGAGGTTACGAGCCCATAAAACACCCACTGGGGACAGCACTAATGGTTGCTGCCGGAAGGGCAATGCTCACATCATCCCTTTGTGGCAAGATGGCAGGGCAGGATGCTCCTCCTGAGAGCCTGTGAGGGCAGCACAGTGTACCCCTCGCACTCGGGTCTCCACCAGCACTGAGACGGCCGGGTCCAGCAGCAGCTTCCATTGCAAAGAGGCAGCTCCTCTCTTCTTCACAGATAACAACCTGCGACCTGTGCTTGGCAGAGGGCACACACAGCTGATTAACTGCTGCTGAAGCTGACTCAGAGCAGACCAGAAGCAAGCACTCAGTCACATCCTTGGGCAAATTAAAGGTTTGCACCTACAACCCACTGTTTCAGACTGCAGTTTAGGGATCTTCCTAACAAATAACAACTTCTGCTCAGGCTGTCTTAGCTGTGGAATTTGCTATCAGCTAGGAGACCTCAATCCATGCTGGAAGAAAACAATTATTTACACCTTTATCAGATTAGCCTGTGACAGCATCTATGAAATCCCTGCTACCACGTCATCCCTCAGCCATCCCAGCCACTACTTCTTGCTTCCCATTCTGATTTCCTCTCTATGACAGTCATTTCCAATCTTGGTCCTAGACTCAAGGTTTCTGGCATATCTAAAAAAGTAAAGATGAAGGAGGATTACTGCAGAAGCTCATCTGCTCAGCATGAACAAGCTCTGTACCACTGGACAGCCTACCCACTGACAGAACCTGGCTGGTGGGACGTGAAGTGCAAAGTCCCTTCAGAGGGGAAGGCCACCCTAAACCTCCTGCTCCAAGTCCAACTCTACCACAAACATAGAGCCGTGTCCACAGACAACTTATCTCCAACCACTCAAATGCACAGAAACACCTAAACAAGTATTTTTTTCCCCTATAGACTGGAGAAACCAGTCACTCATGTTAATGAAGTACGAGAAAGGGCTTAGCTGTAAGGTGCTGAAAGTCATTTAAGGGTTCAAGGTATAGCACAGCAGAAACTACAGCAAGAAATGTCAAGAATGTGGGTGAGGAAGAGCTTACACACAGGTAGAGCTGATCCTATCTGCAAGAGTCCCCTCCTTAACCCCTGTGTAGGCAGAAATTTTGGTTTATTCCCTCTCCACTGAAAAAAATATTACAGCACCATTTCAGATAGGTAAAAATAGAGTTTTGTGAAATAAGATTAGATTCTTCCAACGCCCAATACTTACAAAAACAAAACAACAGCAACAAAACAGCAAAAAATAAAATAAAATCAAAACAAAACCCAGCAGCTGGAGGTACGCCTTGAAAAAACTCACACAACTTCTTTAAACACAGTGAATTCAGAAAGGTTTTGCAGCCAGCTATTATGACTCCATAGAAAAGGAACAGTAAAAGACAACCAAGCTGTGCTTTCAGGCGGGACTGTGCCATTTGTTGGTACCAAGCGATGAAAATAACTGCCCGTAGACCTATTTTCAAACCACTGCTTCTTTTTAATATTTTATACTGAGGAATAGAACATAACGGCTGTCGCTGCACGTTTCCTTGTGACAGGATATATAAACACACTCCCACTAAAACATACCCCAAACTTCAGCCTTTTCAGAGAAAAGCACGTAAATGGCTTACTTATATTTGAAGTCATTTATGAATCCCCTGCATTTTCCATACCACTTCACCTGCACTGATGTGATATGCCATTAGCATAGAGATTTTCACTTTTAAGATGTGCAATCAATAAAGCATTTCCATATGTCATTAAATACAACGTGTGGTTAAATTAATGGAGCATTTGACTTTTGATCCATTTACGTTTGGTTGCAGTTCAGTGCAGGAAAAGATGCATGAGAACGGAGTTAATCTGACAGCAGAGCTCTCCCACGCTTTCTGACACAGAGTTTCAGATTAATGTGAAGCATTCCTGCTGCCGCTCAGCTGGAATGCTAAATCTGTTCATTTCCACTTCACAGGCCAGAACGCGAGATCTTCGGTCACTTAACTCCTACCGAAAGGGCCGGATCATGCTAAAATCTGATTTCTATTTAGCTCCTGCAGCCGGCCTGCATCACCACCCATCCTGCGGCCTCTCCTTTTCTGGGGGAACAGAAGCCCAGCACAGCAGCAGTGACCAGCAAAAAACTTTTAGGACTTGGGACAGGAGAAAGTCGTGTGCTTTGACAAGATATCCTGCTGGAAACATCTAATTCCCATGTTGTTCCAACAGCTGGTCCAAAAAGTTCCTACGAGAGAAAGCAATGCCTTTCCTTGCATTACTACTGGATAGGAAGGCACACGCACAACATGGCAGAGCAGCAATTGTCGACTTTTTAAGAATAATTGCTCTGATATTACTTGAGAGAGAAGAACAACTCCCTTTTGTCTTTCACCCTCTCCAAAATCCCCGATCAAAAACTCTTGAGAACGCTGTAAACATTCTGGAAATATCAGCTTGGAAATTAAAATTTAAGATCGTACTGGGGAGGAGCCAGAGAGTCATTAGGGAAAGCACAAGCATGCTCCAGTTCTGGGTTCACAAACTGCCAGGGCTTCAAAAGGAAAACAAATTCCCCCCCCAAGAAGAATGCCCTCCTGAAATACCTCTTTGCTCTCTGATCTTGAGGACTACACTGAAACATGAAGGCAACCTCCAAAGTCGCCAAACGGTGGGATGGAGCAGCGCTGTAATACCGTGAGAGTTTGGATCCCAAAGCTAGCAAGCAAGGTGTGTGGGCGTGGGAAAGGAGGACAAACAGACTTCAACAAAAACAGGCTCCTTTGCAGCAAACGGGCTGGAAAACACCAGCCCTACTGCTCTCCACCTCCCTTTGTTGCCTCTTCCCTGACCCTCTGCCTTTTCTCCAGTGCCATCCCTTCCTACCACTCTCCGTGAATTCTCGCGCACATGGCTGTGTCTGCCATTTCCTCGGTGGTTGTGATCTGTGCTCTGAGCAAGTGCTCAGGAAACATGTTATTAATACAGGTCTTTAGGTAAGTCAGCAAAACCAGAACACAGAACCAGTCCCAATAAAGGCCAATACAGTAAAAGACAAATGAAATCTCTACTCCGAGGTATTATTTTTTAACGACATTCAGAACAAAAATAACCTTCAAGAAAATATTCAGATACCGGGTCAGGTAATTCTACGACTGAAAACTTCTCATGTATCTTCTGTCGGAGAAATTCTATCTCCAAATAAAACAGTAAGTGTGAGGTTTAAGTGCACTTGTTCTGCTGCAGCCAATGCAGGCATAGAAATCATTTGTAAGAAGGGTGTTCAGCTCATCTGTATCCCAGGCAGATCAGTGATACGGCAAATTACTGCTTCCTATTCAGAAGCTTTAAAATACTCTGTCACATAATGCAACTGGACGTACTGGGTAACTAACTTTATTTACTTGGTGGGGAAGTGACTTTTTATAAAGGGAAAGAACACTTACCCAGAGTCAGGGACAGAAATATTTTCGTACTCTGAGTTCTATAGCCTCATGCAAGACATCACTTTCTAGAAGATCCATTAATTGCACTGGCTCCAACAGCACTTTAGATGGAGGCTCTGGTTACCTTAATAGTCTTTCAGAGACCATGTGAAGTTGAAAGGCCCTCAGCAAAAGACCAGCAGCAAGCCAGTGACTACATGCCAACATAAATAAGATGTATTTCCAGACAACTTACGGTCTCTAATGTCGGGATGATGTAATTGATCAGAGTTTAACACGGCACACATTTTTCACACAGATAGTGAGCATTACGGAGGCTCAGTGTCCTATTTACTGCTTTGTCACAGCACCTATATTTTCAGAAAGCTTCAGCCAAAGCTTTAAACACATCCCCAGTGCAGGCCCTCATGAACTGAAGAGCGTGCAACAGACAAGTGGAAAGCCGGCAGCAAAACCACAGCAGGGCCAAGTGGATAAAAATGGCATCTCTTGGCTCCCGTGGCACACAGCATGAACCAAATGCAGGAGATCAGCTAGAACTCCTTTGCCATTCAAGAAAAACATATTTCCTAACATTAAATGTATTTGCTGTTAGTCAAAGGCTCAGTTTTGCCAATGAGCAGTACAGAAACCCTGGCTTTCCCCACCTTCTAACCAACATGGGATTTCTACTTCCCAGATGGGATGGATTTGCTATCCTCAAACGTGGTCCTTGCCTATTTTCCCCAAATATAGACCAAGAAAGCTAAGCAGACGCCCTGATTTGGTGAGCTTCAGCCTCACAAGTCCCTTGAGAATGGCTAGCCTTGAAGACCGAAAGATGAGTTGGTATTTTTTCACTGCAGTGTGATCCCACTGTTATTTAGGAAGATCCTTGTGTCACCACCACACTACTGGCTGGGAAGAGCAGTCCCACAGTAGCTCCTGAGTCTTCCTTTTTTTTTTTTTTTAATTACTATTTTTTAATGAGAAATCACAGAAAAGGGGGAAAAAGGCAGTCATTGTGATGTTCCCATGCAATAAAGCCAAGGTGTAGGATAAGCAGAACTGAGAACAGCTACTGGAGGATGTCACGCTCTCAGGCTGCGTGAGTTCTGCTTCATTGCTGACTGAACGGCAGACAGCATTCAGCAGACGAGGGCTGAAGCACTGCGAGGCTGCAGGTCTCAGAAAAACAATTACAGGGAAATGGAGTGCACAAATGGGTTTGTCTCCCTTGCTCTGAACCATCTCTCCGGCTGCCCCTCACATACACACACGGCCACAGGTGCTCCAGACTGCCATGCTTTGGTGTTTCTGTGCAAGATACACACAGCCCCGCTTGCCGAAGGAGGTTGCTCCCACAGGCCCACGCTGATGGCTTCACAGGCATGATGTTGCTGCAGCCCTGCAGCCCACGCTGCCAGCACGGAGGTGCTGCACATACAGAGCTACGCGGGCACAATGTGCTGTCGCTGCCAGCTGCTGCCTCCTTCTTCTGCCAAGCTCAGGCTCAACCAGATTTTCCAGTACAGCTAACAACCGCCCTATTTACATTTCATACACCTACAGGGAAGAGAGCCTGGCTTTGCTGGAGCGGATGTCTTAGAAGGAAGTTCAGAGGCCGAAAGGCATGCTGAAGCCACAGCAGCCTCTCTGACCCGCTCCACCACAGCCCAGGTGGTTTTGCTGCAGTGACACACACACATGGAGGTCTCACTGCGAGGTGTCAGGAACAACATGGCAATGCCAGGGCTTGATTTACTGCCCAGCAAGCAGAGGCTGCCGGCGGCCGCACAGGGAGCAGTCAGGCAGCGTTGTCCTTTACAAGCACTAACGCACCCCCAGATTATGCGGCTGGAAATGAGAGCATCCTTGGGTATAACTAATTGGAAATAGGCCCTGAATTCCTAATAACTGAAGTTATCGTCCCTGGGATTTATGCCAAATTAGAGACAATTAATTTTCCTCTCTTGATTATTACACACCTTAATAGCTCTGTCCTTGAGTCGGTTCCATCCTTCATGCGCAGAGCCCTTCAGCTCAGTCGCTAAAATTTGCTGTGCATGAAGAACAGTTAATAAGAAAGTTCTGAATTAAATCCGAGTTACCGTATCAAAATCTCTCATGTTTTACAACAGAAAAAAAAAAAAAAAAAAAAAACCACACAAATGGATTCAAAGCCTACTTCAGATCCTAGATTATAAAGGCATTTGCTGCATAGCCTCTGCACTCTAGTCTTTAGAGGCCTTAAACAATTCTACATTTCCCTTTAAGATGTGCTTTTAAAATATCACATGGCGGTATATACTGATAATCAGGATTGTTTTCATTAAATGATTTCAGCGAAGTTCACTGGCTTTATTTGATATACAAAAGACTGTTTAACCTTCTCCCAAGATACTCCACTGATGTAATTACAAGCAAGAGATGAGGCACGGCTCCTCCAGCTGCAACCGCGAACAGGAGAGAGAACTTCCTGCCAAGCAGAGGCTACTGCGTGTCTTTCCTAGAGGATGTGAGATGCAGCTGTCAGCCAACCCAACATGCCAGGAGGAGACACTGCACAGTGAGTCCCCTCATACTGGAGACGATCACGAGGATCTCCGACTCTGTGAGAAAACATCGTCTTTCCTCTTAAAGAGGGGTTTTTAGACCCATGATCTGCCTGAGGGAAGAGAAAGCAGTTCCCGATCTTATCTGAAAACCAATGTGGCCCCAGTCTGCTCCAGACGGTGCTCAGTCTCCTCAGGACTGGCCTTGTGTCCCAGTGGCTGGGAGGCAGTCTTGGGGGTTTTGGCATGAATGGAGCTCTAAAGCAGAGAGTGATCTGCCGTGATTTTCACCATCACATCTCCCTCCCAGCAAACCTGAGACAGATCTTTGTAGAGCCCAGCAAGGGGAAGCCACTCCACATGCTGCCATGTGACAGCTGAAAATCCACATTGTGTACTATTTGTTGAGTCCTCGAGCTAAGGCTATTATGACTCTTCAAAGCATTTTACTCCTTAAATTTCTTCCTCTTCTCTGCCTGCTGACCCCCCTGACACACTTGGTGTGCACCTACACAGAGAAGGAGAGCGGCATCCTAACCGAGTGGAAATAGTGGAAGGCGTTTTGGGGCATGCAGAACCTCTACAGGCACAGGAGGCAGGGAGAGCAAGAAAGCATCCCCTCAACTTGTGTCCCACAAACAATCCTGATCTGCTATAGAACAACAAGTCAACATGGGTTCACCTTCCCATACATGCAAGCAGCAATTAATATGGCCAAATAAATGCAGCAAGCAAATCCACAATACCTATTTGGTTGTGAATACCTTGAGACAACATTACACTGGATAGCCTACATATTTCTTCATAGAACCCCGAGGTAGGGCCCCAGCAGCACATCAGGCAGGGCTGCCATGTGCACAAACTTTGGGCCCAGACCTTGACACAACGTGAACAAAAGCAAAAGGTTGATTCTTTGCAGAAAACAACCTGCAAACAAAATAAACAGCATCATCCTGCACTTACACTGAATAACAGAAATTAAATTAGCAAGTAGATTTTGATCATGAAGTGACCTTTAAAAATGACTGAGAGAAGACAACATTAGCCACTGTTGTTTCCTCTGTTGCAGGCCCCTCCTGAAGGCAGTTTTGTCTGCAAAATATTATTGCTAATTTTATTTCACACATTCAAGCTGCTTTTAAGAATTTAATATGACTCTTATTTTCTTATTTTTCTCACAGACAGGCTTTGCTATCTTGTTTCTTCATACAGGCACAAACTGGGCAAAGTACGGCAGCCGGACTTACAAGAAGTGGACAATTTTATGATGCTTAATAACGTTTTTAGCTATAAAAGCTAAAACCAGTAAGGGTAATGAAATCTTAAGCTCCAACGCTTAAGGTATTCTCTTCTTCTTGCCCCACATGCTGAACTGTGACAACAGTTCATGTCAGGGTGGGAAGGACGGTGCATGGCTCTGTTCAGACACCTACAGGGCCACCAACTGCTGCTGGAGGTCAGAGGCGCTGCCCCTGGGCTGACAGCACGTCATTTAACTGTATTTATGACTGCTGCCAACATGCTAACAATTACAGCATTTGTTGCACGCATCTGTATGAGTTTTTCAAACGAAAGTGGGCTTTTCTTTCCTCCTGGCTTAAGTAGGGTTACGGAAAGACTGCCAAAAATTACACCTATTTACGGTTTCAACAATCACATTTTCTGTCGACTCTCTCACCATACCTTGCTGCTTTCTCATTTACATAAAACTGCAAAGATTATGCAGAATTCACATCCGCATTGTGACAAGCTCTTTTAAAAGTTAATACTTCCAGAACACGCTTTGACCTTGCATTTGGACAGAAGTAATACCATGAACGACTCCATCTTGCACACCAGTTCCCTTATTCATGCGTCAAGGCAGGAGATTTGACTGCCAGTGCTTTCTCTTGGCTTGCCAGGTCAGATTTGCCTAAAACCCAAATCGGGGCAGAACTGCACTTTCAACATTTGATAATCTCTTATGGTGGCCAATCTTTTTTTAAACAGTGACACACTGTAATCATTGAACCGTAGACCGCAGACCATCTGTCAGTATCATCTCGAAGTCATTTCATCATTGCAAAGGCTTCTGACGCTGGAAGGCCCTTGGCTACTTTTGCCTTTTGTATCCGATATTTTATGTAGTTGAGATTGAGCCACACCACGTCACGAGGGACACCACAGACAGCAAGGTGGCAGGTGGTTGTACCAAATGATCCAGCAGTCCTTCATACAGCTCAGAACATCACAGCACAGAAGATCAGAAGTTCCAGCAGTTTTTCCACTTCTCATACAACCAGTTTCAATTCTCTCTTGGCTGCACTTTTATCCGCTGCCTAAACGCATCCAAGCCCAAACCTCTTTGCTCCGCTGGCCCTGTGCCACGTTCCACAACCCGGTTTTGCTGGGAGCAGTGGCCTGGTCTGCTTGCCAGCCTGTCCTCAGGAGCAGGCTCCAGCTTTCTGAAACCCTCCTGCTCTGAAGGACAGCATTTCATTGGGTTTTGCCCACTCCCCCAGCCGATCTTCCTGGCACATTTGTCCGCTGATGCAACACTACCTACACAAATACCAGCAGCAGCATGTAAGGTAAAAAAAACAAAAACCATTTCCCAGTGCCAACCGTCTGACCTCAAGAGTCAGTGCTCCTACAATTAGCTGTCTCATTACCATCTATATGTTAGTCAACAAAAAAAAAACACACTGAAATCTCACATATAATCACCGGCTGAACCAGCAGGAAACATCTGTGCACAAGAGGCAGGGAGCAGCCCCTGGGGACATGGGGTCTACTTGTGTACCAGCAAGAAATTCATTGTATTTGAGGGCGTGGGGCCATCTGTGGAGCAGAGAATGCCCTCCCAACTGCTCACAGGGGTCATGCCCGTCCCCGTGCACCTTTCAGTCAACATGAAGAAACGTGCTCATTCTCAGGCAGAGCAGAGAGACGGTAAATGCTCCTCTGAATGTTTTGAGCAGGTTGCAACAGGCTGTGGCTCCGGTGGGACAGGTTTGCCAGCCCCACCTGACAGCCACCCGCGGGCTGATCGCCTCAGCACGAGGAGGAACAGGAGGAGGATGAAGGCCTGGGCCAGCCAGCTGGGCTCCATGTGCTCCAGGGCTGAGGTGGGGTCAGCCGTCCTGCCTGAGGCCGTGGCAGAACCGGACTGTGTGGGCCCACAGATGAGCACAGCCAGCCTGCGGCGGTGCAGGGCCTGCCCTTGAAGGCGTGCGCTCTGCCAAGCGCCGCTCACAAACTCGCCCATTTGCAAGCTGCATGCAGCGCAAGGCATTGCTACAAACTCATAATTAAATTCATTACTCCATACAATTTTAAGCCATTCTTCAAATAATTACAGTAATTTGATAAGCAGAAATCACATAAACCTGCTGCAGTTTTATCTCTCCCATTTGCTGTCTGAAGGAAAATGTGCGGGTAATTAGTCAGATGATAACAGTCCGGGTTATGCAAGCAAAACAAAATTAATATGATCCTTACAAAAAAAAAATATATATTAAAAGGAGACCAATTACACCTTAGGCAGCATGGGGTGGGAGCAAGGAGCACTGCAAGGCCTGAGATGGCAGGAGGAAGGCGATGCCATACCCATGGACCTGGGCTGTGCTCAGAACCTGGCCCTCTGCCTCTTCCTGGGGAAAGCCCTGTTGGGTTGCCTCTGGAACTGGGAAGCATGGAGGCAAAGGCTTCCGGCAGTCTGCATGGGACTAAGACAGAACACTCATTCGCACTCTATTGCCAGGAAGGATGGCAGTCCTGGCAGACATGCAGTTTCTGAGGCTCCTGACCTTCCGTGCTATGAAGCGGGCAGAGGAGCAACGAGAAGTTCACACTCACTGGCTCCTCCAGAGAGCTCATGTTTGTGTATTGAAAATGGCACACAGTGGCCCTTGCAGGCCCTGGATGCCCCTGGAGTTGCCCACCTACAAGTGCCTCCAGAGGACCGACAGGGGAAAAAACCATCAGGTGACCGATGGGTTAATCAACCCAGAAGGGCCCGGGATGAGTTTTGCTAGAGATAAGGAAACATGGAGTATATTAGGGTGAAAGAGAAACGTGGTCCAGCAGAGCGATCAATGGAGAGGGGAAGGCCAGGGCTGTGGTTACTCGGGGGCTCAGATTAAGAGCTTCATCGGATTTCTGCAACCAGATCTGATGATACCACCGATGGAACAAAGGGTGGCTTCGGGCCCTCATTTCACACAGCAGCGAACGAGAGACATCAATTTCCTGAAAGTGACTTTATGCCTCGTTAAGACCCATCTAAATTACATACAAGACGACTTCCAAGTAATGGAAAAATGAATTTGCAGACAGTCCTTTCCCTCCCCCCCCCCCACTTTTCTTTCCTTAAGGATATGTCTCCAACCAGCCTGAAACCAAACAGTTGTTTCAGGGAGAAAAATTCCCATTGCTATAGGCAGGCAATTCACAAGGAGCACTTCAGTTTTAAATGCAGCTACACCTTTCATGCTCCTCTTCTTCCCCTGGAGCACAGAGCACCCTGGCCAAGGAAAGCCATTCAAGTCCCAAGCACCACAGATAATATGCAGTTTATGAACGCAGGGAAGATTAGCTTTAAATATCACAGTTTCCAGAAGAATCAATCTCTACGCGGCAACACTACAGCAATATATATATATATATAAAGATCTTAAAATGAAAGAGATTTCACATCCTTAATTCAGAAATAAAAACAAATCAGAGTTTGCTGAGTAAGCAAGTTCAATGCAACATAAAAAGGGGAGGAGCAGCTGTACAACACGCCAGGAGAAAAGAAACAAACAGGTTCTTCTAGTATTTAATCTACCAGCTGCTAAACTCAGAGTCAAGTAGGATGCCTGAAGAAAGACCTTAGCACAGAGGCCGTGTATCCCTCCATGACACAGCTGCCCTGTCGCCCACCCAATGGCTCCCTGGGCTCTGCCCTTCCTCCCCAGAGCTGCATGCTGTGTGAGGCAACAGGGACAAGCATCACCTCTTCAACGTGAAGCTGATGTAAAACTGGGGCTTATGACCAGCAAGGATGATGGATTTGCTGCTGCTTGGGATATTTTAGGAGAGATCAAAAAAATTAATTCAAGTATGAGGGAGATGCTGCATCGTTGGTGCATGTATGCAGAAAAGGGGGCTTTGGCTCGTGGGCGTCGCGGTGCTGCCTGGTTGGGGCAGCCAAACAGCTGGGCCTCAGCACCCACCTCACTGAGAGCTTTGTGTCACCCCTGGCATACACCTAACAGCTACAACAAGACAACTTCCAATCGATTCCCATAGCCCAGGGCTTCAGACAACTGCCTGATTCGGTCAAGGAGGAATTTGCAGTGCGTCTGCTGTTTTGTTTCCCAGCTTTCCCTAAAGCAGCAGTGAGCAGTTATGGGAAAAACATGGGCTGGGGATGGCACCAGGAATAATCTTGAGAAATCTGCACCAAGCTGAGGAATCGGAAATACTCATGGACCTGTGGGCAGATCGGGTGGCCAAGGACCCCGGCAGAGGGAGGAAGGACCTTGTCCCCACCACACACAGCCCAGTACCACCTGCAGGGACGGGACGAGCCCCCTGCAGCAGCCCTGTGCTTTGTGCGGTGTCAGCAGCTCCCGCTCCGCCCCAGGATGGGTTCCTTGTTCAGTGAGATGCCCAGCTGTACTGCAGTACTACCTAATGACTGCCCACCCTGCAAGGAGATCTGGACAGATAACCTCACCCCCCCCCTTCTGACCTCGGGCTCGGGGTTCTGCTGACAGCACAAAGCTCACAGCAAACTCGGCTCTTTCAGCTGCACGTCTCCACCGCGGCCGGTGATCAATACAACACATCAGGCGGCAGCAAACAACTGCTGCCGTTTTGGCTGCTCTACCCCAGCCTGATCCCACGTCCCTGCCATAAAGTAGCCCGAAGCCCCAGCACAGTGATGCCGTGAATCCCTGCACTGCTGCAGCCTGGTGGGATGCAGCCTGGCCTCTGCCGGGCCGGGCAGGGCAGCTGGCAGAGCACAGCACGCCTGCGGTGCTCCAAACATTTGTCACAATTATTGGGGATTTACGAGGACAGGGATCTTGTCAGTTGTCTGTAATTTCACTCCGAATGATACCTTCTCTGGAGGAGGTAGCCTGTGAATGAAGCCAGCCTGAAGGGAGGAAGAGAGATGTCCTCGGTGAATGCCTCTTTGATAGGCAGGTCACCTAAACAGCCTCTTCTGCACAGAAGCTCGCCGAGGTCTGAGGAGCAAGGGGCTGTATCCCCAAAACCCAGGCCAGCAGCACATCTCTGGGTGCTGTAGCCAGCTGCCTGCTAGGCACCAAAGGCAGAGCACTGGAGCTGCAGGTGCCCCAGCTCAGCTGCACTGGAGATGTGTGCTGGTGCTAAAACCAAAGAAAGAACGTTAGGATTGGCATTTGCTGACGGTCTTTGTGCAGGACTGGCGGCTGCAGCTATGAGAAACACTTGCACGTACTGAGCCAGTGGCAGCAACACTCCCGAAAATCTAGCACAGAACACTTTAAATGGGAGGGAGGGATACCGTGCCATAACAGACACATTTAATTAAGACGCTACCTGCAGCTGTCCCTTATACACACATCCAAAAATCACAGTGCTCTGCTTCAATTTGCCTAATACCAGTTTTGTACTACAGCAACACAGCAAGCGCTTTGCTCCCTTTGCTAATTACAAAGACTTAGCTCTCTGGAATGATACCTGATGGCTGGCAATGATTTTTGCTAATGGAACAGCTCATCCTTTCTTATAGCTGAAAATCTGCAAGCAGGCAGTACTCCAGGGGGGAATACATAATGTAGGAGAAGGCATGCTATGCACCTCTTTATATGAAACTATAATCCTAAGGCGTCACAGTTCACACAGTTCCACTTATTGTACTACAGAGGCACTTCTCACACTCGCGCAAAGGTTGTGCGATTCATTTCATAATCACCAAAGATATCATTTCAAATCGGAGTTTTTAACAGTTGCACGAGGTTTTCCCAGCGTTTCTGTTGTACTGCATCACGGTAATTCTTCCTGCAGAGCTGTGTACCGAAGAACAGAGTTTACCTCTCTCCCAGAGCAACCAATTCTTGCTAATTCACGCTTAACTCTTCCTGGGTAATTAAGTGAACTGTTAGACTCCTTATTATGCCCGCCAACCCCATTACACCTTTTCAGGTTTGTTTTCAAACACCAGGAGGCTGCCAGCATCACCATCACCCGTGAGACACCCACTTGGGAATATCCACTTGGACACCAAGTTCCACAGAGTGCATTTCAGTGGCATGCAGCTATTGAGGCAGACGGGTCAGGGACTGCACGTTTATTACTGAAATTAACTGCCCTGTCTGCGAGTGGAAGAACCGCCCAGCACAAAGTACTGACTCAGGAGAAATTCTGAAGGGAAGCTGAAGTTAAATAAATATGGGTTTTAGAGATAGCAGAGTGAAGGTTGTAAACTCCCAAAGCTTTCCTAGAAAACTGTATCTCAAAGCATTCTAGCTGGATCCTCCATTTATTCATTTGCACTAGAGCTCAGTGCTTTAGAGCACTTAGAGGCTGCGTGGCTATGCTTAAAAATATGCACGACGATCCTTCTTTCAAAGCTGGAGGAGCTCCGGAGGATGCCTGGCAGACAGAGCTTAGAAACTGCAGCAGGGACACATAGAAAGCATGCAAAGTGCACAGCACAGGAGCAGGCCAGCTGCTCTGCTCAGGTGGTGCAAGCAGCTCATTAAACCCCACGGGTCCAAAGGCAGCGGGCAGCACCGCTCGCCCCCATTAATGCCCCATCCTGTAGGAACAGGGTTTTAGTAGTGCTACAGCCCAGCGCTGCTCCCACCCATCGCTGCTGGGCAGCTGCAACCAGGCAACACATCTTCATCTGCCTAGGGACAACAGCTGCCCACTATGTGCATTCGCAGTGGGGCTCCGGCTGCAGCTCCAGTAGACACTCGCAAGTGCTCTGTTAATAAATAAATAAATAAAATCAGTCAGCTGTGCTGCCTTTGCAGACAGATTTTCCTTTTCAAATTTCCCCTGAGCTGCATATGGCTCTGTAAAGAGCCATTCTTTCCAAAGCGTGCTGGCTTTGACAACCACGGTCCAGATTTTAACATTTCAAACAATTCAGCGACCACAGAAATTTGTGCTAATGAGGAAATATGCCAATGCACTGTATCGTTCTGCACGGGAACAGGAGGGAGACGAGTAGTAAATAAAGACGTGGAAGGTCTGGGCAAGGCAGCAACTGAAGGAAAAACTTGTAAGGATGAGCAGGCTGGGCCAGGTGGCCTCCCGTGGGCTTAAAGCCCACAGGAGTCTTGAAGATGCTCTTCAGCTCAAAGATGAAAAGAGCCATAGCTGCCGGTTTGCTCCACAGGCTCTTCACAGTGGGACTGGACTGGAGCAGAGTCGAACTGACTAGAACAATTTGGCAAGCCTTAAAACATTTCTCTGGAGTGAAAGTGGCTAACCAGGCTCCAGGTTGAAGCAGAATAGCAGCTGCACACAGGTGAGGATACAACGACGTCAGGAATGAGGAAAGAGGCCTCAATACAAAGGCAACTCCTACATACAACTATGTGCGTCATGCAGGAATACAAGAAAGCATTAAGATATTAAGGAAATGTAGACAAAGACAAACAAGAGTCTCCACCACTAAGGCTTCCTGGTTTTGCCTTCAACCTTAGGAATAAGGGGCAAGGACTTCTGGTCCAGCAACACTGTAAGAATGGTTTAAGGAAGAAAGGAATTTGAACTGTCTCATCTAAAACCCTCTGGGCAGAGCTGGCATTAGACCGAAGTAAAGTACGCCACATGCCTTGGTGGGAGAAAAGCAGATGGCAACGATAAGAGGACGAATACTTGTGCTTCCCATCTCTGAGTGCTCCATTTATTCTTAACTAGCTGTTTCCTGCTCCACTGCAGCAGACATTGCTCCTCCCCAAGCACAGCCAACCCTATACGCTATGTCAGCTTCAGATTCTGAGATCACTGAGGTCTGGGTCTTGGTTCCACCATGTGTGAAAATGACCCTTTCTGCTATTTCCAGCTGTAGTTACATGTTACAGGAGATGTACAATAATTTAACGAAAACAGCTTGCTCATGAACAAGGACTGTAGGAGAAAAGGATGGGCTTTTCTTCCTGAAAACAGAATAGTGACGTGAGTAGTTGCGAGAGGTTTCCAGAGGGAAAAGAGAGAGAGCAAAGTCCATACGTGACAGTGGTGGTTCCTGGCATGCCCCCCCAGGCAGCACCCAGCAGCACCATGCTGGCGCAGGGCACAGTACAGCTCCTGGAGGCCACCTAACCCTGGCAAAACCAGGTGCTTCTGCTAATGGAGTACGACTGGCAGCAGGAGCCCGTGAACAAAGTTATGTTGCTTACACCATCTGCTACCTGTCAGCTCTTCCACAGTTTGTTCTTGGGTAGTGAGTAACTGGCCAAGCTGGAGGACGGATGCTATAGTTTAGTTAAAGCTTTAGGTTGTGCCAGATGTGCTGGCAGCTCTGTGCTACATTTTCTTTTCCTCCTAACTGACAGCAGAAGAAACTTGACAGCATTTTCTATCAGCTGCTGCGTTGCAGCTACATCCTCTCCCGCTCTCAGGGCTGCCAATTTCTCTCCAGCAACCTTGAAAAAAGATTCATTTTCTGGGAAGGCGATGACACGCGAGCCCCGCCTGCATGCAGCCCTTCCATCCCTGCTCTTGTTTCCTGAAAGAGCTGTTTTCAGTTCCACACCGCATCAATGGGCTGAGAACTGGGGTCTGTTGATAGTGGACAGTCAGTCATGGGGTGCAGTCTCGAAACTCATCCCTTCTCTTCTACTCCAAAAAAAGAAAGTTACTTCAACAGAAAATCCCCAAAGAGGACCACAAAAAAAAACCATCACCCTCTGCTGCTGAGTTTGTTTTTGCAATAGCAGGACCACAGCTGAGACAGCTGTGCTGCTCTCGTGCAAAAGAGAAACAACCACTTGGAAAGTCCCAGTAGGATCCATGGCATGCTGAGCCAGCACCTTCCCAAGACCCCACAGCAGAGACCTGCACCTCCCCGTCAAGAAATTCAAGTTGCCACCTGATGCACAGATGAAATTGCAAGGCAGGGGGACCCACTTAACTTTGTGATGGAAGCAGTGCGGCTGCAAAGATGGAGAGGGAGATTTGCTGCTAATTCGTATGATTGCTTTCTGGGCTTTCCTCCGTGCCACCCCACTGGACACTACTTGCTGATAAGCACAAACTTCATTTCGCTCACGCTTCAAAATAGCCTGAGTGAAAATCAGTTCTTTGCTGTTTTCAAGGAAAAGATTCAACCAGAATCACAAAACTGAGTTAATACAGAAATTACTTGTTACGTTTCCAGTTAAGAAACATATGAACAGAAAGAGCATTTGGTCACCTCACCTGACCCACCACGAGATGAACTCTGTGCAGCAGCCCTTCGCACCCGCCTTGTGCTCTATTTCCACCTACACAGGGCTGAAAGGTCTTGCAGAAAGGTGTCCAGTGCTCAATAACATCAAGAGATAGAGAAGCCAACACTTCCAGTGGCAAATCAGCCCCACTGCTGGAGATCTGAGCCTTATTTCTGCTTGAATTTCTCTGGTTTCAGCTTGCAGTTATTGATTCTTGCCCTGGCTCTATATGAGGGATTAAACAGCCACGGTTTGCAGCTAGCGTATTCTCTCACGTTGGGTACTCATACGCCACAAATACTTCACCTCTTGCTCTTCTTTCTGGTGAGCACAGCACACAGAGCTTTGAGTCTTGTGCTGCATAGAATGCTTTTCCATTTGTAGATTACTTCTCGTGGCCTTTCATGTACCCCATATTGCAGTTACGGCCTTTATTCCTTACAGTCAGGAAAAAATACGGGCATGTAAAACCTTTGTTACTGCACTCGTCCTCAGGGTAACCTGGGGCAGAGCAACAAGAGACAAGAATCATCTCTCTAAAATATCAGTATTCCTAGGAAGAATGGCTGACTCCTTCCTCTCTCACCCTCACATACGTACTTCCTCCTTTCCCAACCCCAACTCAGCTCTTCTATCCTCTATTTCCACGGCTTCTATGCTTACTCGACACACTTCACATATAAATGAAGCTCCTTCGAAGGCTGGGACGGAGAGCAGTGCAGGAAGGAAAAATCAATTATAAACCTGGATCTATTTCTGACAGTATGGTCTTTCACAGAAAATGTTTAATGAGGATATTTTTATGAAATATAACAAATGTAATTCTTACTACAGCAATTTTGGTTTGTATATTATCAGTCCTGGCAAGATTTCAGGAGTTGCAAGCTGCGGTTATGGTGCCAGCTCCTTGTCCTTGAGGTAAGGAACGGCTTGTTCTCACTTTTCATTATAAGAGCATAATGTGACATCTGTATAAGCAGTATGAGAGGAGATCAAAGCTTGTCATTAGTGTCTATTAGACGTCTGCCACTCCTGCCACGACGCAGGTGAGAGGACTGCTGCCCATGCTGCAAGTTGGGACAGGGCCTGGGAAAGCAACCCCACGAGGAGCCGAGAGGAGCAGCACCAGCCTGTGCTGGTGAGAAGGGATGTCCAAGAGAAGCGTGTCTTTGAATCTCCTGTTTTACCTGCAGTGTGCCACACCACTGGAAACCATCAGCGGCCTTTGAAGAAGCCTTGGATCTTGACCTAATACTTTGCCTCTGGTGGAACAAAAACTTACCAGCATGACTGTTACTGCTTGGGGACAGTGCTGAACTAGCAGGCTTTGTGCTTGCGCCTACAGGCTTCAGAGAGATGGGAAGAACACTCCAAGTGTGCAGGAGCTCAGGATGACAGGCGAGCTCTGCATCCAGAGCAGCACAGCTGCCTGCAGGAACAACACTGGGGAACAAAGCAAAGGCTGACGGTACTGGCATGGCCAAAGAAGCAAGAAAGTAAAAGGAACAAACTCCTGGAGGAGCTGTTCAAGACCTCTTAGTGCTGGGGCCAACAGAGTAAATTGGATGAGAAAGGTGAAAAAGAACCGGAGTGGGATCTGAAGAGGCACCAATGGCCTCCTGACAGCAGGGGAATGAGCCTCCTCTCCTGTGATATCTTGATTATAATGGCAACTTTGACCAAGACACACTGAGATACTCTCACAGGCATTTAGTGTCTGAAGGAAACTCTGATTGCAGAGACCTAAACCGTTCATACCTCCTTCTGTTCAAAGCAGTCCCAGGATCAACAGAGACGATGGTGGAGACAACACGCAAAGAGGAGGGAGGAAAACTTTGAGCAGAAATCTAGTAATCATGATTATCATGATAATTTCATCCAGTAATTAGTAAACGGAAAGTTAATTATTGCTACTTCCTCCTTCCTTTCACCATGTCTCACCCAGCTGTTCACAAATTGATAACCATAGAAACAAGCGTGAGCCAAGCCTGGGTAGTTGGTATTCATGCAGAATCAAAGAAACACATTTGCATTCTTTGCCAGAAGAATCAATTTACCTTGATTGATGATTGAACTTCAATAAGTTCTTTAATATTTTGGTCATTAACTGTGATGCCATAACAGTGTCACCAGAGTGCTATTGTATTTCACACCATGGCTCTTATTAGCAGCGCTGCGTAATATGCCTGAACTTCTAATTGAGCCCTTTTAAATATTGATAATCAACATATTTCAGAATATAATCATTTCAAACAAAGCTCAGCCTACCCAGAACGGCTTATGAATGTGGTGACCCATCACTGGAGAGGTGGAGTGCTCCAGGTACACAGCTCAGGTTCAAAGTAGCACAGAGTGCCCCTTTTTCTCACTGCTGCTTTCATCACAGGTTCACTTTTTCTTTCCCAATATTGTTGAAACACTGCTTCCGACTACAAACCCTGCTCCTGCCTCAAAACGACCTGCCGTAATTGCATTTTCCCTGTTAGTAACATTTCAAAATGAGATCAGCAGTAATACTTCTCTTTACGCATCAGGCTAAATGCAGGCAGATCTGAAACAACCTTCCTGATGATAGATATATATATGGCGAAAGTCAAAGAGCTAGAGGCACTTAAAGTGCTATAAAAGGAAGTAAAATAAAAAAAAATGACATTGTTGGTATTTTGCAGTGGAAAAATAATTGAAGAAAATCAAGAAATAGTACTTAATGCAAGCAATAAAACGAAGCTTCGGGGCACTGAGTAGGTGGTCCTGAGTTACAACAGCAGCCTCAGCACTGAACTCCTGTCCTTTCTTTTATTTTGCTAAGCAGTGAAGCACTGACTATTTACTGTCAGGAGAAAGCATCGAGCTGTTCCTGCTACAGATATCAATGACAGCGATGCGAAGTCTGTCCCCGGCACCACCTCCTGTGTGCACGGAGCGGCACACCCCAAGCCTGCCACAGCCCAACCCCTGGCCTGAAGAGATGGCACGCAGCTCAGGTGCACCTCTGCAGAGCGGAGTTAGCTCACAAGCAAGGTAAATGAGCCACGCTTATCTCCATGCTATCAAAACAAGATCCTTTCAGAGAGCCAACGTGAGCATTCTACACCGAGCCGTGGCAAGGTGCATCCTCACCTCCCCAAGGATACAGCCTGCCTGCCCCTGATCGCACACGAGCACGGCAAGAATATGAAAGACCGAGAGGGATGCTGATAACATTTCAATACCGCGTTCAGAGGTGAGACAATTAATGAAACTGAGATAGCGGTGCATCTATTAAAATAAGGGGACAGTGGGAACCTGCACTCTGTTCCTGCCGCATCAATTGTCTGTTGAGTGGCTGGTAAGAATTAAAATTGTGCTGTCAACAGCCTAAGTCTCGCATGATTACACACCTTTAAAGCCGATCAGGAAGAAAATAAATTCAGATGTGTGTGGCAGGAGTTGAATAGGAAAGATCCTACAACAAGCCTCCATTACCTCCTAAGAGCTGCTCAAATATTAATCGCTACAAAATCTCTTGACAAAACCAGTGGCACGGTTCAGCTTTTCCAGACATGCGGAAATACAGAACATACATGTGAGGATCATGGCACCATCCACCTGTGCTAGGCAGCGTACCAAAGGACACCTCCCACCTCCAGCGGCACGACTGCAGAGATGATGCACGGGTCACAGCAGAAGTGCCTGCACTGCTCATGGACAGAGGCCCTGCACTGCCCCAAGTCACACCGTCAAGGCTGCACTCCTTGGCGCTCGCTGCCTGCAAGGAGCAGCCAATGCTCATGCCCATCAGCACGAAGAAGAAAACACAGTTGTAGCCACGTTTTCATCTCCCTCTGAAACAATCCTTAAGCCCAACCCTGTGAGAGAGAGCTAGCCCTTAAACATTTGTTATTTGTCTTTGATATTCTCTGCTGAGAAAGTACAGATACAAAGGGATTCTTATGTCTGCAGCTTTTGTGTCTGCATCTCTGCATATTAACAGAATATTCAATGAACTCATTTAACACTTCCCAGCGATCTACAAATAATCCCTTGTTTTTGAAATGTGGCTACAGGCATAAAAATGACTGCATCATTTACTTTTTTTTTTTTTAAACATAACAGTTCTGTTCCCTGCGTGCAATCAGTCATGTCTGCTTGCTAAATTAACAAAAACGAAGCTAAACATGTTCTTATCCTATTGTTCTGCAAAATAAACGTAGCTCTAGGATAGGAAGCTGGCATCTATCCTGGCTCATACAAGATTAATAGAATTGCACGCGCAATTTTAAACGACTGGATGGCAGAACCAATACTCCAGGTTTACCTCCTGCTCCCCACGCACCTGCAGTGGCGGCAGCAGGGAGAGCACCGCCAGCACATCCCTATTCTGCAGCCAGAAGACTTTTCTCCTTTGTCATTGGGAGTGAGATGGAAATCACAACACACAAACACACGCACGCACACAGACCTTTGGGAAAGGTGAGCTCTGTGCAGAAACACGGCAGGAAGAAAAGCAACAAACCCAAGCTTTTGCCAAACAGTCAACACGTGCGATCAAGCAAAACGCTTTAAATAGAGGCAATCAAGAGATGTTGATGGATTTAGGGAGATGCTCTCCAAATCCAGACAGCTCCCCGCACGCCGACATGACAGCTCCCCCGAAGCAGCCTCCTGCTGAGGTGTGCATGCTGCGTGCCTGCCAGGGCTGGAGGCAAGCTGGGTCCTGATGCAGCTGACTGTGCCTGAGCCGGAGGTGACTTCGACCACACTGCCTCCCAGGTGCAGCTGCATTAGCTGCACGAGGAAGAGGGGTTTGCCCTGCCAGCCCGTGCTCAGGCAGGAGGCTGAGCTATCCGTACAGAGCGTGGCTGAGAAAATGGGAGAAAAAGGCCCTTTGGCTGCAGGGTGCATACGAGCAGACACACGTGCACCCCTGTGTGCGTGACTGAGGAAAGTTACTCTCGCTGCAAAGCTGATTTCCCCAGCAGAAAGCCACCGCCACTTATTCTCTGCTTTGGTTACATCAAACTTGGCATTTTAAAAGCCCGTTGGCTGCTCCTTTTTATTATTATTTTTTATTTTATTCTTTAAGCTGAGCGTTGTTTTGAATTTGTTTTAAGATGAATGCTGCCTTCACTCCCATCACTGGCTCCTCGCCTGCATTTCTGAGCGTTGCTGCATTCTCCCTACACTTAGCGCTCGCTCGGCAATTATCACTGAGTCAGGTAGGATGACGGCATTTTTACAGTTCAAGCACACAGCTCCGTATTTCAGGGAGCTGATTTTTCGACTACTTAAATGTTAATAGCATCCATCTAATTGTACAGATCGGAATGTCACTGGCTAATCCTCGCGCTTTCCAGCTGACTTCTGTCAGCCGCTTCTTCGCTTTGGTTATCAATGTCAGGATACATTTTTGATCACGATTATTAAAGGGAGGTCAGAATTACTTCTATTTCTATTCCCGGGTGCTTTCTGGTTTCAAACCTCGCCAGCCCACCGTTTCTTACACACGCACAACTCAGCAATGCTGTTAAAGCATCACAGGGGAGAACGTTTTTACTGCAATCCTCCATTTTCAAAACAACCAGTACACGATTGCTACAGTCCTCAGGGGAAACCGGCTTAAATGCGCGTCCATATTCCTGCTGCACTGCGAGTCGACACATTTCACAGCATCCAAAATATCGGTGCGCAAGAGAACGCTGGAACGTCCATTTGGGAGCACAGGAAATAAACCGCCCTCCTCTGCCTCCTCCCAGGTTTTCCTTTATACCCGTTACAATGGAATTTAGACTTAAAAAATAATCTCCAGACCATTTCAAGGAAACCGTAGCTCTATTACACCACTTTTGCTGCGCAAGAAACTATTTCAGAGGAAGGCTGTGAGGAGATCCTTACAAGACAAAGTATGCTGCTGTAATGGGAAATGATGAGGGAAAATGATTTCAAAGAAAATCTATTACAACTCCCTTGTGATGGCCAAATAAAAGAGCGAATGCTCTTGCCATGAGTCAGAAGAAAAGCGAAGTTAGAGAGTTCCATTAACGCGCTGATTTTGACATGCAGTCCTCCAAAAGGAAGGGGTATGGAAATAGCCAGTAACCGTCTCGGAGCCGTTTAGTAAGAGCTAAATTTGTTATACATCTGCTGTCTGTAGACAGACTCCCACCAACTCAGCCAGCACGGTCTGTGGGAAAGGAGAGGGCAGCACGGCTCCACTGCCAGGTTGAAAAAAGACATAAAATAGAGCTGGTGTGCAAAAGTGGAACGGCATGGCAGAAACAGCACAGGATCAGAACACAAAGGAAAAGCAGCACAAGGGAGTCGAGAAAGTGGAAGACCCAGAATTGAGTTAATGCCGCTGTGAAAGTTCTGGGAAATGAGGAGACATCAGGACTAAATAACGGAAAAGTGGGACTGATAAAGAAGGGAGAATGGAGCACCATTTATGACTCAAGTGCTTGAGCTGCTGAGCACTCTTCCAGAAAGGAGTATAAGAAAAAAAAAAAAAAAAACCCAGCTTCTAGTTTTAATGCCAATATGTTATGGGAATTAGCTAACAAATTTACAATATCAATTGCAATTATTTTAAAGTCTGTAGAGAGCTGCATCACCAGAGAAGCAGAGAAGCAGCAGAGCCCAGTGCAGGAAAGGCACAAAGGGTGGCCACAACCCGGCAACCCCAAGCAACAAATCAGATGTGAGTGACAGACAGGCCCTGTTTAGGTCCTGGCAGGAACACGGGGCTCACCAGGGACCCAAAAAGAGCAGGTGAGAGCAGGCAGACCCAAGCTCTTCCTTCTGGTTGAAACAGCCAACAGAAGCGTGCTGCAGCTCTCCGTGAAAGCCCATCCCCAGACCGAAGCTCGGTGGGATTAAATCCTGGTGGAGATGTCTGAAAACTCACTAAGTGTCCATAACTAAAGGGTAGGGATAAATGATAACATGCTCCCCCTGGGACTGGTGTTAGGGACAGATCTTATTTAACATTTTAATTAATCTAGGAGTTGGGAAATCACGGCTAGTCGCACGGGGAAAGCCCAGGTGGCAGATTATAATTAACCAGTCCCCACCCAGAGACTGATGGCAGGAGGCAATATCTGGCACCTCGTATCCCGGCAGCCTGCACGCCACTCACATCATCCTTAACAGCACAAGATGCTTCAGAAAAATATCATATTTTCACCCTGTTCTCTGACCACGGCTCTGACTTTGCCTGTCAAAACATCCTGCAGTGAGAAACCAGGCAGCACGTAGATCCTACGCTGTGCCTTCAGCTGGTTTGTAGCATCGATACAAGCTGTTAGAGAGCTGCAACAGTTCACTGAAGTGGTCAAACGTCGGGATGCAGCAGCATTTGTATCTTGAATTTGCAAAGATGTGGGGCTTCCTTTTTGATGAAAAGCACCTGTAAAGTGCAGGGTTATTGTGCTCCCTTTTGCCATTTCTTGGATAAATGTCATCATTTTTAATGCTACCAATCTTCTTCTATAGCCTGCAGGGGAGATTTTCTAAGGCAAAAAAATGGCTTGTAGGTGCTTAATTCCCATTAAAAGCCACTGGGGAGAAGCTGCTATTGGAGCCTTTGGGAAAGGAGTCTTCCCCTAAACCATTGCCATCCACCCTGTCAACACCTGCAATAAGTCACTGTTCTAAAATACATGGCATTAAAACAAAAGACATTTGAATCTGCAGTGAAAACACTTTGTGGCCAGAGAAGTAGCTTTTTGGCAACCCCATGCAAACGTGCAAAGCGAGACAAGATGCACTCTAACTCAGCTTTTAAGATCATCTCTATTTTAGGCAATGTAATGTGAGAAGGTGGATGTGTCATCTGCACCTGACTCAGCAGAACAGCCTCATTTAAAAACTCCACGGCGAGCCTCAACTGGTATTAATGAACGCTCACATTTGGTTTAGAGGTGAAATGTTGTGTACATAATATTTAAGAGTGTAGAGGCCAAAGAACAAGGGAGCTCAGGCTAAGAGATTTACTACCGCCAATGTTTTGTTGGTTTTTTTTCCTTTCTGTGCTCCTAGGCTGAACTTCTGTACAGATGGCTCCCAAGGAGCTCTTTTCACCATGGTTACATGGCTGGTGGTCTTCCAACTGCTTCGAGAGATCTCAGTGCCTTTACAAAGAGCACCTTTGGCAGACAGATCTGGAGCCCTATGGAAGGAATTGACCTTGCCGTGGTCACCCTGATGTTCTGCAGGGCCGTGACCAGCCCTACAGCCTCTAGGGACCCAAAAGCAGTGCCTCGTGCCTTCAGCTCCCCACAGCTGGCTGGGATGAGGGCCACCACGCTGCACAGTGTGATGCTGCAGAAGGCAGGCACCTGCTGGAGCAACAGCGAGGTAACGAATCCATTTCAGAGAGCTAATGCAGAGAGATCTGCTGGTAACTTTTAATCAGTGGCAAGTTAAGACAAATTAGAAGCCACGACCTACAAAGAAAGGCTCTGCAAATCCCTCTGCCAGCCTCCTGAGGATGGCAGCTCCCCTGGTGTACAGCCTTGATAAACTGAGCCTTTTACAAGGTCTAGCTTGCTTAATCATTCCCTCTGCTTGCATTAACCACTTCTGCAAGGGTATCTTTCCTGGGAGCACTGCTTAAGTTAGGTCAAAAACTTGGTCTTGTTTCCAAATCCGCCCTTCCCGATGAAAGCCTCCAGTCTAAGACCTCTATTCTTCTGAGACCTTCCCAGTTATAAGCGCTGTGAATAATTCCTTTGCTTTCTCTCCCTGCCTGCTGTAGGGCTTCCTCTCAGCAGCACAAAGCATTTGGCCTCTCTGGATCTTTCCTGAATGTCTCCTCCATCTGCAGCCAACGGGATGGGCTCCTCTGGGTGAGAGCTCTGCTCTTAGAAGGGCTGAACCCACGCGCTCCCCAACAAGACAGCTCAGCACACTTCCAGCTGAAAGCTGATGTGGATCTCCAGGACTCAGCCCTGAGCCTCCCACAATGGACTTTAAATTGAAAGCTGCAGGTACCCGAACCTCGTAAGAACACACTAGATTACATAATTGCGATTAGGATGGGTAATTACATAGTGCCCACGTGAGACAGACAGCTCCGGCACTCCGCAGCACAACCGTGTCAAAATATTTTATTTACAGAACGTCAGAAGCAGTAACTCCACAAGCTACACCTGATTTTACAGTAAAATGCTATATAATTTTGTTGATACGGCTATACTGAGATAATCATTAGCAGAATCCTTCAAAATGATTGCATTCTCTTTCCACCTTGTTAAGGAAAAGCACACCGTTAGGGCCCTCCCCTTTACAGGTTTCAGCTGTAAGGCAGTTCTTATAGCCATGGAAAGCGTTCTTGTGTATTGCAGGAACATTACCAGATCATATTATTTCCTGAAGCAAAGCTCACAGATAAGTAAGGAAAAAAAAAAATTAGCCATGGTAGATATTTTTGTCAAGGTATTTAGTTCTCATTTTGATCTGCTGATGACCTTTTAATTGAGTGAATCATAGCTACATCGTAATGCCACAGCTTATTCACCAGCTATGAAAACAACCTTGGATTGCATGCAAATCTTATTTTTGTTTTCTCTCATGACCTCCAATTTACACTTAGCACTCCGTCTGAGAAATATCACAACTCACACAGGCCCTCTGCAAGGCAGGGGAGAACACAGAGAAAGCTGTCTGCGACGTGGTGGGGACGGGAGATTGGCAGAAATCACATCGGCTGCTTTTTGAACTGGCAGCACTGTAAGGAAGGAGCTGATAAGCTTAGAGAATGCTGCCAACAGGAGCTGCCTCCCGGCATGCCTGCTGCCTTGCAGACTAACTCAGGAAGCCTACAGAAGGGTTCAGGCACCGCTGTCCAGTGTCATAAATGTCACACGCTGCTCACAGGAAAGCTGGAGCAAGGGCTCGCTGACCCCAACTGATCTGGCGTGGGCTTAATTGAATATTTACTCTACATACAGAATAGCCCGGATGAGTATTTGCCATATAGCTAATGCAGAACTTCGTTAGATAACCATGGAGCTGCCTGAATAGTGAAAATGCAGAGCCCCTCATCACTGTCACACTCAGAGCATCACATGCATCTCTGAATCGACCATGACAAACACACGCTAGAGGTTCTCACAGGGACCTGCCACTTATGGTAAAATATATTTTGGGAGGTTTTATCAAGTTTAATTGCTCGGGATGAAGCACTACATCCAGGCGTTTGATTTATTACTAAGCATGGCCCTGTATTAGCGCAGCCGCAGGGCGAGCAGTGCTGGGGAATTATTTTTACTCTGTCATGACAGATGGACCCAGGCAGTGCTTGGTAAAGAGCGTGTGCAAGCGTGTAGACACATGCTGCAGGTGGGATCCTCTGCTGTCTCCTCCAGCAAGCTGTTACGCTTGAAAATGGCACAGTTCAGATGACACAGAGAACATCATCATCATCATCATCATCATCATCATCATCTACATTTTCAAAATGGCAATGTAGATTTCAACCCTCCAAGTGAGAGAAGTCCACCCTGCCTACAAAGTCCTGTAAGCCATCCAGATTTTAGGCCATTTGGAGAAGACAGGTTCCTGAGCTATTCCCTGGCCCTTACTGCGGGGAGGCAGCAAAAGCTGCAGCAAGGACGCAGGCTGCAACCTCAGCTTTCCAACCTGCATGTTGACTTTGCTCTTGTTTCCCCTCATCCCACAGAGCAGGGCACCCCGCTTTGTGCTCCGTCCCACCTTATGTATTGCCCCGTCCATGCAATGCCCCTGATTGCAGCAGCCAGAGTCCCACCAGCCGGGGCCAACTTCAAGCCCTCATTTCTTGTAAACTTTCAGCATGGCCTGCATGGGATCATTTTGAAACTGTTATTCCATGATTTATGAGAACAGTAGTTAAAACTTGAGAGAAATGCTTTCGAAGCTGAATTCTCACATAACGCTAACGTACTGTTGACAGCCAGCAATACCCTTTCTCCCCATTTGTTTCCTGGGCTGACACTAAACATTCCTACAAAGCTAATTAAATCACCAGGAAAGGCATCTGACAACGTCCAGCAGGCTTAGAAATGGTCTTAATCAAGGCCTTTGGCACCAGGTTCACATTCTTCACGAGAAAAACTTTCTATTACATCTCCTCGAAATCGAGTGCTTTGGACTGGCCCCTTTCCAGTGGCTCAAGATATCACTGCCCAAACCCAAGGAGTGCTTTGTTCCAGCTGGAAGCAAGCTTAAAGCCAGATGAAATGGAGGTGGGAGTAAATCTCTGTATTTCCACCAAACAAAATGACATCCACTCTATCCTCTGCTTTTAACAGAGGCCAGAAAAGGGCATCAACTCAACAGGATCAGAATCAATCGCTCCATCGGAAAAACTACTGCTAGCTAAGATAGTTCAGCCTTCTACTTAGCAGCGTTTTACCGTTTCAGGGTATTACTGAGTGCCTAGCAAACACTGCAGCCCCCAGTGACACATCTCTGGGCTGTGTTGAATGAGGGGCGCTGGCGTCCTGCCTAGAAGCAAAGGTGCAAACTACACCAAGATCCAGGGAAAAGCACTGAAACGAATGCCCGCGGCAATCTTTGGAGCTCCAGTAATCTCTGAAGCTCTCAGGGCACCTCAGGTGCCCACCTGTCTTTGTCTAAATGGTGAGGATTTCGTGGTTTACTCCAGGCACGTTTTCTAAAAAGGCTGATGAATACTAATGCAGATTCGTTGATGAAACGCTCATTCATGGGACTTGAAGGAGGGACTGCATGTCATGTTTCCTTTCAAACAACTGCAAAGACTCAACGCAGAGCTCAGATACAAAGAGTGACGTAAGATAAGCAGTGCGTAAGGAGACACCGAGCAGGTCATGGAGTGTGCCAGTAAGTACTACTGAAAGTCGGTATTGAGGTTTGATTCATAAGGATTCTCTAAGGACATTTATCATGATTACCAGCAGATTACATGCCTTGTTTCAGGGGAAGCTGACTAAAGGTTGCTGTTAAAATTATTCCTAATAGCTGATTACCCATTTTTACTGATACTTCATTACTAATTCTGATCAACTTTTGTTGATTTATAAACACTGTTGCCTCCTTTAAATCCTACAATCAACCACATTATGCACTAGATAATGAATACACTCCCTAACTTCAGATAATAGGCAAAAAACTCCATTAGACAAGAGTTGAATGAAGTGGAGCTCTATATTTATCTCTGTCTACTCAAGTGACATTCCTAAGGAGTTTCTAAGAATGAGGCTCGCTGCCAATCACTCTGCATACAAGAGAGAGTCCTCGTTCCTCCCCTGAGGAGGTGCACACAGCTCTGAGCTGCACCAGCGATGCTCCCAGGTGGGTGAGGGCAGCTGGAAAGCCTGGGTGAGCAGCTCCCACGTTCTCACACATGTAGATGCTGGGGCAGAGCTACACATACACAAAAGCAGGGATGAATTCATAAAGAGTGCAGAAACGCAGTGGAAAGTCTCTCCCACCTCGGCTTGCCATAATTTAAAATACAGAACAAAATGAAAACAGGTGGAAAGATGGGAAAAGACAGCGTGTGTCCTCAAACCTCACGTAGAATGCTCAGAAGAAAGGAGCCAACAGTAACACTCATACAAAGAAGGAAAGACCTTCACATTTCTCCCTACTCTGAGGTTCCCCAGCTCATCTCCAGTCTATTAGTTCATCTTTCCAGCAGTCATTCTCATTTTGTGCCATGCACCAGAAATGTGCTTGGCCTTACACATATCAAGCTATAATAATGATTGATGACTACACACGGACAAGGCAAAGCTGAGATTAAGAGCCACATTAAAACAGCATCAGAATTTCAGAGAACTTCATCTGAAAAGAGCTCAGCAGTAAGAATGGTGGAGAAGAGCAACTGCAGAAACCACCAAGGAAACCCTTACTGAGAGGGTCTGCATCCATTACAGATAAACAGGGATAATGGAAGAAGAGCAGTAATCAAAAATGGATAAGAACAAGCACTGTATATTCCCCAGAATCTCTCCTGCTATCAGCTTAGATGCAAATTTGCATAGCCATACTGTGTACCAAAAGCCTTAAACTTCTGTTTGAAGCAAAACATTGTTTGGCTTTAAAATATTGTTTCTATTTTAGGTAACCTCTCCTCAGAGGTTGTACTTTTTCTGTTCAGATTTCTGCATTAAGAAACGACGAAAAGGCAGCTCCCAGCACTTCTGCCATTCTCTGGCATACATCTTGTGTGCAACCCACCTACAAATTGCTCAGCAGAATTCCGTGGAAGGAACAGGACCGATCTCAGCTTGACTTGGATTTTCACACGATGGCCTTTGGGTTGTTAGGAATTATAGGAGAAGGCGACCCTTTCAGTCTTTCAGACAACGACTTTTTTCTCTTTTATAATGTTAAAAAGCAACAAGCCTTATGATACTTCATGTAATTGCACATCTTCCCACACTTACAATTGCGTTACAAACTGACTTCCTACAGATGAAAACCCAAGGTATTTTCTGCCCCAGTGAATTTCACGTAGGCAATGAGTGCTTATGATGCCTCCGGATTCGTGGTTTTGGTGCCTGTAGAAAGTACAGGACCTGCAAAAGACCAGAGCTCCACCTCACTGAACCCCATGTGGATGAGGGGACAACAGCCATATTCAAATGATGCAACGCACTACAACTCCAGCCTTCTCTCTTCCTTCCTCCCTCCCACTCTCCAGTGTTTAACATAAGAAGAGTTGTTTAAATCATAGCAGCGTTGTTAGAAAGTCAAAGAGTTAAAGGTTTCATCGTATCATTTATGGACTGCCAGATGCTACAGGCTTGTTATATCCGACTTTGATTAGCTGTAAAATGAATCTACAGACAGATTACCGCTATTTGTCCAACTCGCTTTTCCTTTTTTTGGTGGAGGATTTGTATCTGTCATTCAGCTGAAGTAGCAGCCAAGATTACTGGCACAGCACTCTTCTCATCCCTGCCCATTTCTTTTCTGATAACTGGTGTAAACACTGCGACACTGTGAGATTCTGACTGACTGACAGCTCCTGTGAGGGGTATTTTATTGCACCGCTTTATTCCACGCCATCTTCTGCCATAGCACCCCCGACCATAGCGGGGAAGGTACAGGGGCTGCAGAAATCTCAAGCAGATACAAGAGATATTCAGAGAATTTAAGGTCTTGAGGGAACACTGAGACCACCAGTCTGATGCCTTACTTCATCACAGCACCCCAGCTTTTCCTACAGAAAATTATGCTCTACAAAATCGCCACAAATATCACCCAGGCTTCGGGCTTCATTAGAGTCACCTGAAGATGGAGAACTTGTCACTTCCAGTGGTGGATTGCTCTAATACCTGCCCATCTTCTCTGCTAGAAACCCTCACCTTGTTTCCATTCGAATTCACCATGATTTAAAATTTCCAGCTATTAAGTCCTTCTGATATGTTTCTTCACTTGATTAAGAAGCTCTTAAAAAGCCTTTCTTCTCCCCATGAAATTATTTATACACCATAATCAAATTCCTCCCCATCTTCATATTAATAAGGAAAGCAAATTGATCTCCTCCAGTCTACCATTAAATCACATTTTTCTCCAACATTAGATTACGTTTGCACTTTTCCTACCTTCAATTTAACATTCCTCTTAGAACAGGGAGAAGAGCCCTGCATGCACACTTACCAACACCAGCATGGGGGATTCTCCCTGACTCTGCATTCCTTCAGGTTGAAGGGCTGGCCAGGCACTGCATCCGCAGCTGTGTGTGCCACGTGGAAGGGCAGCTTCTGTACCATGGGATGGTGCACATCTCTACACCAAAACAGTGCACCACTTGCATGGCTCTGGGGAAGCTCTTAGCTTCTACAGCTGAGCTTGCCAAGCTGTGCAAAACCTTCACCCTCTGCACAAATCACCTGTTTGATTTCTCATCCACAAACACTAGACTTGCCTTCCATGTCACTGGAAGAGGTGTTGTCTAGCAGTGCCAGTCCCTACTGTGTCCCACTAGAAGCATCCCTGTTTGGTGACTGTCCAACAAGAACCAGTTTTGCTTTCTGGTCATCACTCAAATTTGACAAATCACCATTCAGCGCTGCATATTTCAATCTGATCCATAAAGTCAAATGCCTTACAAAATTCAGTATGTCACTACTGCACGGTTATCTTTATCAATTAAACTTGCAATGCCAAAAGATGAAAGCATTTTCCATAAGTCCACACTGCCTGGAATTGGCTTAGTAATACTGTAGGTCTTCATAGGCAAAATCCCATTACTTTTTTTTTTTTTTTTTAAGTATTTTTATCTAATACAAATATTAGGCTTAATAATCAGGTCAAACACTTGCTTTTTTAAAATATTAGCAAGAGAGTAGGATATTTCTGATCTAGGACTTCCCTGGTATTTCAGATTTTATTAAATAGGAGCATCCAATTTTCAGATCTCATGATTTAAAATTGCACGGCCTTTGTGAGAGACGTCTAACATGCCCAGTTTTAAGGGACCAGTGCACTCCATCATTTGGACACGATACAAAGCCAGGCCATCTTGTGCCTCTACCAACAGGGTGTGAGCCAGCAACCGGACACACTGCTGCCCGCCCTGCCCCACAGTGGGCCTTCCCCAGTGGGGAACCGCAGTAACGCAGGCAGGGTACTGCAGCCCCGTGATCGTCGAGAGTGATACGAAATAGGTGAAGTCGTGGGTGAAAGAAGACAACAAAGGCAGCTTTACGGAGACAGGAGGAAGCAATGACAAATAGACAAAAGCACTGAGATGTGAGCATGAAAGCCTTGAAAGGAAGGATAAGGAGTTTAAGCTTGCTAGGCAAAGACAGTAACATATGAAATTCAGAAACTGGCATACAGTGACAACTGGCTCAGCGTGCTGGAAAAAAGATGCTGCTATCAATATTCTGCGTGTGAGCTAACACACGCACACACTCTTTCCCCAGCCCATTTGGGCTTGGCATATTCCTTCTTCTTCACTTCTGCCCCTTCCAGAAGGCCACCATGCTGCTGTGCCAACAGGGTGCAGCAAGCAGCCTTGGCAGAGCTTTGCACAGTGAGCTCTCCTGCCTGGGGGCTATCCAGGCTCCCTCAGCTCCTCAGACAAAATGAACTACCACAGCAATGTCAGCCCTGTTCTGCAGAAGTGCATCACTTGACCAGTTGGATGATATCATCAGCCAGCCACGCTGCCACCATCCCACACTGACCCACCCGACATCTGCACCCCATCGTGCAAGCAGGCAGGAAGATCTACTGATGGGATAAAAAAGCCCAAGCAAATACTGAATCATGGACAGAAAGGACAAGAGCTGCAGAACTTCACGAGAAGTTTATTTCTGTATTAGCACTTGGTTTCTTTCTGCACATTCCTATTGCTTGTCACAAGTGACTCCAGCCCTGCCACGCAAGCTGTCTCATCCTGAGTGCTGCGTGCTTCCCAGCTCCAGCTGTCACCTTTCTTGCAACACTCTTTGGAGAATATTTCTCTTTTAAGCATCCAAGAAGTTCTTCCTTGTCTTAACACAGGTCATCCCTGGCTACACAGGACAGCACACAAGGGAAGGCCAGCCTGCCTGGCAGCACAATGGGGTTGCAACAGCTAGCGCTTTTTGCTAACCTCTGAGCGCGAGGAAGGACTTCTGTCATCTTTGTTTGCAGGAGGGATTAGTGCTCTGGTCCTCTTCTCAGTGGTTCGGGGTCCGCCAGATTTGAGCAGAGGGGCTAATGGCATGCAAATCTCTGAGGATGTTTGAAAGGAATTAGCTTTTAAATGGAATTGCTCTCCCTTGAGAGCTGCTGCTCCTCTTTGGGTTAAGCATGTGGAGACAAACTCTGCCTTCCCTTCTGCTTTCCCAACCTATTTCTGACAGATGATGACAACACTCCCTTCTGAATCGCTAAAATAAAGTGCTCCTGAGGTGCGAGGGCTCCCAGGTCCACAAGTGCACAGAGATCACACCAGGCGTTCACAAAGGGAGACGGCAGGACAACACCCGAGCTTCTTAGGACCCTCTCAGCACAGCTCCTCACACCCAACCTCTGCTGGAAGGTTTGAGGCATAAGCCGATGTTGGGAGCTGGGGAGGGAAAGTCAGGAGAAATCCCTGTGCCTTGCACATGCTTGGTGCTGAGCTAAGTGCAGCCAAGTAACAGGGAGCAGCGAGAGCCACGCCGAATGGCTGCTGCAGAGCAATTAACAGGGCTAATGGCCATCAGAAGGAGCACTGTGCTTTGCCCTGCTCCAGACACACCTGTACCCATGAGGCCATGCCAGGCGATGTGGTGCTGCAGGACCGTGCTCAGTACAGGCAGGAGCCAGACAGCCTTTGCAAGCACTCCTGCTGTGTGCAGCATGGCAATGTGACCATGCGGTGTATTGCTTGTGAACTTTCCATTGCCACCTCCCCTGACAAATTTCTGCAAGCATTGCTGTTAATTCCACAGAAACCACTGGCCCGAATATCACCAAGGGAACAAAACAGCACCACCTGCCCCTGCACAGAAACCTCAACTCATACAGAGCAACACGCGTGTTTGAACCCTGGCCTGGCAACTTGTGTCAGTGAACCAACCCCTCACCCAGAACACTTCCTTTGCAAACACAGTCATTGCTCACAGAGCCTTCAGGCCCCAGTTCTCAAAGCGGCCCTTCGCAGACCTCCAACAAAGCAGTGTTCCCACGGTGGTAGCAGTGTGATGGATGACGTCCCCCTCACAGCTGTATGTGGTTATGCAGGTACAGCACATGTACTGCTCTGTCAACACGCCAGGAGCCTCTGGGGGGAAAGAAAGACCTCTGCAGCCATTCTCCAGCCCTTTCCTCCTAGCTTATTTGGGCAGCTGTGCCTACCACTAAGCCTTGGTGGATGCTGCTGAGACAGCAGAGGTCCCAGCAGGAGCCTGGGGCTTATCTTCTCCCATGGACGAACCACTTGGCTCATCCTCCATAAGAAAGTGGTGAACACGAGTCTAAAAGTTCCTTTCACCTTCTCCTTTGTATTTGTTTTTAAATGCTATGGCTGCTCCCAAGAGTTATCCCAGGCTGAGTACCTTTCCTATCCGAGTATCCACAGCCATTCCACAACTTGAGCTACTGCGCCACATTAATGCTAATGCCAAATCTATTAAAAAAGCATTTTCCATCAGTACTACCATACAGAGTTATCTCATAGATTTTTGCATCAGAAAAGCTGCTGCTTTTCAGTGGGGATGCACTGTGACGGAGCCAACTGGAGCAAAACATGCAACCCACAGCCACTCCATTCATATAATTAAAAATTAAATGGTAGGCAGGAAAGCAGCCACATCTTCTCTGTGTGTCTGTGTTTGTGTTTGGTTTGAACGAAAGCTTCTGGTCTCTGACCAAGAGATTTCCATTCAATTTAATACATTGGCTAAAAGCAGCTTCTAAGCTATTTTGGTGCCTTGAAAAGCCATCAAGACCCCCCTCCTCCCCAGGGAAGCGTTGAGATGGCCAATGCACACAGCACCCACCAGCCAGGCACCCCGATCTCCCCACCTCTCTTGCTCACAGCCGCAGATCAATGCTATTATCTGCAGAAATACTGGCTGGAGAGAGCTGTCACCTCTTTGTATCTAGCAGATGAAACCCTGTAAGGAAGGCACACAAAGCAGAAGCGAGGGTGAGCAGCAGCACAGGAGAATCACTGCTATTTACTTTTTTTCTCTTCCTCCAACAAAGTCAGGCTTCAGCTGATCGTTTTGTTTACAGTAGAAGTAACAGAAGAGAGTTTCATTCCTTGCAGCCCATTAAACCTGTTTTTCTCCTACTCCCATTCTCCTCCCCCTCTTGAAGTCTTTAACAAGCCACAGGAATACAAATCAGAAAAAAAAATAAATAAAAAATGCCCCAAATCTCTGTGCTGATGAACCGCTAAGAAAAGGTTCCAACACGGTTGGTATTAGCAGTGCAAATTTCCGACCTATTTATATCACAGATAATTGGTGACTGGAAATATTTGCATTGCTAATTTTCCTCTATTAAGAACAAACCCAGGGTCCCGATACTATGGCTCAATAGCAGCATTTACGTTACTGCCCCTTCCCTGCCTTTGTTTGTTTGTTTGTTTGTTTGTTTTAAGAGGAGTTTTTCCTCTCCACACTCAAGTGAGCTCCTAAACAAAGAGTTCATTGTTTCTTTGCTCCTGTTATTACCAAGTTTACCAACAAATGTGACTTTCCCCAACCTAAGTGGAAAACAGAAGACGCAGAGGGTGGCCAGGAAACATAGTAATTAAAAATCTGTTACTCTGCGCGTTGCTGTTTCCTTATTATCAATTAAATTAGAACAGAAAACGACAACAACAACAAAAAAACCCCCCACAATTTTCCAATGCAGACAGGACCTTGCAAAGCTGGATTCTTGCATCAAGCACTTGGATTTTAAAATTAGTGCTCTAGAAGTACCTCGAGAAGGTCTTGAGCGGAATGGTTGATGTGTGCTTTTGTTTCCGTCAGGAGGATCAGCAGAAGACAGCAGTCAGAGCTCCTGGAAGCCAACTGCGGGCTGTCACCTGTGGGTGACCACAGTGCACTTATGGGTGACAGTCCTGTGCCCGAGGGGCTCAGGAGCTGAGCTGGAGGCAGCAGGGCAGAGGCTGAAGCCTTACCTGCAGACCGCCAACCTGTGCGGCCCCCGGGAGAGCAGAGTGTCTCTGACTCCAAGCTGCAGCTCTGTTTCACATAAAGGGCCCCTGTCGGCTCCCTTTAGGATCACGTTAAAATAGATGAGGCAGATTTGAGGGCTAAAGAGAAACTTTTCGTACGGTCCGCTGGATCCGCACGCAAAACTCATTGAAAACATCAGAGATGCATACCAAATTAACTGCACTGCATTACCCCAATTAATTGTGCCCTTGCTAGCGTGGCAGCTCATAACGTTTGTTAGCCCATGAAGTCACTCAAGCCACAGACAAATCCCTTTGCTGCCATTTGTGCTCCCATAAAGCATCCAGAACAGGTACCTGCACCCATTAATAACCCTGTCACCGCTGCCACGTTATAGGGAACGTGAGCTACCATGACACGGTGACATTTAGCTGATCTCTGGTTCTGCAAATTCAGCTGACCAATGCCACATTTCATGAATGAGTTTTCCTCGGTGGAGACGGTTATGTACTGAACAAGACAGCAACTGGGCAAGCACCAGTGGGGCTGATTCACTGAGGTCAGGGACAGGATGGCAGCGTGCTGCAGCTGCATGGTGGCAGCCAGCTCTTGTCCATCTGCATGGACATACACACAGCACAGAATGGTCAAGATGGAGAGCTCCTTCTTGAACGCAGTTCAGCTCTTGGTAGAAAGCAGGGCCCGTGCCAAAGCAGGCTGCGCAGCACACCTATCTCAGCAGCCAGCCCTCCACAGCACAAGAGGGGAGCAGCCCTGCAGCTCAGCCAGGAGCGTAATGCAGAGCTCAGGGGGATAGGTGGCAAACATCTCGCAGTAATGCCAAAATCCAGAGGACAAGGGATGCTTTGTGAAAATCAAGAGGAATCCTTGCAGGTAACTCCAGCCGAGCTGGAGATTGCAGGACTGCTGTCAGCTGAGAAACAAAATCTAGCTGAAGTCGCACAGCCTGCAAGAAGAAACCGGTATGAGAGTATGAGGAAGAGCACAGATTATTCTTTTTTGTCACTGCTGTTACCACAATATGCCCCTCCACATTTATGGAGGGGGATGCAGCCCCACAGGCTGCACTTCCACAAGGTCCCATGAATGGCAGAGGAGGGGAAGCGGAGACCATCAACACCAGCACCTTAAATTGATTACAGATGGCTCTGTTAGTGACACATCGAGCTGAGCTCTTGTAAGTGATATAGTGCCAAATGCATAGAAGAGTGCATCTTGATCAAGTCAGGCATCTTGAGTGCGTAATAAATACGATATTCACCCTCTGTCTAATGTAGGTTATGCGAAGCTGCTGAGACAGCAATTTTTAGGCTATCGCTGCCCTTAAATTATTAAGCAATATACCATTAGAAAGCAAGACCGTGGGCTGTGCATTGCGGTTTTGTTTTCACTTCTTTTTTATTATGTGTGCCTGAGTAGGAAACGTGACTGAAGAAGGCACTGTGGTGAGAGTGTGCATCCAGAGGATGCTCAGAGACTGACACTGTGTCAGATGTCACCGTTACTCACGTTTCTATCTTCCCTGTGTTTAGTGCTTGTGCTGCCAAGAAAAGCACTTGGAAGCCTACACTGCAAGGAGGAAAAAATTCTCAGTCTCAGCAGTATCTTGTATTAACTGTTTACACGTGTTCTAGCTGGTTTGAAGCCAGTTTGGTAAACGTGTCAGAATATGCTTAAAAGCACCTAAAAGCGGTTCTGTACTTTGGCTGTGGTTTATTTAAACTCTCAACTAGGGATCTGGGTGATATCAATGCCTTGCTGAGGGGAGTAAGGAAAACGGTACCCAGCAGTGCCAAGCAGGCTCAAGCAAACCCAGGTGCTGCGTGCTGCTGTGTGTGCAGGAGGGAAGCCCACCCCTGCCTGCTCACTTCCCCATCCCCTCAATGCAGAGGGTGCTGACAAAAGTCTCATTTAAATACACCCAATTCTGGGCAGCAACCGTAAAACTCTCATCCACAGCATCTCCATTGTTTGCCTAATGATAACACAGTATCAGCTGCTTTTAAAGGAGCAAGTGACTCATACTGCTACCACCTGTGTATTATTCATCCTCCAAGACAGGGAGATCTAGAGCAACCCAGTTAAGTCTGTTCTCAGAAAGACAGCATTAATCTGGAAAGCACCTCACTCATAAAGCTGAAGCAAAAGGTAACGTGGCGGTGTTGAGAGTTCTTCATACAGCTGTGCAGGAGTGGGGAGTTTGGCTTAAGACCCTGCCACGGACACACAGTTGATGCGTGCTTGGTGACAGGGAGATGCAGTAAAACAACCCCTCACTACGTGGGATTCCAGGAGCTGCTGGTACTGTGCTCCAGAGCCATTCTGAGCACCAGGAAGCAGAGCAGCGGGCATCCATGCACACAGCCCTCCCAGTCTCCTGCTCCCACCATGCTCCAGGGGCTGCCCAAGAGGCACTCAGCATTCCCCTTCCCACACTGGCTGTGGGCTGCAGTAACTGCACAGCCTGAGCAGCCAGGAATGAGCCATAGACCCACAGGGATGAAAGGGGGAACATTCAAGAGACTCTATTTCAGGAACAGCTGTCTGCAGAGATGTCCCTGCTGAAGCCCATGCTGCCCTCAGCCAGAGGCTGGCAACAACCAGGCTGTTGTGGTGTGCAAGGGCTTCTTTCAAACACAAAGAGCCCCACGACTCCCCTTTTCACTGCAGAAACAAGACACAGTGATAGAATTAGCAGCAGCAGTTGTGCTTGTGTGCACAGGTGCACGCTTACGTGCTACGACGCAAGCCACAAAGGGAAAACCAGACAGAAACCAAACACACAGACACGGGGACGGGGACAGAGAAGAGCGCAGGCAGTGCAGCGGCACAGCCCTCGAGGCACCATTTTATCTGAGCCTCTCCTAAACGGCGCTAACTAAGCCTGTTAGTTCCCAAAGCCTGGCAAGCAAGGGGACAGGGCCCGGGAGCCGAGCGAGCATCTCTGTGCAGCACTGGTTCTCTCCTGGTGGCCCAGAGGGCACCTGACAAACAGCGGCGAGTTTGCTGCAGCGTCAATTTCTGATCCAATCACGCTTGCATACCAGATGGTTTAAAAATACGTATCCTCTGCCACTGCTTGGGCTCTGCTCGGCACTGCCTGCCAATGCCTCGAGTTTACGATGTCTGTAACAAATGTTTTAGTGTTGACATCTTCTGCAATTTGAGTGAAGATAAATTGTATTAAACGCTAAAACATTACTTACAGATGGAAAACAGAGTGACTTCACAGGCATTTGCAAGCAGAGCGTCTCCAGTTACACCACGGCAGAGGCTGCAGCAGAGGGAACTTCGCTTCACAGGCACAGCTCAGCTGGCACTCACCAAACACAGCCACCGTTACCTGTTGGTGCACGTGGATCGAGCTGTGCAGGAGCAGCTCTGCATGGCGTCAGAGGAAGCGGCACTGACGTGTTCTATGCCATAGCAATGGTGGGACACTGCCGCCTCTCAGCCCTGCATTTACAAGCAAGCCTGCTGAGGAGAAGCACCGACAACCGTTTGCTCCTACCCCAGTTCACTCCCAGCTACTTCTTACACCGGGATCTCTGCGTTCTGTTCCTCCCACCGCACGCCCCACTCCCCTCAGTGCCGGGGTTTATGATACAAGTGTAATTGCTCTAATTTTTTTCCACGTCCTTTTGGGAGAGAGAATATTTCTTCTTTTAAAGCGTATTAGTAACCCTCTGGCGATTCCATTCATCTCTCAGCACGTGACCGTGAAAGCCCCAGCCCATGAGAGAGCTCAGCCCGCGCTGCACGCACCTGCTGTCACGGCACGGGACCGGGCCGGCACCCACCACAGGTGACAGCCTCATGAATATTAAGGGCTGCCGCTCTGTAATAATGCCAAGTTAACAACGCGCATCTTTTATTTATAGGACAGGCAGAAAGAGATGTGCTGGTTTGTTTGCCAAAGCTAAAGGACTTCAGGAACTCCCAGTGCAGCTGAGCAAGAAAGAGGTTAAGGCCAGGGGTTGAAATGCAAAACAAACACGGATAAGGCCCGGCGTTTCTCCAAGGCCTCCCTTCCTCCTTGCTCTCTGCAGAGACTATAAATAGACTGCAGAAGAATAAAGGACAGGGCACCGAGCAAGCCAGCCCCTTCCATTCGCCCTGGGGGAGAAAGTAAAACATATATCTCTGGATTCAACTATTCTAGATTATGAAGAAATTAACGCCCCATGAAAGATCTGGACGTGGTACTCCTAATTATAATACGCGGACCTCTGATTTATCATCGTGCTGAATATTTGCCTTTGAATTCTCCTTCCCTTCCTTTGCACCACACTCATGCATATTCCCATCGCAATGCCCATTTGCAGAATTCTGCAGTCGCGTTTCCCGCTGACGGCCCATAAGGAAGAGAGGTGTGTGAGACAGGCCAAACCGCAGCGCTGTCAGTGTCCTGCTTTGCTAATTCAGAACAATCACCGCCCTACGCCTAAATAAATCTGAGGCTTAAGAAAAAGGCACTCTGCCCAAAGCTGCTGCTCCTTTCTTCAGCGGAGCCGTGTGAAGCAACACACGCGAACGTCAAAGACTCAAATGGGATTGCTTCATCTACAATCCTGCGTGTGTCACGGTAATCAGCCCTGACTTGACATCCCAAGCCTGTTTGTGGAGCACCACAGATCAGCAGAAACGTTTAAGAAATCAGGTATTAATGTACTTTGTTTATGCAATCACCAAAATCCGCTTCCTGCCTGCAATCCGACAGCTCTCAACTGCTCGCGCTGTGAGCGTGGGGCAGGTGCCAGAACTCAGACTGGGGACTGGCTTTTGTGCCCCTCTGAGAGCAGAGAGTGCCCTCACAGCTTCTTCAGTGTGAGCGATAAGAAGATACACTGATGCTGAGGAGCTAAAGCTGCATGCACCATGCAGTTGGCAGCGGGGCTTGTCACTGCCCCAGCTGGCCCTAGTGGGAGCAGGGGCTGGGCTAAGTGACCTCCAAAGGTGGCTTCTAATCTCATTTTCTCCCTTTGGTTCTGAGATACAAAGCCAGTAAGCAGGACAGCAGGCCTGACGCCCTCCTCCTAGGAAAGGGCTTGGAGGGCAGCATACGTTCCCGTATGGATCCACATAAAGCAAGCTGACATCCATAGCTGGTCTGGCGCTGACAGCCTGCTTAAGCATCCACTCTGCAGCTTCAGCCCAACCTTCCCAGCTGAATACTTCGGGTTCTGATTGCCCCATCTCTCTGGGAGGAAGACAGTAGTTAAATGCTGCTGGTTTTATGTGGAGCGTGAATACTGTGAATACAGTGCTTTTATAATCCTTCAATAACAACTTGCTTAACTGCAGAGGGGGCTGTACAAAATGAAGGCCACGGTGGCATTTTTCCTTAAACGCATTATTTCTGTAAGCACTGCACTGTGCAAGAGCTCACTTTTGTTCAGACACTTTACAAAGACAGAGACCTGAACGGAGAGCACGAGCTTATGGGACAAGGGTCCACACCCCCTGCCGGCTGGTGACAGGACCAGCCATTAGGCACTGCCATCTCTTATCCCATGCTAGGAGCAGACAGGAGCAGCGATGGGCCCCACGTACACCCTCAGAGAGACATCTGCCATAACCAAGATGTGCAGAGCCACGTGCACTGTTTGTTTTGCTCAGGACCCCCATGAGGGAGTGAGCCAGCATCCCAGATATGCGGGGCAGCATGAGAAAGGAAAGGAGTATCATTATTTTTAAGCTAAGATAAATCCTGGCTCCTTCCTCTGGTTCCTTTGTACCACGGTTGCCTTGTTTTTTCCACAAGTCTTTGCCAGAAAGAATGCAACAGATTCTCCAAAAAAAAAAAAACAACAAAAAACAAAAAAACCACAACCAAAAAAGCCCTGAAGGGCTGTGAGAGCACAAAGCACACCTGGTCCCTTCCACCTATTTACCTACTGACACAAGAATTCAGGGAGGCCCGGAAAAGGTGGGATTCTTGTTTCTCACCTGCGACACTCCCACTTTCTCCCTCTCCCCAAAACACTTCCCACCCCCTCACCCTCGGGCTCTGAACTTATCAACTGGCTTTGCAAGAGAGCAGGGAAAAAACTGCGGAAGCCAAAACCCCTCGAAGACAGATGTGGGTAGGGCTCTGCCCAGCAAATGGTGCCGTGTGGTAGCGCTTGGCTGGGGACAGCAGGTGCCTTCCATTCTGACAGCTCCTCTGGCAGGCTGCAGCAGGCTTCTCCGCTTTGGTTTCCTGGGCAGAGCAGTTTCCTGCAGGTCTGGCACTCGCTTCTCCCAACCTCGGTTCAAGCAAGAGCAGGTGCTGGCTGTGCCAGCTTGGAAGCATGGGAGCGTTGTTGTGCCCATAATCAGATGGGAAGCCAGGTCCTTGCGCCAGGGCCTGAGCAAAGCGTGCCCACCCAGGGCTGGGAGCCTCAGCTCTCTCCCTCCCACCCTCTTCCAGCTTTTGCTTGTGAAAGACGCATTAAGCAGCTTTGTTTTTGGGAGCTCCTTCCCCCCATCCATATCTGGGTAGTTTTGAGAACCCGCATGACGCAGAACTGCGTGGTTATAAAGGAAGCGGAGCAGAAAAGAGGTTGGTATGAGGTGCTTGAGGGAGAACAGAAATATTATAAGAGACAACAAGTAGTAAAGAGACCAGCTTCAAAGTGTCACTTCCATATATGACATGAAAGTCATCCCTGGAGATGCCAGCACAGGAATAACACAACTCTCGCTCTTACAACATTTAGATCTCAAAAGGATTGGATTTAAAAAAAAAAAAAGTTATCAAGATGTTAAAAACCTTTACACGTCTTTCTGGCACGTACATCAGAGAGGCTGGGGAGGCTGTCCAGAAGACACCATGCTGTGCCAGAAGGCCAAGCACAGCCTGCCTGCTCCCCAGGACCTCCAGCAAGTGCTGGCTGTGGGCACAGCTCTGGAGCCTGTTCCCTAAGTAGAGCAGGGCTTAAACCAGCAGCAGGGACTTCACTACAAGCCCACGAGGGGTCTGCTCCAAAAGTATAAGTGTTTGTCCTGATGGCAATGTCAGAGATCTCCTTTACAGTCTGCAGTAGCCTGCCTCAATGAGGCCAATGTACCTGCGCTGCTAGTACAACAGGTGAGTGTTCTTTGCAAATTAGGGTCTCCAGCTTGCTGTTGGCCAGCCCCAACTTGTCTGTTTTCATTGTCTCACCGGGAAACCAGAAGCACTTAGCAGGAGTCTTCACTCCCATTTACCGGTAGGAAACTCAGGTACAAAGAGATTAAAGAACACAAAAGCAGGCAAAAGGATGCAGAGTAGTAAAATGGACTGGAAAAATACTCCCCCTTTCTCTCCTTTACCATCTAACGCCTGGAGTTAATACCACAGCCTTAAACACCTGCAGCTGCTTCTGATACACATTATTTCCTACTTCTTGGTCTTCGATCAAAAACATAAACACAAATAGAAGAGGTTGTGGAGTTCTGTATTAAGATGTTTAAAACTCACTCTCCAGATAAACACCCCCCAGAACAGTAGTAAGTGTATTTCTCTCTCTTAGTGCCCTTAATATCTTCACTGCTAACACAATGAAAAAGGCTAAAACTACTCATTTCATTACCTACTGCTCTCCAGATTAATCTCCATTCTGTGCTGCACAATGACAGGGTCACCACGGGGTTCCCATGTTACCGGGGCTGTGTAAGGAACTACGCGGTCTGTACAAATAAAAGCAGGGGAATTCTTTATTCTCACTCCTCCTAACCTGGGGTTTAATTCCTTTTCTTTTGTAAAATGAAAACCAGTCTTTTTTCTCAGAACACAAATGATCAGCGCCAGCTTTCCCAAAGGAAAAATATTACACCCGTGCACAGCTTCTGCCAGAGATAAAAACCTTTTTTAGAAGAACCTTGGCTTAGAAGTGAACTTTGAGTGCTCTAAAATAGTCAGATGGCCTAAAAACAAGCAGGTGCCTCATGAAATGAAGATTAAGAGTCAGAGCCCGAATCTGGCACTCAAAGTCAAAGAATTCCCAAGGCAAAACCTCCAAAAATGGCTTTTGTTGAGGTCTTATTAAAGTATGGGAGCAAAAAGATCTAGGAAAGCGACACAGCTCTTACTACGGCTCAAATGGCCCCTGTTACTTCAATTTCATCCTGTTCCATGAACCTGCAGCTTCTTCAGGCAAACATAAAGAAGTCAGCACTGCTTCTGGCACGGGTCTGTTCAGGGGTGGGAGTGTGGACATTGGGATGGACCCACTGGGATGGGCCCAACTGGAGCACGGCTAACCAAGAGAGGAGCGACATGCAAGTCTGCAGTGAGAAAATGCTCATCTCCATCTATGTGCATGTTAGTCAAGGCACAATCCTGAACAGAAACCAATCAGCAGGTTTCAGCACAGTCCCACTTGCCCCTCTCCCACTCCTGTGCACGCACAGTTCCTGCCTGACCAAGGGTCCTTGAGGCCATACCCAGTTCTCCTTCCCAGCTCCAGGGAACGAGCTCAGAGCATGGCTCATCTCTCCCTGTTCCTCTGGGAGCCAGGTCCCCTCAATCCCCATTCTTCATGGTGACAGGGACCTCCTACCCCCCTAGTAGGGCTGAATCCCTCTTTCTGCCTCCCAGAACCCAGCTTCCACCCACACGATGGGAAGGAAGCATGAAATACAGCTGCACATGGACCCGGCCCATGAAAGGCCCCCAGCACTGGGGCTTCTGGCCAGCTCCTCTTCCCCCTTGCCCTCCAAAAAACAAGCACTGAAAATGCTCATGGCTTAATGGGCTGAGAAAGGCAGTAAGCTGGCCAAAAGGCACTGAAATGGAAAAGAGAGAATAGGCATGCCCATCAGCAAGGCCTCCTCCGGAGAAAAGAAGACCTACCACAGCCCGCCCACCAGAGAGAAACTGCCTCTGAGGGAACACAAAATCACGTCAACAGGGACTGCTCAAGTACACATCTACTGCAGAAGGCTTGTCCTCACCCGGCCCCTGGTAAAACACGCCATCTGCTCAGGCTCTCACCTATCCGAGGGGGAAGTCACGGATGTTTTCACTTCAGTATCTCTGCATGTATCACCACTGGGAGAGAGAAGGGACAGAGGAATCAACAACATCTCGAGTTTGAGGCAGCCGTGTTTTGATTTTTCAGGACAGCAGCAAGGTGGCTGAAATAGGCACATCTCCATAGGCAATCGGTGACCTAATGATCACCGTGCCTCCTGAATATGTTGTGGCATTTACAGCTGCACAGAGGTTAAAACCAGAAGCCGTCAGCTTCTATAGACTGTAAGGAAGATATGATACAAAACACTTCCATAGGCTTCCTTTCAGAAACAGAAGAAGGTCCCTCTTATTTACTTTCACTGTCAAACCAAGCTCATGCCAGGAGGTATGACCTGCTCCAGCCTCCCACTAGATAACCTGGGGGAGTTTTCTCTCATCACCCACAAACTCTTCCCTGCGATCCCTGCTATTCACACACTGAAAACAACTAACAGGAAGCTTCATCCGAGAATTCCTGGCTTTTTCACTCCTTCAGAAAAACCTTGTACCGAGCAATCTAGTTCATCACCTTTTCCCTACAGTATATAAATATTCAACACCCACTGACAGCCCTGGATAACGTGAAAACCAGTCACATTTTTCAGTGCAAGCATCTGTTCTTCCCTAAAGTAAATCTGCTTAAAAAAAAAATTAACTACACTTTCCCTTCAACCTTGAGAAGAAACAGACAGTGGTGTTCCTGAAGGGGAGCAGAAATGAGAGGTCGGGTTCCTTCTCTCATCATACCTGCTGGAATGAGACATGCTTTCTTCTTCCCTTTTCTCTAAATAAGCAAACAACATCAAGATTTTTTCAGGTGTTTCTGCTTTGGTATCTATCATAACAAAGTCAGAAGACGGTCTCTGGGGTGTGGTAGAGGGGTGCTTGGGCTGCAACCCTTCATTTCAGCTTTCTGTTCCAAAAATAATCTCTGTGATGAATGTGTCTGAAGTACCTGAGCAAATTGGCTTCCACTCTGTAGCTCTACAGAGGCCTAACAGAACCACAAAACAAAGTCACAGCCCAAACTCAGGTGTTCCTGGACGAAGCACAGCCAGCAGGGGACAGAGCTCATTGCATCACGACAGTGACCCCAAGGTGCCAGCATCCCACGGTGGCCTAAAGGAACAAATGCTGCAGCGTGCCTTTTGGGAAAATAAATAAGTGAATTCCAGGCTGCCGTGAACCTATTATGACATATTTTATTTCCCTCTTCATTAATATATGCGAAGTAATCAGATTACAGCCACAGGAGGTAATGAAAACCAACTAAAAGATAAGGGTTTTTCCTGTGTGGCTGTGCAATGCATGTTTAGCTCTAGTTCTAAGAGGAGACCTTGAAACTACTACCGCGGTGCTTAGGGTAAATGTTAACCATAAAATACTCCAGGCCACCCTGCAGAAAGAATACTATGATCCGCTCAGTGAAGTGGGAACTGGACATGCTGAGCCTCCTTGTCAGGCAAAAGGTGAGGCTGGGAGAATCCTACAGACAGAGAAAGGAAAGGATAAAGCCTGCAAATGAAGGTCAAAGTATTTGGCAACAACCTTGATGTGGCCACACAGCTCAAAGGATACAAGGATAGCTAGGTTTGTGGGGGCGGAAGAGGATCTTGTTTGATGAAGGGCTTCTCATTCATTTTTTCCATCCGTGTTATCTAGTCTAATAAAAAATGTTATCTCTTCCTACAGACCTTGTGTCTGAACAGCCTGTGTGCAAGGGAGCCGCGTCCCTAACCAGCTTTCATGGGCAGGTCTGCAACAGAGAAACCATAGGAGACAATGGGGCGACCACAGCCCACAGGCAGCAGCGCAGCCGCCTGCACCCAGCTCAGGGATTGCAGCTGCTCCAGTGCCAAGCACGTAGGCACAACCAACCGGCACCAGCCTAACAACAAATCATCCAACCCAACACGTAAATAAAGGATGTAAGAGAAGCTGAAGACAACATGGAGATCTCATGGACCACCAGATGCACAAAAGGGCCAAGAACAGCCACGTCCAAAAGGGGAACCCCACGGAGGTCCTGGGTGGAAGCTGGCATTATTGGCACGCTCAGAACTACTCTTGGAAGCAGGGATGAGCCCAGCTCTGCCAGCTGCAGGAGTGGAGCAGAGACGCTGCTACAAAGAGAGGTCACAGGGTCCCAGTCTGCTCACCTTATCAAAGAGAGGACTGAAAGGTAACCACATCAAAGTAACTGAATGCCATCACAGAAACAGAAATCTGAAACGAGACTAGAGAATCTTAATAGATAAAAAGCGAAGGCTGAAAGGCAGAACTTTTAATGGAGAGGTTAATTAACAACTGAAACAATATACCATGAACCGTGGAGGACAGCACAGAGCTGACAATTTTTAAGTTAAGATGGGGCTGCTTTTCTGAAACATCTTTTCAAGTTCAAACAGGAATTAATCCAGAGAAAGCCTGTATGAGAGATCACAGCTTTCTCATTTCTGTAATCTCAGAATGCAGCAGAGCAGCAGTTCTGGATTTCAGGAAAGCAAAGCTAAATCAGTTCAGGAAGGAGCACGAGAATAGCTCTCTAATATCAGTGGGAATAATCGCATGAGAGCAGGACTCCACTCCCATACAGCAACATGCAGCAGAGGGGCTTAATAAAAGTGACAAGCATAGAAAATAAGACCAAAGAAACCTACTCCCTAATAAAATTAAGATACAGTGGGTTGGTTCATTTGCAAAAGAAGCTGATCTCTGAAGCAAGAAGTAGCCAACAGAGCTCCCACGTGGAGCAAGTAAAATAGGAAGGAAAATGAAGATGTTAGAGTGTACACTTTTTGCACGGAGGTATATAAAGCAAACAAACAAACAAAACAAAAAACAACCACCACCCACAGCCCACACAAGGTTGGGGTTCTAAGTGGCAGCTATCATTGGCTCCTGCTGCAAGCCCTGCCAACACAGACTGGGGAAGCACGGGATTGTGGCTTTGGAGACTGACGCCGTGCTGCTCATTCATTATTTTAAGCATTCTTTATCCTCATACTGTGAGAGTTCCCCAGTTTGATATATGAACCAATGGATCTGCAAAACGCTAAGAGCCCAGGTATACCCATAGAAAAAGTTGAGGCTGATCCTGAAAGCAGCTCCCAGGCACTGAACTCTGCCAGCCTCGGGGCCCACCAGGGAGCTGCTTCCTCCCCAGGGAGAGCCTGGCCTGCAGGCACCAGTGTGGCCTGTGAGGCTCCTGCCACCGGGGTGCTCAAGGATCCTGCCCAGGTGTTTGGTAGCGGCATTTCCTTCTGCATCCTCTACCCATTCCAAAAGCAACTGTGGCTTTTTCAATTATCCGCGTGTTGATTTGTTGCTTTTAAAAGACGCACCTGCCCCCAAAGCCTTCCTCTTTCACTGTGCTGCAAACATATGCAAGATGTTTACGATAGCAAACAGCAGGAGTGTTGAGGAGTCTCACCAGCTCTAATTAAAGCAGGCTCATCCTACAATTTTACCCGTGTAGAACTGAACTCACTTATTTAAGTGCACGGGCTTAGCTTGCAAATATACCAAAATACAGGTGTCAGTATACAACAAGAGTAAGCTGCTGAGAGGGGAGTTTTCCGCTAATCCTTTTGGGCAGATGTGTTGCAGCAGATCAAAGAACACAGGCTCCTGCAGGCTGGACTAACACACATCCTGGGGACTGGCAGGGAAGCGCTCGTCACTCCTTCCCCTAACGGGGATAACCCCATTAGGACAAGTGTAGTACAGGGCACGCTCAGCTTGTACCCGCTGGTCAGCAAATCCACACTCATCGCCTCGTTATGGGCACTGTCCCTGTGCCTCAGTGCATGGCCTGGGCCTGCAGGGCTCTGCTGTCTTTCAAGGGCAGCCATGAGTGTGATGCCATAAAAGATGCTCCAGTGGGATGCCCAGAGCTGCGACAGGAGCGATGGTGTTCCCTAACGCAAGCCTAGAGGCACATGAGTGAGACAGCTCTGCGGGGATGTGGTGAGGATTTTAAGTGCAATTTCACTTTGCTGCTACAGGTGAACAAACACAGCTCTGTTAGAGGTCCAGCAGCACCGCAAGCTGCTCCAGCCAACAGCTGTCAGCACAAAGAATTGTGGTGGACAGACCACCAAGCACACAGGCTGTTTGGAGGGGCCACTCACTTCACATGGTTCCCACAAATCTGTTCCAAGAGTGACATCTCCAAGTACAGATCTTCAGAACGGGGACCCCTTCTGAAGGCCAACCACAAATGCGTATCTGCCCCCCAAAAAGGAAGAAGCAACTGACTGAGGATCAATCAGTCTGTGCCTCACTCAATCACTGAGAGGCTCTGCAGCTCCTCCAAGATTCGAGCCTTCTTGATGAGAAAGGTGTCTGACAGAGCAATTTTCCCCTGTATTAACGCACCGGTTTAAATCAAGGTTTTAACAATATCTCTCTGGAGCCTCCTGAAGGTTTATGGGACAATAGAGGAAGATTTCTGAAGACACAGCCAGTTGTCTCCAATGTCGCCTTTACAACTCTGCAAAGCACAAGTCAGACACTCGGGGCACGGGGCTGAGCTCTGAGTGCCCGCATCCCTGTGGCCAGTGCTGAGAACAGGACCCAGACAAATGGGTCAGCTCTGAAGGAACCCAGAAAGGACGATGCTTGTGCATTCCAGCTCTGCTTTTTTCAGGTTCATCTGTAGTTCAATGACTCCGCTGTGCAGAAACATTCAGTCTTGCAGGGGCTTCTCCATCTAGCGCAAACATACTTAATGTTTCTTTTTCCCTTCCACAACCAATCTGACCTCGGCTATTTAAGGCCCTCTAAATCTTCTTTAAGCCAACAGCCTATCTCTCGGTAGGTTGCCAATCTTTAACATTTTCCCAACAACATTTAGATCCAACAGTCTTCCCCTTTAGTACCCCTGAAGCGGGAGCTCGGGCTACAGAAGCAAATGGGACAGAGTGTGGCAGCCAGACAGCTGGTGAGCAGCACTTGGGAGGACTGGCAGCTGTGCCACGGAGCTCGGAAACATCCGTGCTCCCCGTGCCCTGCCCCCACCCCCCGGCTGAGGGAAGGCAGCTCTTGTGCAGTGGGGTAGCAGAATTCTGCAAGATGATATAAATCTCCGGAAAGCTATGACACTCCTCCTTGGAGAAATGGTAAGAGTTAGTACAAGCCTTGTTTTGCTCTGAGCAAGCATTTCTGCACAGATGTGCTGCTCCGGAGTGACAGCCCGCCCTGCCAGACCCCTCGCCAGGGCTTCACGGAGCTGAGCATGAAGCGCTCCCTCTCCTCCAGGTGCCTGGAGCCCAAAGCCAGCATGCAGACCGCATGCAGAAACTGAAAACCAAGCTCGGGAAAGGAGGGCGTGAGATAACGCATCTTTTTGTATGGCCAGTTAAGCATCAGCGTTCTGCTATCAGCGCAGGGCAAGAGGGGAAGGGAAGAGCAGGGCGCTCGGGAACAAGGATCGGCTGCCGAGCACAGGGAGCCCATTTCCAAGGCAGGGAAGGTGCAAGAGGGAGACAACACACAGGAAGAACATGGCTGAAAAACAAAAGCCAGGGGCCTTACAGAGAACGCAGCAGCAGTACAACACCACCGTAGCACTGCACAGAAGAGACAGAGACTGCTGGGAGCAGGCAGGCACAGAGATAAAGACAAGTCAGTACTACGTTACTGCTGCCTGTGAGCCCAGCCTGTATGGCAGCACTGCATAAGCCTCCTGCTCTGCAGAAGGTGGTAAGTACAGGGAGTAAACGTGCCGAGGGTTCCTCCAGTCTTGGGATAGAGCATATGGAAGGACCTCGCTTCTTGTAAGAAGTGGCAGTAAGATTTGCAGGCTGCTATTAGGGTTCTGTCAAGCTAATGAGTCTTGAGGGTATGGAGTTCTTCTCATGAATACAATAAATGGCAGCTATACTGATATAAGCTCTTTCCAGTTCAAATATTGATAAAAGAGTTGTGATCTACAGTGGCATTACAATTTATGCCCAGTCTGGAGACATTCCTTGTTTTATAGGCATAAGGCTAACAGGTTGGTTAGAGGTCAAAAATGAAGAAACAATTTTCATCACTCCTGATTATCTTTGAGAGATCCTGAAGCAGATGGAAGCTGCTCAGCCATTCAGCCCATGCTACATATTTCACATTGACAAGGCTCTGGCATCACGAGCGAAGGGAAACTTGAGCAGGAGCATTTCCTCCCATTTAAACCTGTCTTATTATTAAATCCTTCAGTCATCAGCAGAGCATTTCTTCTGCAAGTATTTTTTTAAGCAAAATGCAAAGTTTAAGAGACCTGACTTTACATACTCAGATCAGAGTCTTGTGACATGCTCTGCTTTTAATTAACAACTCGGGCTGCCGGATGCTGTGTATCACCGACTGCAAGAAGCCAAAACTAATTCCCCTTCAGCCAAGCACTGCTTGTACGTAGCTTCATATATCCCCAGGTATTTGCTAGGTGGAATGAAAGCTGGTTACAGCTACTGGCTCAAAATTAACTGACAGCATCCGCGCGGATGCAATTCCTGACAAGCTCCATCTCTCACGTCAATAACGACTGCTCACCAGATCGCCGGGTTGCAAGTTAGCCCACCCCGAGCTGCCACCTCATGTCACAACAGACATTTAAATAATAAATGGGAGCTTTATTTTACTCAGTGAGGCTTTGCTAAATTTAACCATCCAATTAACCCAGCAACATTCACGATCTGAGAGTTTTCAGAGTTCACTACTCTCAAGGAGGAGAGCTCAGTTACACCAATTAATGTTCTCTCTTCCCGACTGCACAAGCAGCTCCTTCCCAGGTCTTTCTGAGTTGAAGAGGCAACGAGCTCAACCAAGAGCCCAATGCAATGCTCATAACATTTGCAGATGAAGACGATGTTCTTCCATGTAATGCCAATGCCCTGGACTGCTCTGGGCTCACATGGAAATAAGACACAACTGCTGCTTGACCAGCGGTGAGAGGTTGCTGGCAAAAAATAAAACAAAACAGATTTCAAAGAAAAGTTACTTTTGCATAAAATTAACTGAGATGTCTTAGCTCCATCCTTCTCATTAACTGCAGCACACAGAACAGTCACCATTTCTTTCTAACCTTAGGCAAACTCAAAGCACACACATCTCCTGCTGGCACGATTGCACACATTTCTTCTGCAAGCACAGTGCAAGAGACAGTATGCCCAGAGATGGGCAATGGAAATTCTTCAGGTCACTTCAACCCAACATAAATACGTGTCTACAGCATCTGAGCAGCAATCACAGCGAATCGTGTTACATCCAGCTGGCTTCTCCTCTCTATCACACACAAAGCTGATTTTATAGAAGGCGCTAGCTGGTAACATCTCCTTTGGTTTATGCAGATCACACTGCAAAGCACAAGAGTGCTCTGAATATTAAGCTACTGCATCTTACTTCTTCAAAAACAAATAACTAAGCTGAGGATGAAAAGCAGGGGAGACTTGGCAGATGCTACCCCAGCTATGTTATTCCAATACTCTGGTGTATCCCCACATGCCTTTGCAAGCGGGACAAGAACGAGGCACCTTCCCCTGAGCAGCCCCCTCCCAGACAGCACAGCTGCAGCCAAGTCAGAGCTTTGGCCTTCGCCTTTCAATTACCTGCCCCCTAGAAGATGAATACGAAGGGTATCAGGCCCTTGAAGCAGCCCAGGGAATAAACTTTCCCAGACCTGGTTTCTGAAATGCCGGGCAGCCGTAATAGGTTTTAGAACACTCATCCCTGGATTTCACAGGGATGGATTCTTTCCTAGACCTCTTCAGTTTAATCTCCTTAAGCCTGGAAGTTATATCTTTATGTAGAGTGAAAATATTTTACCACTGTAATCTAGTTACGAATATTTACACAATTTGCCCCAAATTCTCTCATTACAGCTGCCATTCTCAATTATTCACAGGTAGTGGTACATGCAGTTTCCGTGGAAACCTGCAGCTCACAACCAAGCGATGCGCAGCCAACCGCAGGCAATGGGCACTCGAGCAGAACCGGGCGGATGCGTAATTATGCTGATATATGACCATCTCAAACCCACGGGTAGCAAAAGGCTGGTTTCCGTTTCAGCGTCTAAATTTCAAGTGTCTTAACTACGTCAGGAAGCAACCAAGTCCCTGCATCTCCCAAAGCGTAATAAACTTGACGAGGAGGCTGTAACTTTTATGACACATCACATTTTCAACATCTCACTATCATTTTCTGTATTTACCATTGAAAGCAAATGGCAGATTACACCACCATAAAGTTGGTCATAAGTGATTCACTCCATTACATTTCAGGGCCTTCCCCACTCTTAACTAGTGAATCCGTACCGGTAAGTGCCTGACAATTTGCTGCCCTTTGTTCCTTTCCTTCCACTAATAGTGGTTTTATTCTAATAACTGTCCCTTAAACACCCCTTGGCATTTAACACTCTGAATGCTGGGAGCACCAGAAACAGGTATTATTGTAAAAATATTTGAGAAGCCCTTTGGAAACGCTCTTTGGGTCATCCCAACACACAACTGTACCTCCTCGTCAGGCAGAGCCATGCAGACAGGCCACACTGAACTGCTGAAGGCAGACCACGCAGCGAGGGCTGCTTATTACCCCGTGCTCTGTGAGACAACATACCACACCATTTTTCTGTTGGAAAGACTCACGCTTCTCCCTGATGTATGATGTCCTACTGAGGTGCTGCCAGTCCAGGCACCAACGCTGCTTCATCACCCCCACACACTGTATTTTCACACGAGATGCTTCACGTTTTTTCCCAAGCCATCCCCCAGGCTACAACAGAGGCTCTTCCACAGCACGTTCACCAAGACACCAGCCTCCAAATCCTTGTTTTCCAGAAGAATCTCTTCAGCACTCAAGAAACAATTATACTATAAGTGGTGATGCTCCCAGTGATTATTTTATCTTGGTGATACACAGAGGTGCACACAGGTTTGTGTGTACCCACTTGCTGTCCTGCCTCCTCTCTGGTCTTTAATACCCCTGGGCAGAGCTCACAGTGGTGTGGTGTTCCTGCACAATGTGCTGCTTCATGGGGCTTTCTATAAGGCTGTGCTCAGAGCCTTCATTACCCTAATGATGCAATCAGCAACGGCCCATGAGGTTGCTGTGCCCTCCCTGCAAGCTGAACCTCCCTCCTCCACAGCCGTTCAGGAAGCCAACTCAAGCTTCACCACGCTTAGGACAGTACAAGACTCACATTTTCATCCAAGAGTTTCCCCACTTAGCCCAGCATCAGGACCAGAGCAACAGATGACATTTCTGCTGCAAAGCAACTACTGAGTTAATCCCATGTGAAGATACAGATATAAGCACCACTCAATACATCTAGATGCTGAAGCAAGGAGCGCAGCTCTGACTGGTAGAGATGCTCAGCAGTAGGAAATTAAGCTCTAATTAAAAGCACCGCATTAAAAATGTTTGTTGCACCTGCTTTGTTCAGAGTTTAGGGTTTGCCAAATGCAATTTCCAAACTACTGAGTTTGGAAAATCCTCAGAGCTCCTAGAAGCACCCCTCTGCACATTGCTTAGCAAAGCCAGGCTGGTAAGGCGGTTGCAAAATATCATTATGAAAAGCAACAGCTCCGTTGGGGAAGCAGCGGGTGGTACTCCTACCCCATGCTGCTGCTCAGAGCAGCTGACATGGGAGCATACAAACACATCCCAAAACATGGCACTGTGCTCCCCTTCCCGGAAACGCATCAGCAGATCACGGGCAGATTTCTTTTATTAAAACACTGTGGTGTTTTAATAACCAACAAGCTGCTATCATCCTGTTGTTGAAGCAGAAGGGAGTTATTTGAGCCAGCTGACCAGCGGACTGAAGATAAGCACTGTCGACCTACGAAGCTGTACTCCAGAAGTTCTAAACAAACTTCTGCATATTTACTCTCTTAAATGGTCCTCAGTGAGAGGGCAGCAGCATTTCAATGAGACACAGCGTCCATTTCCCTTCCTGCCCAGAAAACCTGCTGGCACTGGGGACAAACCCAACACGGTTCCCTATGGTTTAGCCATAACTCTGCTGAAACTTGCATGTAACTGCACAGCCACTTCTCTAAAAATCAGTCTTTAATAAGTATCTGTCAGGAGAACCTTGAAGACAGAATGGCCGACGATAATAAATGCCAAAATAGCTTAAAAATGCTGAAAGGGTCACACTAACAGCAGTGCTACAGAGGCACTGTTAACTGCGTAGCTATGGAGTTTGGGTAATTCCTGCTGGTAAAGCTTTCGCCCGCACCGCACAACCTGCTCTTTCCACAGTAGCTGTAAATTAGCAATTAATGTGACAAGGAGCACAAGTTCAAACTTTGTTATTTGGCAGTGAGGTCCAGTTTCCATGAAATCCGGCACTTCATGTCTCACTCAGCTGAACAGTGCATAAGGGAGTGAATCACTGGGTTATATTCAGATTCTGCAGATTCATTTTTCAGCCACAGAAAAACAACACTTGCCAGGCTTAGAATAGCAGCACTGATCTAAAGGACAACCGTGCTGCGAGGTTTTAAAAAATGTATACCATAAAAGAACAGGTTAAGTGATAAAGGAAGGCATTTCAATTCTATGCCTCAATGAGTATTAGCGACCCAGTTGTTCAGGCGGTGGAGAAGATGAGCTGTCAAGTTTTGTTACTTAACTTATGTTTCAGACAGTTTTGTTAAACGCACCCGTTTTGCTTTATGGACACCTTTTATGCGTTTGCTGTTGGTCAGATGAAGGAACCATATGGCAGCACAGGACTAGGTGGGACGCTCCGGAGATCTCTTGCCTTCTTGTACATAAAAGAGCAAGGAAAGATCAAAAGCAGCAGATCCGTCTGGCTCAGCTGCGCTCACCGCTCTATTTGCTCCAGCTTTGCTTATGATTTGTGTAACTGACAAATAACATCTCTCTCGTGTTAGGACTAAATGTTCTAAGGAGAAACGGGAAGTTGGATTCCACCAAGTCTCGATGGGTTACTGCGGCTCACCATCTTTCAGTTTCTCCAAATATCTCAAGACGTGGAGCCGGAGGGGCTGAAAGGTTGGGCAAATCCACCGATTCGGGGGGCTGAATTTTAGCAAGGAGCCACTGCAGGTAGAAGAAAACTGCCTCGGTGCTCAGCAGCATCTGGGATTTCCCTTTGCTGGGCAAAAGCATCACGCCACACCTGGAGATGTGCACATCTCTGCTGTCAAAATGAACACGAGGAAGAGCAGGGCGCAGCCTTCCACAGCTGTGTTAAAGGACATGAGAGCTTCCCCTACGGCAGGCTGGCGTCACAAGCACTGCGCATCTCAGAGGGATCACAGATAGTGAAGATGGGCTACTGCTACAAACTGCGCACAACTAGAAAGGCAACATCTAATCGATCAGACTTGAATACAAAGAGTGCAAAGTAATCTGAATGCATGGAATTAGAAAAACCCTTCTGAGTCACAGAGGCCAGTTCCCACCTTGTACATAACACAAGCCCCCTCCTGAAGTTTCCTCTTATCTCATCTGACCCCGTGCCCCCACACAGCTGGACAAACAGATGTTCCAGAGCCTTCCAGGTGCACTCTTGGTTGCCACAGGAACAAGCAAAAAAGCATATGCTTGGCCTGTAAGATGGGACACCTGGAAAACAATAAATCCTATGGCTCACAATATTCATGCAACGCTGTTACAGAAAAGGTAAAGCAGCTCTAAGTTGGTTCTCACCTTCTACTCGATTGGGATGCACAGGACTGCTGCTGCAAACATCACGTGTTAAATAGACTGTAACTATTTAGTGTGGAAGATACAAGCAAGGATGAGCGCAACGAAGAGCAGAAGCCAGAGTGAATCATGAAGCTGGAAATGGACAAACACTTCACTGTCCCTTCTAACGGAAAGCCTGCAGGACATCAAACGATACTAGCAATTAACAGCTATGTTCTCACAGAACATCTAGCTGAGCTCAGAAACATCTCGCTTTGGGATCTAAAGCATGCTAGAAGTACAAAAAATAACCAGTTTTTTATTTCATTATTTTGACTGAAATCACCACCTCTGGCTCAAAAATCCCCATGGCACGTAACAGCAGAGGCCAGAGAAGCACATGTTTGGGAAAGTGGCTCTATGAGGATGCTCCATCCTTACACACTTCTGGGGCATCCACTGCTGGCTCCTGGAAAAGGCAGCAGCACTGACTGCTCTTCAGTTTGAATCACTGTGGCTGTTTCTTATGTTGGTAAAATACAGTGGGAATTGCAAGGCATACAATTCCAGAGGAGCATGGAAATAGCAGGAAGGATTCAACGACAAGCTACAAAAAACAAGGCAAGAGAATAGGCTGCACATACCACAGGGGCTTACAGAGCTCAAACCGGTCCCCTTCTGGAAGAGAATTTACAGATGCTCTAGTTGGAAAAGAATCTCAGAGATGGAGCAGGAAAAAAGGCTCTTCTTGAGATGGAAAAGCAATTTGAATTAAAGTTGAGATGAGACAATTTCAGCTGTGAAATGAAATATTACGTTTTGAAACAAACTGGCCAGTGTTAGTCCTGAACTCACTGTTGCTTTGGTGGGGTTTTTTATTTGGGGGGGGCGGAGGTGAGAGAAGGGGACAGTATATTTTTCTTGGGGACATCCTGTAATCTAACTTTCAGAAAGATGTGCATAGCTGCAACAAAGACAATTCAAGCAAGATACGCAGGGAATGGACTCTTCTAGCACAAAGCCTACAACATCATCAGACTGGAGATGGAAACACAGCCAGGCATGTTGGCTGCTAGGAGCTTTGAACAGATGCAGTCTGCTCTCCCCAAGCACTCCCTGGTAGGCCTATAGCAAGAGGAGTCTTAAGAGTCTGTGTGCACTAGAAAGCAGTGGAAGGAGTCAGAACATTAACACCAGAAAAATGTATTAACTACATAACATGGGCATAAGCTTACTATGATAGAGCAGTGAGTACGGCTTGCCTCATCAGTGCTCAAGCTTCATCCGCACTCAGTCCCTCAGATCTTTGCTTTGATAAAGCACAAGTCTCTAATAAGGACCAGTCTGAAGAGCAGTTTGAGTTAAGTGGAGAATTCAGATGTTGATTTAACAATTAAGTTGTTTAACAGTGTTGCTGCATGCTGTTGAACTGTTGGTGCCCATCAGGCTATAGGTCAATACTAGCAGTATCTGAGGTCTCCCAGGACGTGCGAGGATGAGAAGCTTTGGATGAACAGCACTGTCAGCATTATGCTAGGAACAAAGTCAACGACATCTCAGTCAAACCTGAAAAACTGAACTTCAGAATCCTGAGGAAGTCAAGAAATCTGCAAGTCCTGCTTTTGAACCTGACATGTTCATTTCTCATGACTTAGTGCAGAAAACAACCCCATCTACTATAAGCAAAGACCAGGGGAAGGCACGTGACACCAAAAAAGATCTGCAGCCTGCAGAAAGACTTACAGTCCTGACTGGCATTCTGCAAGGCCATGGCTGCTGGGACAGTCAAGCACAGCTATTTGAAATATGGATAAAAGTAACAAAAAAGTACAAGGAGAACGAAAACCACTTTCTCTTTGCCAACCACAACAAATAGCTCAATAATATAAAATGTCAGTTGGCACTTGAAGCACGCTGGATGGCCAGACAGAAAGTGCATTTTTTAGATCATTAACACATTGGGAACACACAGATGTGCAGTATGGCTACATCTGTGCATTGCAATTTCTACAGTAGTCACAACTTAATGAATCATCAGTTGTGACAAGATCAATGAACCGAATGGAAGAACAAACTAAAGCTAGTAAATTCATGCCCAGGGCAAGAGCTAAGGGTTTATTTTATTATTGTTTTTTAAACACTTCTGCCATTTTTAGTGTCTAATTAGTAAGAACATGAGTCCCTCATAGTTCTCCCTCTCTTTGAAAGTCCTACCGCAAATGATAAAGATTTTAATCATCTTTGCTAATTTCAAGTCTAGATACTACTCATTTGATCAGCAGTGTCTTCCTCAGGACTGTGAGCACATGGCAGGCCGAAGTTACGATGTTAGGACGTATGCTACATACCAGTCAGGTAGATGCTCATTAAGCTTGCCACCTCTAGGCAAACCAACTGCTATTTCTTCCATCAGGCCACATTATTCCTGCAGGCAAAGCTTCAAACTGAGGTCCTCTGCGCTGCCCCTTTTGAAGGAACAACTTCATACCAAAATCAAGGACCCAAATCATTTATCTGTAAAGAACACACACAGAGTTTACCCCTCCCAGCCTCAACAGTTTCAGTACTGTGCTTGCTGATGACTTGTCTACATACATAACATCAAGCTAGGTCTCACATCCATTAACAATACTCTTAAAGAGAAAAAAAAAAAAAAAACAGCCTCCTGACAGAAGGCAACAGACAACACCCAATCTTCTTATACAGCTTGGTCCACGCAAGCAAGGGTAGTCCCTTCTGCTTCATTCCCTCTCCTGGGTGAACCATTCTGACCTCCACCATATGCAGGCTTTCAGCGTATTGGTGCTTGCCAGCGGTTCAGCTGGACTCTTGTCTTCATTCCAGACTGGCTCCAAGGGACAGCAAGTTCTCTGCCTTGCCTGGCTTGCTCTCCCCACATCAGGCACAGAGCTTCAGCTGGAAGGCGCTGCCTGCCATTGTAGCGCTGCTGGCACACACTGCTCTTCCCTGCTGGGACTCAAAGGGGAGATGCAGGCGGGACTTACAGTTGCTCCCTCACTTAAGGCTCATTCTGTTCCTCCTCCTGACCTTCCACGTCTGCCCTTTTCTATAATGGATATCCTGTAATCTTGGACTACGCATTCCCCAATTCACTGCCTTCCCCTGCAGCAGCTTTTGCTAATACCACCCTGTGTTCAGTTCATGCATTTTTCATAAATATCTTTATGTTTTCTGTTGTCTCTTCAAGGACTTTCTCCTCACTGGGACCAACTGTGCCATTGTCTAAATCAAAGAGACACAGAAAAATTTATTCATATTGCCTTGCCTGTAAACAAAACACCATTTTGGAACCGTAGTATCAAAAGCAAGACTTTGGGTTTTTAAGATCTCCAGCAAGTTAATGTTGGCTGTGTGTTTCCTGTGGCCTGAAAGTAATTAAAAGGTCATAACAGTTGTATTGTGTGTAATGCTTCATGCATCTAGCTTTGTTTTAAAGCATTCTGCATCTGGCGCTGACAAATATACTTATCGTAGGGAAATTTCCCCCAGTCCCAGCCTGGATAACAACACAACAGCGAACACTATAATTGGAGACACCAAGAACTTGGAAAGATTTCATCCAGGCTGGACCCTTGTGATAAAAGGATTGAAACAACAGAGCACAGGATTAGCAAGGCGGATGAATGTCTACATGGCAGCGTTTTCCCATGGCATCAACCAACCTGCCTCATCAAGGAGCTAGATGGTCTTGGAAAAACAGATCTTATTATACCTCACACCTACAGGTTCTCCTTAGGAAAAAGGATTTAAAGAGCTATTCCGGAACTCTGGGCAGAAAGAATCTGAGTAGATGAGACTGCCAGGAAGAGTCACAATTATCCAACTGAAATATCCCCAAGAACAAACAGCAGTCAGAAAATTCTGTGGGGAAGATATTAATACCTTCATGAAGATTCTCAGGGCTTCTAAGACAGCAAGTAGAATGAGTGTACTTTAGACCATCTTTATACCAAGTTTCAGTCATTAACAGCTGAGATGACAAATTAACAATGAGGGGTCACAATAATTACTTCCTTGCATCCCAAATTAGGATCAATTACTCCTCTTGCTCATTATCTGGGCACTGCTTTTTAATAGGTATCACAAACGTAGAGCCTTCCTGACTAAACTGTGTTTAAAAAAAAAAAAAAGGCATGATCAACAAAAGATGCTAAAGACAAGTAGATGTGAGACTTGTGAATAAGCACGATGCACAGAAACCAGCTGTCAGCAAGGCACAGGTCTTTAACGCAAAGCCAGCCTTGCTTTGTACAACTTCTCAGGCCAAGTCCAAAGGGTGGCCCATCAGCAGCACTCACACGATTTTCCTTTACTCTGCGGGAGGTGGTAAATTATTTGGGAAACGTTCTTTCCCTTGGGTACAGCGACACACGCAGTGTGCCACCCCCACGTGCAGGGCCTCACTCCTCAACAACCGGTGCCACAGATTTATTAGCGCGTACAGAGATAGCAGTCCCGTGTTGTTCAGGCACTCACTTTAAAATAGTGATTTCTCCAAGAATGATTTAAGTGGTGCTGCAGTTTTTAGTGGGAGGAAGAAGGTAAGGCACCGAGCATAAGCCCAGGATGACTGTATAGAAATTTTTGTGCATACAGGGATTTATATTTTTGTAGCTGTTAGCACCAAATTCTGTATGGTCACGGATATCACATTCTGTCCTCTCCATGCTCCATTTTCCATTTAAGAACTCACTCTTTAGTTCTATTAAGTGGATATATTCTCCCACTTCTGCAGGAGAAGTTGCAGAAGATCAGTACGGTGCTGTGCCTTCTGAAGTGCCCACGTAAGTCACAGAATACCAGTAAATGACAACAGGTCACTCAACTTTGAGCAAAGAGTCTCTCAGTTATGAGCAGGTACAGAAGGTAATTTTGCCAAAGCATTTAAGGGCTCAGAAAGGCTTTTAAGGACATTCTGCTCTTGCTCTTCCCTTTTTCCTTGGAACCAAAGCAGACAATCCACATGGCACTGTCAAGCAGTGTTTCCCATTAATTTCCAATAGTTGAAATAATGAGGTACTAACTCTCTCAGAAGGCTGTTCCACAACCTAACAGACTTCAAAGACTCTACAAATATATACCAGCAACTAACTTTATTAGTCAGCAGGAGAAACCAGCAGGGCCGACATACAAGCTACAGAGAGCACATCTGTCAATAACAGGTTGCTATAGTTCTCTGCAGACACTCTCAGAATGAGGCATCTTGAAAGAGATGCAGCCATAAGAAAGGTCTTTTGAAACATCTGATGATAAAATCTATTATTGTAGCTTCTGATGGGCACTCGTAGATATACAATCCGATGAGAAATGTGATATTTTTTTCTGACAAGATTTACAGTGACAGTTACTCAAATTACCTAAAGGAACTAACTTCTTGTTTGTCTCTTCTAGTTGAATTAAGTACACTTTCATTTAAGTGCCTTTTAAAATAAGAAATTGATTAATTTATAATTGCATGTTTTCTTTTTTTTTTTTTTTTTCCTTCTCTAAAAGACTTCTAGATCCATTTATACACAACTCATTAATAGAAGTATTTTCCCCTGGCTGCCAGTCCTCCAAACTCAATTCATTAACTGAGAGTCATTGGGTCCAGCCCTAGCATAGTTATTACCAAATAAACATTTTGAGAGCTAAATCAGGGCTCACTGACACCTAATCAACTCCGCTCTCTTGTTCACTATTATTATGTTCACATTATGTTTCTTGTGTTCACAAACATAAGAAATACTAAGAAGTTTTGCGATAAGCCTGCTGCGCCTTGCTTGGAAACAAGAGATGAGACAAACGTGGGCGTATTAGAAAGGCAGACAAAGCAGGCTAGCCAGAGAGCACTTAAATGAAGAAAGCAACCTGTCCTAGCAGAGGATAGGGTATCTCCAAAAATCCACAGATCCCTCAGTGCTTTGGGAAAGCCAAAGCAAGGCTCTGTGCATCCATCTTTAGATGCGTGTTAAAGAAAATGCTAATAAAATCCCCTCAATCAAACAGGAACAAGTGCAGAATAGGTCTGCTGAGACTAGACGGGCAGAACTGGAAACTGGCGGGCAGTCTGTGATGAGGTGGGGATTTCAGTGCAAGGGGAGGCTCACCCAGTCACATTCTGGCATGGGTTAGAGCATCAGCTAGCACGTCTCAACCTATACATCCTTATTCTCCTAACAGATGTATTTACTTCAATTTTTACAATCTATGCTACACCCACATTGTGATGCACCTTTTTTGCCTCCATAGTATCTATGCCAAAAAGTTTACAGGACATAGAACACCTCCCTGGCAGCCGTCATTTGCTGCTCTGTTCTCATCCTTTTTAGGCGACCACTCTTTTTGGTGTCTGCCTCAGCATCCTCAGAGAGGACTGGAAGCCCGTCCTGATGATAAACTCCATATCTACAGCCTGCAGTACCTTTCCCTGCTTCTCATCCCCTTCACAGTCCCAGCTCTGAGCTTTCAGACGCTGCTGTAGCCACAGGGGTTGAGGCAGATGGGACCGCCAGCCTCTGCGCCGTGACGTGCGAGGCAGTGCTGGTGGCTGCTGCCTCCCAGCTGGGACCGATGATCTGTTCCAATGGAGAGTCAGATCAGATTAGCTTAAACCATAGACAATTTAATCTAACCTGTCTGGTTTTAAACTGGAACAAAACACAGAAGCAGTCATCTGGCCATCCCTGGTCTCAGCTGGGACATGGCAAGCCACAGCACCGTCCCCAACAAGAAAGGAACCTGCCTGCGTGAGCAGATCTCTGCCAGAGTTAAACTGATCTGTGTGTGCCTCATTTACCTCTGGAATAGGCAGAACGTTTTGCAAGCAGAGCAGCAGTAGTGAACAGCCTGACAGACTTTCCGTAACACTTTCCTAGGAAGCTGTAAGAGTGAGAAGCAACCTGTCTTCACACCTTGAGCCCAGGAGAAGAGAGAAAAAAATGCCCAGAGCTCAATTATCAATTTTCATAACAGAGAAGCTACCAGGAGGTTGCCACAATGCTCTAAATAAGCATCTGTGCTTCTGGGTATTTTTGTGAGGGATTTGAGAAATAGAATAAGTAGAAAGGTGACAACAGTTACTAGTGACAAAAATTTGTAGGTGTTCACAGAATCACAGAGTGGTTTGGGCTGGAAGGGACCTTTAAGATCACCTAGTTCCAACCCCCTGCTGTAGGCAGGGACACCTCCCTCTAGACCATGTTGCCCAGCACCCCATCCAGCCTGGCCTTGAACACTTCCAGGGAGGGGGCATCCATAATGTCACTGGGCAACCTGTTCCAGTGTCTCACCACCCTCACAGTAAAGAACTTCTTCCTAATTGTGTTGTTTTCCTCCCCTTCGAGAGTTGGACATAGCAGCAGCATAAAGGTTTTGGTCAGCATGGGCTGGGAAGTGGCCAACATGAAGACAGGTGAAATATCTCCATTGGCTGGCCCAGGACATCAGTCCCTGAGATTAACTTGAACTACCAAACATGCCAATAGATTGAGATACTGTACTACATGTTGTAATCGTCATCGGCATACCCTTAGCATGGGATAACGATTCCACTGGACTACAATGTGCAAACGGTTTTGTATAAAACAGATTGATGTGCTTGGAAGAAAAGTAACACGCAAACGGGCATAGAAGAAATATCTCACAGGGATAGGAACTCAAAAAGTATTGACTGCCACCTAAATGATGAGAAGGAATACATCACTGAGACGTTACTTTCATTAAGTATACTCATCCTTACCGTAACACAAAGGGGATCACAACCAACAGAACTATGAAGGATTCATTCTTTTACTCTTTGAAATTGTGCATCTCGACCTTCAGATTTCACTTCCTAAGATGGTATCAATATCAGCAGTTTACGAAGAGTAAAAAATTCTAGAAGACAATGTTCATAACAGAATGGAGACAGTCATCACTGGAAGGAACCCACACCCAAATCAGTACACAATCCTGATATTCCGTGGTACAGAATTTAAAGTGCACCTCTGCCCAGAGTGGAGTACCGTAACTTGATATGGCCTTAATTACACTTGTTTCACAGAGGTAACTGGAGATTCTCTTCAAAACAAAACAGCAACAACACAAAAACAAACAAAAGAAACCAACCCAAGCATGAAGTCTTTTTCACAGGATACAATGGCACGCTATTTAAGATACCTAGCAGTTGCAACACACACTCTGCATTAGAGCTGTCAAAGAGTTCTACAGAAAACAGTTCCTTATTTGTTTGCCACTTAAAGTTGACTTGTTTCTATCTGGGAAGCCCTTCCTGTATCTCAGGTGCTGTGCCTGGGTGCTGCCCTGCCTCTGGAGCTGTCAGCTTGCTAACAACAAGGTGACAACATCCCCTCCTGCCACAGATGTAATCTCACAGGATCTCATTTGAGAGCCAACACGCAGAAACAGTCACTCACTGTAAAAGACAAATGTTCTCGAGATTAAGAGTAAGTATCTTTTCAGACACGAGGTTTTATGGGAGTGCACAATTCCAGAGGGTTCAGCTTAGCATTAAATACGTGATATTTCACATACAACTTTTCAAAGGTTGTATTTCTTGCTTCATAAACTTGTGGAACGAACCTGGATGTTAACCTTAGTGCATGGCAGTCTTCTGATGAAACATGCTATCACAGACACAGTTATATGGCTATGTACCATTAGTTAATCATTTAAACTGAGTAAGAAATGGAAATTATGGCATTTGGGTCTGATAAGTTCTAAAGATCTGCTGACGTTCCTGTTTGGAAGAGACCAACAACATTTACAACTTTGCGTCAGCTGATAAGTAATTCTTTGCCTCCCATTCACAGCCAAAAAAGCCTTTCTTGTTAAATATTAGAAAAAGTGAGCCGTGAGTGTAATGCTACTGTTATCATTGAATCTGATCTTTAAAAATGAATAGACAAAACTGTACTGAGATGATAGGTGCTCTATAGATATCAAAGATTAAACAGATGAACTGTCTTCAGGTTTTCCGGCAGCATGAGATGTAATGGTGATACAAGTAAAACACCCTATAAATTTTCTTGGTCTATTTCTAACGGATTGCCAGTTCTGCTCAACCTGCTATGCTACGGGGACCGAGAGACCACCTATTTTCCCTTGAACTTCCAGGATTCTTCTGGGTGTTGTGCAGTAATTGAGAAATGGCAAGGCTTCTTAGCAGGATGACAAGGCTACTAAATTGACTTACCAGAGGAATGCCAGGCAACCTGCTGTTGAGCAGCATAATACACTCTTTCCTTATACCTTAATAGCTTAAGTCCACGTGAGCTGGGATTTACACTCTTCGAGGTGACAACCTGAACTTCTCAATTGTGTTACCATGAGTAATTGGCTTAATGTTTCCCTTTTTAACAAGCGCAAGACATGTCACCATCCAGCACAAAGCAAATGCTCCCAAGCTTCTTTGTGCATCGCCATATTAGCAGTGAAGCAGGTGGAAGCTCACTGCACTGCAGCGCTTGGGAAAGGAAGTTACAGAGGTCCTTGACCTGAGGCTCATTCAGATGGGAAGCATTGTTTGGGTTGCTTGGGTGGTGAGCAAAGAGCAGGGGTAAGATCTCTGCTATCACAGCAGCCTTCCCACAGAGAGACCAAACGAAGCCAAAATAGTCAATGGCCATGAAATGAGAAGAGGAAAGAGCTGTTCTCTCCTGAGCAGAGGCACGAAGAGAGCACTACCAGTCTCAGGAGCAGTAGTCTATGAGGAGGCTTAATTCATTTACAGAATCAGAACGAGCACATCCAAAGGGATTCAATTTCCCTTCCATAATTGCCTCAATTCTATAACGCATTGCTAAAAATTCTTCTTGGCAAAAAGACACAAAAGCATGAGTCAAAGCCCAGTGATCCTACTGATCCTTCTGTAACTAACCAAACATAAACAAGGATTAAACATAGCTAACTTCTGTTTACCACTGCAATAACAAAATTTGTTTTAGAAGAGCATTCACAAGAAGGACATATTGTTTCAGGCCTTGGGAGATCTAGCTCTCTGCAGAAACCATTTGTAACAGTCAAATGTTTATCATGTAGAGATTTTAAACAGAGTAACTCTAGGAACTGGAATACAGCTGGCAGATGGTGAAAGAAATTAAACTCATGATATGGTTCAGTAATCAGCAAATTGCAGTGATGTGGAGGTGCTTCCCACCCTGGGACATTCCACAGCTCCACGGAGACGCACCAAAACTTCCTTGATTCCTGACAGCATGAATCTGACCAGTGAAATTCAGCCTGCCAGGGTACCTGGATGCTGACAGCTGGTGTGCAGGCAACCCCCCTTCCCTAGCTTTTCCACCTGTCCTCCGAATCAGGAGCTGCTCTCTGGGCAGACAGATCCATGCCATATCATTAGGAGTCTGCAGTGGGGATTTGCACAGATCCATGCTGGAAATGGGAAGTGGAAATGAGTCTCATTTTCATTTAACCTACTTAAAAACAAAAGGGAAATGAAACTCTGAAAATATTCAGTGTCACTTGGATATGACTGCACGCTCTGGGTTACAGCAGAGGGAAAAGAAAAACCGAAGTGCACTGATGAATCAACTGCAATTAGTTTCCAAATTCTGGGAATAAAGCTTGTAACCCAGTGTTCAAGCTGGAAAGCTTTGGGAGAAGGGACTGACCAAGCAGCCTGCATCTGAGCCTTCTTCCTTTCCCAAATAACCCACGTTTCCCTGCCCACCCCTCGAGGTCTTGTTATGCATTCTCTTCCCTATCTTCCTGCTGCAATCCGCAGACAGAAGGCATCCTTCAGCCTACAGGTGACTGGGGACAAGCACCATTCTTGCCACTCTTCCCAGCACGGCTGCAGTGGAGCTCGGTGGAAGGGCACCAGGCTGGCACTGCTGCAGGCTGCCTGCAGCCACGTCCTTCTGCGCTGCCATCCTTCCTACTCGCATTTCATATAATCTCCCTATTTAAAACGCCTGGTAATTCTCAACATTACACCTGAATGATATATTTATTAATTTGTTAGAGCCACTAACTGTCCCCGAGGCTTTTCTTGGGAATGTGTGTCAGCATATTGATTCTAGCCTCCCCTCCTTGCACTGCTTTCCTCCTCTGCCAGGCAGGCAGGAACATACTTCTGTGCTGCTCCAGGTCATAATTGGAAAAAAGATAGAAATGTTCAATATGACTCATACATAATTCAGCTTATCAGCTACCCGGGAGAAATGAGAAGAGAAGGTATATGCACGTCTGTTTCTTCTACTATCAACTGAAGAAATAATTTCCAGTTACACCGAGTATATACGTAGTTTGTACACAACAGGATTTGTGGTTAGGAGGAAAAAAATGAGAGAGAAGGGAGTGAGAATGAAAGGGCAGTAGGGATCTGAACTGTTAGAAGAGATTCACATCTGAGGATTCCCTCTTCCTTGAGAAGACTGGACTCAGGCTTCTCTCTTAATATTCAGAACAGAATAAGTTAGCAATTAAAACGATTATCTGCCTCTGATCTGTAAAGCATCGTGCAAACCTAAATAAAATACAGCTCCAGATTAGTTAGCTACAAAGACGTCTAATAAGAGCCTGCTAAACCCTGACTGTGACTTCAGGATTTAATGTTAAGGCCTGCGTTCTAAAGAGAAAATTGTGCAGAAGCATTAAAACTTATTGTTAGAAAGGATTTTTAATGTAAAAATCAATATGTACTCTGTATTTAGCAGCATGTAACCATAAGGACGTTTTTGATAGAGCTTTGTCATGCATCAGGGACCGCCGCATTAGTCAAATTCTTGAAAGGAAGTGCAGAATATCTGCATCATTCAAAATGCCACCTGAGAGCAATTACAGAAATTATTTTAACCCCAGAAGCAGAGGGAAAATCTAATCCTAGCTGACAGCCTTGAGGGTATCAATCGTTCCACGTGAAACGTGTCATTTCCAAATAGCTCTGCTAAATTCAGGTAAGGAAAGCAGCGGCGGACCAGAGAGGCGGGGTTCTTTACCTGTATTTCACAGCCCATTGAGGCTGTCTGAACACAGCCACAAACGGAGCACTGACTTAGAATATCTGCTCTGCGAGCCCATCAGCAAAAGAATTTTTATCAGCAAAAAAATGTCACGTTCTCAACATGCAGGAACAGTGTAATCTGAGGCAGGCAACGGAGTAGGATGAGACAACATGGTTGAAAAAAAATAAACTCACCCCCATAAAATCTCAGGGAAGAAAGAAAGATACAAAATGTGCTTTCTCAATGCAGGTACATCGTAACAGAGCTCACCTGCTCCATCAGGTTAAGCCAACACACGCGGCTCTTCCTCCTCTGTAAGCAAGCTCACAACCCCATATGCATGAGCACGCTCAAATCGCTTTACAGCAATACTCGTTAATTTTACCCATTGTGAGAGTACCTGGAAGGGGTCGATACTCTCCAGGTAGAGAGGAAAACACAGCCCCACGCCTGCAGATGGTTTTTGACCTCGTGGTAACATGTTAAACCAAGCATTAGCCCCAATTTAAGGCAGTTGTCAAACAGAAATGCAGGCTCTGTGCTTGACTGGTACTGACTTTTGCTTCCATAGCTCTTAAACAGCGCAGGCATGTCTCTTCCTGTTCCTAGTGTTTCATAGCATTCCCTATTTATGCGATGGTCTGCAAGTTTTACCTCATCAGGAACTCAGCAGGAGCTCCACGGAGCTGAGAAACACTGTTATGCTCCTTTATGCAATGCATGTCTCTGTGGGCCTTTGAACATTTAACACAGAGCAAATAAATTATTAGTGCATGTGTGCATGTGCATACAGATCTAAGATACATAAAGGCAAGAGCAACCAAAGGAAACAGGAATGTGCACAGAACAGTTAGTTATTAAAGTATCTACTATCACAAAAATCCAGTTGTAAGAATCATTTAAATGCAGATCTGCAAGGAAAATGCTGAAAGAGTTCTGCTGAGCTTTGTGTACTCACATACAAGGCTGCAAAGGCAAGGAATAGCAAAAGGGACCCGCTTTTTTTTTACCCAACAGTTTTCAAGTCTATAGCACCTGTTATCCATCTCTTAATACTACCGCTGAAGAGCAAGCTGATCCTTTCAGGTGCCCCACCTCCAGAAACAAGATACACAATCACATCAAGTATTGAATGATTTCTATGACTCCCATCATCAGAGTGCCTGAGCACATTACAGCTGTTTGATGTATTCTTTGTCACAGAGCAGAGAGGAAAATATGATTACCTCTATGCTATAAATGGGAAGAGAGAACAAGGGACAACAGTAATGTATCTGGGAAGTCGGTGGCAAAGCAAGGTAACAAACAGCATCGCTCTGCATGGCTGGCACACTCACAATGGGACAACCACTCCTGTGCTCTCGCAGCCAGACGGAACAGAAGGACGTCATGTGATTCTGATGACTCAAAACCATACAAATACTTCCCAGTTTTTCTCCCTGCTCAAAAGTTTCTCCATCTATCCATACGCACCAAGCAATTTGCTTAAGCCTTCTCGCACTTGTCTTAGCAAAGGCAAATACAAAATCCATTCAGCCAAACATCCTGGGTTTGGAACATCCCAACACACTTACAAAATCTTACATGCAAACAAATACTGCAACACATCGATGTGCTGAAAAAATCCCTTTTGATTTAAAAGCAAACAATAATTCTGGCATTCTACTATAAAAGAAATCATCAAGTGATCACAAGCCCCTTGTATCTTCCATATAGCTTTTCCACCAAACATTCCATTTAGAAGAAATAGAACATGGCAAGCAGAAAAAACTCATATATCAGACAAGGACTGATATCCTTTCTTCAAAAGGAGAAAGAGAATAACAAGTCATGACTATGGTGAAAAGTAGACGCAGCCACATTCCGCATCAAACTCAAAATCTGAAGAATAACCTAAAAATCCATTCCAAAAGAACAGCGCTGATTTAATCCAGAAGGTGCAGCAACATAGATTAAGTTTCTGATTGTCAGACACAATTCTCAGATTCCCTGAAGATGGCTATTATATCAAAGCAGACAGATGAGAAAAGTATACAAATGTCTCCTTAGCTGGGCCTCCGAGCCAGGAATAACACACCTCAATCAGACAATTCAACTAATACACTTTAAGGAAAGTTCAGAATCTGCCATCCTTTCTGCTCGTGATTGTCTGAAAAATAACAGCTTCCATCACTAAAAGAAATCACAGCAAATGGAACAGGAAGAACACAGCTTTTCCAAACCAAGCTGACATATCATCGTGTCATTTAAGAGCGCTACAACACAGCTACCAAAGCCAGAGCTGTCTAAGGACGCAAAAACCACTTCCCACTTACCTTCTAACACTGTTAATTTGGCACTTGTGTTTATCTCCCCAACGCTGTTGGTGGCCGTGCACTCGTAGATGGCTTCGTCTCGATGGACACGCAGCGGCTGTATCCGCAGAACAGATCCCGACCCATCATCAAACTCGATCACCTTGAACAACAAAAAGCAAGCAGTTCTTAAGCCATAGCTACTTCGAGAAAAACAAAGTCAAAACAATGCAGGGGTTAAAAACAAAACATAACACCCTGCAATCTACGAAATATCGTGCAGCCAGTCTGCTGCTCCACGTCCAGAAGTACAAAGATTTCAGTCAAGAACATATCAGCCCTCTGAGAAGCCTGGAACAAATGAAGATCCAGTGAGGTTCTTTATGAAGCAATCAAGCGTGAAAAACTATCAACCTGGTAATAAAGAAGTGGATCTGATGATTTAAAACATCTGAGCCGTATTTGCGCTAATGGTTTTACTAATCACGCTGATCGCAATTTAGTGCCAACTCTCACCTTCATGGAAGAGCAGAATGATGTACTCCTGTGGGATCACCAGGAATGCAGTTACAGACCTACAGCAACTGCTTGAGCACCTACAGCGTGTGCTAACTTCAGTACAAAGCAAAGGGCTGTAATGTCCTTCAGCATCAGGTACTTTGCAGCTCTGCCACGATCATCAGTGATGTAATTATAGCTTCTTCCCCAGCATAATAAAACAAGTCCTTAATAAATCATTGCCTTTCCATCCTGCTATGGAAGCTACAACATGCATTACTTCAAGAGGAGAAAGAGGCACCTGTTAGCTTACAGCCGGATCACTATAAGCTATGCCTTAATGGCAAGCCAGCGAAGGAGCAGCCTCGGGCTACTGTTAATGCCAAGCTCATCCCTCTCCCATTACTGAGCACTGTAAAACTTGAAAATATTAAGTGAACCGCAGATGGTAACAACATGAGGGAAACACACAGACCCCTGCTGTCGCTGGGGAATTCAGGGGCAGATAGAGAGACTAAGCTGAGCGTTCTTCCAGAAACACGTGTCAGCCTGGGACCTGCATCACCCCTGTGCAGAACTTTCAGCTGATTTGCAAGAGCCCCGCTTATGGCTGCTTCTCACAGCTCCAGACTGAGGGAGTGAAAATGGAAATGCAAAAACAGCAAGCGCCACAAGGCTCTGCAGTGACAGGAGATAGGAAGGACAAATAGGAAGAACCAGAAGGGTAACCACTGGAAATCTGCAGTTCCCCACACTGGAAGGAATAACCGTTCTGCTTGAAGTAATAGAAACAGATGACAAAAACCCTGCTCTGGGGTCAAGCAGCAGCAGACAGGGCAGAGAAAGGTGATGGTGGCTGCAGTATGTTTCAAGAAATTACTTTTATTTTTTTAATTGAATTTTAAATTAAATAAGGAACTGTGACAAAACGCTAAATCTACCACTATAATCCTTCCATGGTATTTTAAAGCAACACGGTCAGATGCAGAGACTCATTCAGTTCAGTGATAAGGATTAGAACGCTATGAGGTGAAAGAGCAGGAAAGCCCTTTTTCCCCTCATGCCCTCTGAATAAATGCTGTGCGTGTGAGGAAGACAGCTACAGCCACAAAGAACCTGGCAGACACCAACACCAGCACTGCTCAGTTGGCCAACTGTGGATACTTCTTTCGTGCAACAGCTCAGCACGTCTACATTGGATTGGATGGCTTTTTCTCATTTTAACTGAATTCCCGTTTTCTTCTAAGGATGTAGTAATGAGGTACAATTAACAGTTGTCTGCCAAAATATCCAGACATCGCTCGCTATCTCCGGCACAACAAAAATGCCTCTGCTCTGTATCGAAAGTGATGTGAATAAAGGTATGAGATTGCTCACGTGAATGCATGTAATGGCACACATCCCTCTGGTAAGCCACAAATTCACTACAAAGCTTATATTTACTTACAAACCTGAATGTTTAAATGGTTACTACACAACAAAACTTAAACCTTTATTGGGGAAAAATACCAATGTAAAACAAGATTGAAATTGATTACTTTAATCAATGTTTCCTGCTCACATACAAAATCATGATTAAAATTGGTGACTTGAATCAATCTGCTCTGGGCTACAAAGTCATCTGCGCTCCGGTCAGGAAAGCAAAAACATCAAAGGCAGCAGAATGTTGGCAAGGTCACACTTCCAGGGGCAGTTTGAGAGAGAAGAACCCAATCCAAAAAAAAGCAAAGTGAAGAAAAAGGTGGAAAAAGTCAGCGGAAACATGTTTGCTATCTAAAATACGAACCTAATTGGACACCTATACGAAGATGAGTAAGAGTCTGGAGGGCAAGATATATGAGGAGCAGCTGAGGTGCCTGGGTTTTCTCAGCGTAGAGCAGAGGAGCTGAGGGGAGACCTCATGGCGTGCAGCTCCTCACAGGGAGCAGAGGGACAGCACTGAGCTCTGCCCTCTGGGGACAGTGACAGGGCCCGAGGGAATGGCATGGAGCTGTGTCAGGGGAGAGTGTGGAGGGTTAGGGAAAGAATCTGCTCCACAGGGTGGTGGGCATGGAACAGGCTGCCCAGGGCAGTGGGCATGGCCCCAAGCCTGATGGAGTTCAAGGAACATTTGGACACTGCTCTCAGATGCAGGGTTTGAACTGTGGGTGGTTCTGTGCGGAGCCGGAGCTGGATTTGATGGTCCTTGGGGGTCCTTTCCAACCCAGGATATTTTATGATTCCAGGGAAGTCAAATTACCCTTTGAGATGGCTTCATAATCTCCTTTCCAAGTACATTTGTTGAGGGTGGTGGCAGCAGCACTCACTGAGAAAGCCTTCTGTGAGGATTTTGACATCCCACTTTCAAATGTCACCAGGTGTAGCAGGCCAAGGAGGTACCGTGTCAACGTTCACAATGAAAACAGAAAATCACTGCTAGATGCAACTTTTATCTGCCATCCCATTCAGCGTACGGCCGTTCTTCATCTGAAGAAGGGTCTCCCATGGGTGTGCAACCAGCATCAGGCTTACAAATGACAACACTGGCTCTACAGATAGCACTGCTGCAGGGAAGGAAGCTTACTTTGAAGTTCTAGATTTGGTATTGCTATGTTGCAGAGAAATCAGAGCTGCAGTGATGAATACTGCGTACCAACAACCTGCAAACATAAGGATTTCTTTTCATTTTATCTTATTTGTATTTTCCTAATTACCTCAAACCGCTGAGAACTGACTTTCTTCCCCTTCTTCATCCACGTGATTCGAGGCTTGGGCTCTCCTGTTGCCTGACACACAAAAGAGGCCACTCCTCCCGAAATCCCAATCTGATCTTCAGGAGCTTTCATAAATGTTGGTTTGCCTGGAAAAACAACAAGATCACCCCATGAGGACGCAGCATCAGATAAGGAAGGAACGAGTCATATACATCTAAATTAAAAGATAATTGGTGCTCCCGCTACAAATCCAGGTTGAACAGCCTCGGTCACACAGAGTCAGCACAGCCTGCAACATGACAAGCACTTCTTCTGCTTGAGTACCCTTTCTCTTGAGTTGAATGAAGTCCATCTGCTTTGCCTGTAAATGAGGGCAACAGAGGGCTCCCCCCGGCCCTGAGGCATTCCTTCAGGTATATGAGAACGGGGAATAATTTTTACCATTTGTTTTTGAAATAAATGGATTTTTTGCAAGCTTACAAGGTGGTCACAGCACTGGAAAATACAGAACAGCTGACGCACCAGACCTACAAAACGTACCACACGTTGACACTGGTTTTCCTGAAAGCTGCTAAGACATTCGTCAAAGTTAACAGATACAGTTTTATGCACACAACTAAGAGCCTTTAATTCCGTTTGAGATGTGGACTGGCATAAAAATCCTACAGCCCAAGTGCCTGGAAACCTGCACGGGTTGGGCTACGCTTGGTAAAACTAATCACTAAAAATGAAAGTCAGCAAAGAAACCAAAGTGACATTCAGGCCTGAAAGACTCAGCAAAAATGAAAAAAAAAAATATCATGTAACATTTTAATAATCAATAAAAAGTTTCATGAAAATACAGTTGTGTCCTATGGATCAATCAGATTAGGTGGCCAGGTTGAAATTTTGCCACATCCCGGGGCGGTTTTGAAATGCTGCTTTGACCAAGGAAGAAGCCTGGGACGATCTCTTATCCTTACAGAGCATTAAAACATTTAACCCCATGCAGGGGGTTCAGAGAGTGCAGCCACAATGTCACTCAGGCACAGGTCACCATGAGGCCACATGTGAAATATAGTGTACAATTCTGATTAACCACTTCAGAGATGAACCTGGCCTAGAAACAGCACAGAGGAGAAAGGAGCAAAGTGCTGGCCGCAGCTCCTCACCTTCCTGTTCTTGACACAGCCATGAGGGTGGCCTTGAGGGAGATGGGGACATCTGCAAACCCAAAACCCAGGGGGTTTTAACATTAAGCTTTTGATGAACTGAAGGCTGAGTTTTCAAGATCCAGGTGGGTTCAGTGACCCCAAGAGACAACACTGTTTAAAGGTATTTTCCTTATGGGTAAGGAGATTAAAGCGCTGATCTTGACCATAGATATTATTCAGAGGTGCACTGTGCTGTCCTCACCCTTGGTGAAGAGAGCCTTTAGGACTGAGCAAAGAAAACAGCTCAAACACCAGAAAAAAAAAAGCCTTTTAAGATGTAATGGCCACCATCTGCAGTCTTTGGCACGCTGTCCTGACATTAACAGCAAGCAATTATTAAGTGTGCTTGCTTAACTGAGGCTGATTTCCCATATTTACTCATCTATAATCACGTCTATTTCTACTTAGTTTATATTTACATATATCTGTGTTTATTCACCTCTCATCTATCCCAGTGAAATGTTAATTTACTGTTCAGGCAGCTGGTGATTGCAGTGTGATTGACTGCCTTGCGATGCAGTGTGCCGAGCTGATGCCTCGTATTGCATTTCTGCACTTGATTTGTTCTTTTGATTTTCTGTTATTTACTCTGTGATCTTAGTAAAATAGTCTAAATTTTTCAAATGGCAAATACAGCAGAATCCAAAACTTCTGTCCTTGAAGAATACCATGCAATTACACCTCTCGGTGTACGCCAACTCCCCAGTTTGTACACCGAGGACTTACTTTACTTTTGTACATTTTTAAAGAATCAATACTATTAAAAACCAGAGCAAAAGGAAACGGAACGTTCACAGGCAGTAAAACCTTAAAAACCCACTGTCTTGTTCAGCTTGAATTTACACTGTTGTAATGAATCTTTTTCCCCTGCACATTTAATTGAGCAACACTCATTTCTGGAAACCATCTAAATCCACCGAGAGCGGTCACAGGAGCACACCTGTACATAAACCACACTCTCACTCGGTCTGGGAAAGGGAATTTCTACAAAGCAATTTGAAATGTTTGTATGCCCTGAAGTTTTAAATGAAAGCACTAATTAAGCAAAGCTAAAATTCCGAGTCCTGGCCCCAGGACAACAGCTGGGCACGGGCATACATATTTTCCTACCTATCGGTAACTTTAACAGCAACTCCCAACGTTGCTCTCCGTGAGAGCTAACAAAAATGTGACAGACCTTCCATGAGATTCCTAGACTCTGTGGCCATGATGGTCTCCAGAGCTGCTTTCCAGCCACCAACCCCAAGCGTGCTGCTGGGGATGCATCACCGCAGCCACGTCCCGAGGGCAGCAGTACCCACTAAGGACAGGGATGTGGTGGTGGTGCAAACAGCCTTTTTTTTAACCTGTTTTGAAAGTCTGCACTCTTGGGCTAGCCCTGAAAACACAAAAATTAAAGGATACACTGAAAATGCAATATTTAATCAGTAACAGAGTCATTCTCTTGTTTCCCTCTTAAATTCACTGTGACCAAAGTCTCCACGTATGATTAAGTGTGTGCCAAGGCTGAAGTTTAATGTTTGTTGTTCAAACAAACTACAAAAGAGATACAAGGTTCTGAAGTGTCTTCTGTAGTAAAATGCTCGCTTTTTCTTAATGATACCAAAAAGTACATATTTTCTGTCTTCAAACTTTCAACCAAAAGGTTGACTGTATACCTAAGACTAACGGAGAGAGAACCTCCTGAGTGGGTCCTGGGTGACGGCAGGGAGATGTGGCTGTGTGCCCATCACACCCACCTCTGCTTACTCCATCATCACATGGAGTAACAGCTCCAGACTTGTGTATTTGTCATCTGACAGCTCCAAACAGCTCAGCCTCTCTCCCTGGCCTCTCTGCTCAGGCACAGATCCCTGGAGCATTCTCCATCCTCACCCTCTAAATGAATTCTTGCTCCTCACTTCATAACCAAGTTCCCACTACGCCAGGAGAGGAAATTACTGCTATCATCATTTCTGTTTACTCATAAGCTTCAAGCAGGAGCAAAGGGAAAACTTTCACCTTTGTAGCTGAAGCTTCCCCTGTTTGGTCTTTGCTCAAAACTACATCATTCTATAGAGCTTATGGGAAGGATGCTTCTGAGGTGCAACACCAGGAAAAATAGAGCACTTTCTTACAAAAGCCAGAACCTTACTTGGCTGGAGGCTGAAGGATAACTAGCTCAGACATGCCCCTCCATTGAGGAAAAAAAACATTTCAAAGAAAGGGACTTTCTTTCCACAGCTAATTCTGCTGAAAAAGTCACTTGCTGAGCAGCAAGGAGAGATTTCTGGATAATCCTATAAAGCGAATCACAAGGAGGGTCTCACGGCGTGGAAGAGATGCTAGCAGAGGTTATGCACACATGAGCCTGCTTCAGCACACCACGTAACAGCAGCGGGCTCGGGCAGTGCCCTGCGAAGCTCTCACAGGCAATGTTCCCTTGAGTCACGTTTGAAGAGGGCTGCAAGAACGTGGGTGCAGAGGGGCAGAGCGAGAAGCACCACTGGACGTGAGGCACGCAGTGGGCAGTCAGGCTGCTGGCCGGTGCCACCAGCAAAGCACAGGGGGCCAGGGAGGCCCTACATCCTGCAAGCACATTCTGCAGCCTACTGCCCAGCTCCTGGCACAGCCTTTCTGCGGGACACCTGGGAGCAAGAACAGCCAACCACGAAGATGCATCATTCTCACTCCTGTTACACATATAAAAAAATCACCGCTCTCTGCTATTCTAGACGATTTGCTTGTTGCAAAACAATTGTTATAAATCACAGACCCATCTCAGCAGCTATCTTAAAATTTGCCCTACCAGGAGTAGTAATGTTTCAACCCTTTTTCTTTTTCCTTCTTCATTTTTTTTTTTTCTCAGAAAAATCTAACCAGTTCAGAGTCACTTCAACATCACAGGTTCCCACAGGCAGCACAGCTCCTCACCTTCCCAAGGAGAAAAGGCAGATACCCCTCAAGGCCAAAGCACAGAGGTGCAGCTCCCTCCCTCTAACCTGGCAGGTGACTGTTATGTGAGCCACGGTCTTCTTGCAGTTTTATGTGATCTGCATCACCCGACTGAATCACCAGCCAGAGCCTTGAAAAATGCTGCTGGGCCATATATATTTAGCACAGCCTCTTCTGCTTTGCCACGCATTAAGCACAGGCCAGTCGCATAACAGAGATTTCCTTGTAACGTTGTAATAGCCAAAGCATTTCAAGTGGCTGAAATGTAAGATATGCCAACGTAAATATGCTCCTTACACAAAAATATTAACATGTTTATTTCAAAGACGCATCATCAGACGGTTTCTTAAAATAAAGGGGAAAATGAAATTGAATCCCAAAGCTTTTTCAGTATTTAGCAGCCACATCAAACACGCCTCATCCAAAAGCTGTAATTCGAACTGGCAATCACAGTGCTCCTCTTGCTCTTGTGCGTGCTGTTTCTCCGCAAAGTCACACACGGGTTTGAGAAAAATGAATTATTAAACACTTCTCTGCAATTAAGTGCTCTACGTGCACTCACCTGCTGCGAGAGATTTGAAAGAAAAAATGGCTCTGTCCTCCAGCTGCAAGTGCCCACTGCTCTCGGCGGAACGGGGCAGCCAAAAACAAGAGTGACTTTGTAGGAGAGGGGAGCCTGTGTTTTTATCAGAAAGCTTCTGTGACTTAGGCTCAATTAAGACTGAAAATAGCCTCTTCTGTGCAGGAAAAAAGGCTGTGGTAGGAGGTAACTGGATAAGCGCATACAACAGGCATATGTGAGCAACCTTATTTAGGTGCCTGGGCCAAATGAATTAAAAGAAGTTACTGACACAAGCAGGGAAAGGTTACAGAAATGGTTCTTTTTATCCTTGAAATTGTGAAATTCAAGTTGAAACCTCTGCCTTTAACCTTCCCCATCACAGCTGTGCCTCAGCCTCTACCATAAAACACACCTGCTGCTCTCACACGGCTGCCGTCAGGTTGGGTATGTTAAAAATGATGATGTGGCTCTACTTGTACAACGCTGGGAAGAAACCAAGGATGACAAGGACCTTCCCATGCTCACAACTAACTTCTAAGAGGAAACAAAGCAGTCTAGAAGACAGAGGTGGCACGTTCTTATGCACACAAGCAATACTTGCTAAGCATTTATGGAGACCGAACAGTGGATGTGAACGTAGTGAGAGGTTGGGGTGCATTTCAGCAGTGGTGGCCATGACAATGGGTAACCTCTGCTGGTGCGGATTCTTATGAGCACAGCATACAGGCTTCGTTTCACTGCTAATGAATATACATAGTTAATGATGGAAACTACGTTGAAAATAGTGTTATGTAGTTGAGAGTTTGCTCTATCAAACAGTGTTCTTATGCTCTTTGTATCTGTTGTAGTTTTCATGGAAACAAATAGGAGGCATTACTTTTGGAGCAACCAATGCATATACTCACATGTGGCATATGCAAATTTCTCTTCATCCAATGAGTCACAACCTTTTTCCTCATCCACTTTGAACAACATTCAACCTCATCCCAGACTCAGAAGATGACATTCCAAACCCAACACATCCCCCACACTGCTCTGAAATACAGAAGGCTGTTTAATGCAACCTGCATATCTTCCTCTTGCTTTATCATCTTGTTAGGTTTTAATGCTTAAAAGATGCCCAACAGCCAGGACAAATGACTCTACTATTTGATTCCTATTTCATTCCAATTTCAGTAGTTGAATTTTCAGCTTTAAGTGTATTTGTCTGTAATAATCAAATCTACAAAGATTATCTCCAAGCAAGTCGCCTTTCTCCTCACCTTCATTGCCAGACTTCCATGCAGTTACTCATAGATACCTTGGAGTTCATACAAAATGAAACCAAATAAAGTGAAAGATTAATATATTAATCTCAAAGCAGTAGATCTTTTAACGTGTTCAATGACCTCTGTAACTTTCAGTAGAAAAGTTACATTTAAAATAAGAGAAGCATCCATCCCGCAGAGGCCGTGATTTTCCCCAACCACTGGAGGAAACACCATGGACTAAGATGCCAGGTCCTCATCTCAGGGAGAAACCCACTGTGCTTTATCTGTAAACAGGTTTAATTGAGGAGAACGCAAGGTCAGGCCACGTGTGTAGTGTGATCAGTATTTACAACGATCTCAGCTCACCAACTCTTACCGTGTTTGACTCCTGTGTCTTCACCATCCCAGCTAATGGGTGCTACTGACAATTTCTACAAGATGCCTCCTCGCTGTTGGCTCAGTCTAAACAAGAGCTCTTTTCTAAAGGGGCTGACATGCATTTGGGCATCTTTATGTCCAAACTTTGTCAATCCTTCTTTTCCTCTTTGCTCTTACTGGATTTACGCTCACTAAATCAGGCTGGATATTAGGAGAGAGCAGTGATGCAGTGGCACAGCTGCCCAGGGAGGTGGTGGGGTCACCGTCCCTGGAGGTGTCCAAGACCTGTAGAGATGTGGAATTGATGGACATGATCTAGAGCAGTCACAGGCATAGGCTGATGGTTGGACTAGATGACTGTAGTGGTCGTTCCAACCTTAATGATTCTATGATTCTAAACCCAGCATAAATTACAGAATAGCCTTTTAATGAAAACCGACCATTTAGAAACTCCTCCTTAAAGCAATGTAAGACCTGACGTGTCTCCCTCCGGTCAGGTGTCTGACCTGGTTGTACATAAACCCATCCCACACCACTGGAAGCTGTGCCCACTGTGAAATGCTGATGTTTGGGGAAACATGCTTAATCGACAGAAATAGCAGCTAAGAGCAGTTAGTTCACTCAAGTGTTAAGGCCACGATTACTGGATATTAATAAACTTCAGCAACAGCCTGTCATTATAGTGTTGCACTTCAGCAAATTTCTAATTCTGTCTTTTTATGAATCATGGAAATTGTTGAAAGAGCTTAAACACCTAAAATTAGCTGACACTGATACCGAAACAGAATTGTCTCAGACATCCATCACACACGGATGCTGTGCAAGTCACTCAGCAGTGCTGCACGCTTTGGGTGCCGATTTATTTGTGGAGAGAGCTTTAGGCGGGCAGCTCAGACCTGAGCGCAATGGGGAGGTGAGTTCTCCCCCCAGCACGTCTGCAGGGTGCCTCCAGATTTGATGTGCAGGGTGGTACGTTGTCTGCAATTACAACAGCCTTGAAAGAGAAGGGAATGTCTTTCTTAAAAGTGCCTGGCTGGCTATCAGTGTGAGCTGCTTTACATCTTAGTAAGAAAATCCTTAACTCTGGCTAATCCCTGTGCTGTGATTGACTCTTGTCCATGGATTTTAATGTGTGTGCCAGCAAAGGGGAAAGAAAAAAAAATAAATCAACCTCTCTACTCTGACACCATTCTTACAACTGCTTCCAACAACTGAAATAACAGCTAGACAAGAAAAATATGCAGAGAAGCAGGGAGCTGCCCTGCATCTGACTGAAGAGCACTGACTTAAAACAAAGCAGAAAAGCAGCCCTGAAAAGCATCCTTCTACATCCTGAGGCCCTCCTCATGCCCACTCCTCTGCTCCAAGTTTCCCAGTAACAGTCACAATCCATGCACACAGTTCCCCGTGAGCCCAAGAAAAGCCTGGCAGACCCCTGCATTTGGGTTTAGCTTCCATTTGCAGTTCCTCAAATTTACACCAAGCATTATAAGGAGCAGAAGAAAAGCGTGAGCAGGGATGCTGCTCTCATTGCAGTGCTTCCAGCAACCTGACAGAATGGTTTTCTACTTTGCTTTAATTTAAAATTGAAACCCAAAGTCAAATTTCCACCTGGTAATAGCTTAAAGGCACTTCCAATTAACTTGGTAATACACGCTTTCTGAGTTAATAAATTTTCCAGCCTCTGTGTTTAATACAATTAAACATTTGGGCCTTTGGCCTTGGACCTTATTTAGCTTGAGAAAGGATTGCAAAGAGACTGCCTCCAATTATCACCATTTACACAACATTCACTTAAGGGCTTTTAAACGCACACCTACAGAGCATCCGTTTAATCATACACAAAACTCAGTGCCCAAATCCAAGCCTTCTCTCTCTTGTGCTCAGGTGAACTCTGCCATGCAGGTTGGATATTAGGAACAATTTCTTCTCGGAAAGAGCAGTGATGCAGTGGCACAGCTGCCCAGGGAGGTGGTGGGGTCACCATCCCTGGAGGTGTTCCAGAACTGTGGGGATGTGGCATTGAAGGACACAGTCAGTGGGCATGGTGGGGTGGGGTTGGACTGGATGATCGTAGAGGTCTTTTCCAAACTTCATGATTCTATGAGTCTCTAAAACCAGCCCACAGCACACCGAGGCCATCCACAACAGCCATGCCTCCTCCTCCTGATTTTATTTGCAAATTTCTTCAAAACTTCGAAGTTAATATAAAGTTCATTGCATAGATTAAAGGACCTGTGAGATACGCAGAATCGGGAAACAAAGACAGGACTAAAGTCTCGTGCTTGAGAAAACATGAAAATTAATTTTGCCAGCATGCCTACCACATTAAACACCATATTCTCTTACATAAAGGGATTAAAAGGTTTTAATCCCTCTTTGCAAGCAGCTACTCCTTGATTCAGCAGTTCAAAAGGCTTTGCCAAGCTCACGTTTTTCCTTTGGTTTTACAAATTAAAAGTGAGTATAAACCTTACTTTGTAAACAGAGAGCATAGCATACGGGTTTTAATAGTACCAGGAGCCTTCACGAAGACATCCGCGGGCTCTCAGCAAGGCCTTTGCTGAAGGAGCTGCATTTCATTCTAATGCTCCTGTACGTTGTTCTGTCCTCTTCCCAGTAATGAACTGAATTTCTGCCTCATCTACCTGGTGAGGAGGAAAATGTCCTGCTTAATGATAACGAGGACACTCCGGTATTTCCATTACGCCAGTGATTTTTTTCCTATTTGTATAAGCGGTTTTTATCATTCAGCGTGCGTAGCGCAGTCCTTGGAAAAAAACAAGAAAAATCATTTCCACATTTAAATGTTTACCAGAGTGTAAAAAATTTCAGCAGGTGGTCGGGCACCCAGGCAAAATACGCTCAAGTGTTAAAAAAAAAAAATTATTGAATTTTGTTCAATCGTACATGAAAATCCCCAGGACTATTCCGCCATTAAAAGACTTCCTCCACGGCTGGCTCCCCACGGTGCCTCCATGCTTCTGGGAGAGGCTGGGCAGGATGTGCCCGTCCTACCGTGTTTCAGCCTGGCTGAACGCAGGCACGCTGTGATGCAATGACGCCAGCCCAAGCAGCAGCGGTGCAGGCTGGGGGGCTCCGGATGCTGCTGCCTTCTGTCCATGAACTACCCCCCAAAATGCTTCTGTATAGGTGCAAAGCATCTCCTGACTGTATCAAATATGAGCCCCATGGTAGAGGGCACAACTTGCACACACCGGGGTTGCAGTTTGATGACGGTCGCAATGCGTCCCGTCCCCTCTTCATGCATGGAGCAGATGCTCCATCCCAGAAGGCAGCCATCCCCCTCCTCCTGCCAGTGCTTTCAGGTTCAGCAAGGGCTGGCTTTTGAAAGGCATCAGAACTAATCACCTTCATGGTTGCTGCATTCTTCATTTAATTTTTTCTAGCATCCCCTCCTCGCTCTGTTATGAATTTACCTGATAGAAATGAAAAGCTCTTTTCGTTTTAATAACTTTTCTCTGTATAGATGATCAGGTCAGCCTCTGACTGTTTCCAAACTAAGCTCTTTAATTCTCCGCCTAGCAGGCACGCTTCCAAATTTGAATTTCTTGTGACCTTTTCCTTTACTAATTTTGTATGATCTCACCTGTTTACGCACAGAGTTGCAAGAAATGCAAAAGCTGTGGTCCACACTGGGAAGTTGCTGTTTGCCGTGCCATGAAGAGCTTCCACAGGCACCAGGTCAACCTGGGAGCGCAGAACATCACCATGGGACTGATGGTAGTGATCCTCAGCACAAGCTGACTGCACAGCCTGGGTTCTACAGGTGCCAGTTCTACCTCTGGGATCTGACATCCCGGAGCATCTTATGAAGGATGTACACCAGGGTGAAACAGATCTGTACATGATAAAAACTGAAGCTTGAAAGAACGGCAGCCTTGCTTACCTCCTGCAAGTCAGCGCGTCGCTAAATCATAACAGTAGGGAAAGAACAGGAGATGAGACAAAAGAGCCTGTCCAATTACGTCTGCCTCGAGTGAATGTTATTAGTCACACAGCTGCAGGAGCAGCGGGGATGGCATACCTGCACACAGGCACGTGGATCTCCTTTCAGCATTACCCGTGCAGGAATAATGCCCTGCCTATCAGCGATCTTTGATTTTCATTTCATGTTTTAAAACTGACTTGAAGGTGGGTGCCTGCCAGCTCCGCTTATGTTCTCCAGGAATAAATGTTTATCAAAGGGGGTTCCCTGTTTGCTGAGCTGGAATGAGTTATACCAACAGGGTATCAATAGGTTGGTGGCTGCCTGTCATTGTTATCAAAGAGGAGTCTGAAACAGCAACACTGCAGCAGTGCTGAAGCTGTCAGATCAAGCGTGGCATGGGACAGGGCTGCAAGGGGCTCCGCAGAGTACAGCCCTGTCCCTCAGCCTCTGTCACAAACGGGTCACACATTCTCTTAGGAGAGCCTCGAGCTTCAGGCACACGCGTCTTCCTAGAGACCAACCAAGTAGGTTGGTCACAGAAACACCAGCTGGGAAGCACACTGTGGTTTCCAAGTTACTTGTTGTCAGTCATACCCACTTGTTTGTATGCCAACACGACCCTTCGGAGGAAAGGGATGGTGCTGGAACCCTTTTCCACCAAGTTTATACCTCATTCTTATCTCCCTTCTTAACAGTAGTAAAATGTTTGCTCTAATATCTCCCAACAAAATGATTATCTCCTCTACTGACAAAAGAAATTACATGTCGACTCTTATGGGGCTTCTTTGAGCCCTGCTTCATGCTCTCCTGGTAGATCCCACAGCACTTAGAATCCCACCGTCAGCACCACTGTGTTGAAAAGACAAGAAAAAGCAAAAAAGCATGCGTTTGGGTTTGTGTGTCTGGAGGGTACTTTTCAGAGTCTCCTCAGCATCTCTTCTGCCCTCTCCCAACCCCACCATCTTTTTTTTTTTCATTATTATTTTTTTAAAGTCGTACAGCTGAAAAAAACCTGTTATACTTCACAAGGTCTCCAAACAGCTCAACACTTGGCAATTCTCCTTCATCCCTGTTTGTTCCTCTGCACACATAGCTGCCTTTGCTGATCCGCCTTTTCCTCACATTGCTTGTACTCTCTTCACTTGTCAAAACCTTTCTGAAGATGCACATCTGCTTCTGTTTGGAGCTTCTCTGGCTTTTTTTTTTTCCTGTTATGTTCTTTTTCTTTTTTTGTTTGTTTGGAGTACAAAAACAACAGGCTTCACCCCCCCCTTCTGAACTGATTTTGTTAGTTACCATTAATGTCTCAAAATCTGCCTTTAAGAAAAGTGAAGAATTATAGTAGCGTGTGGATATGACCTTTGATAATTCTACCATATAAAAAAAGCCACGAACATTTTCAGCCTTCACTTAATTTGTGTGATCACGTCTGTGATGTCCTCATAACTTCCTGCTTCCACACATCTACAGATCCTCATACCTCACGTGTGGGAAGAGTTCATTAGCACAGCTGCTTGGAAACCTCCGCTTTCACCTTCATAAACAAGTGTATGTCCAGACCTCTGTTCTAAATATGATTAAGGAAGGAAAAAAATGCCTATTTTTAACCAGCCAGAAGCCTCAAAGGTACGATTATTGTGCAACTTAGGAACTGTGCTGTAGAGTCCTACAAACGGCAACTCAGCCCTACTTAGAACACAACCTCGGATAATTAAAAGTGAGATGAAGGTAGAAATGCAGATTAACCGTAAACAAGGAGGACAGGCCCACCAGCACAAAGCAGCTGCCTACATTCTCAGCGCTCAGACCGTAAAAAGAAGGCTGACAACACGATTTGCAAAGTGCTGAAATCACCCAACAGCACCAGTCATAATCTTAGATTCACATTTCCTTCAGCCAAGCGTTTTCCCACCATTACTGGTGATAAAGCTGGCGGATGAATTAAAGGTTTGCGAAAGGATGATGACAGTGCAGCAGTTAATCACGCATTAATTTAAAGCTTCCATCTCTCTCTGCGCTCTGAAGCCGTCACAGTGCCACATCCTGGAGGGGAGCAACGCGCCGGGCCACCACGAGGAAGCACGGCCTCCTCCTGCTCCAACAGCCTCAAATCTATTAGGAGTTTTCACTGTGTCGCATCAAATCACATTTCAGAGCATGTAAGTTCAGCAGTGGCACTGCAGCAGACATAGATTTCTCTCTCAGGGCCGCTGTGATCGTTACTAAAGTTACTAGCCGCTTTTGTTTTGCTAATTTGGTGCTACACCTTTGAGTAAGTGAACTTTATGAAGTAAGTTACATAGAATAATATCAGCGTTGTTCCTACTGTACTAACAGGCATCTGTATATGCAACTCATCCACTGCAGTTTCTGAGAACACCCAGGCTGCACATCATGCCATGAGGCAGTGGGGGGCTAGCTTGCAACCAAGCATGCACTTATGGACTCCTGGATGGCAGCACCGCTGAACTTGGTAGAAAAAGCAGCACAGAAGGACAGCCGCCCTCTAACAGATCGAGGAACTCCAGAGGTGCCTTTTCAGTTCTTATCTCCTTCCCTGATGGGTGGATCCGGGGTCTTTTTTGGAAATGCTGAACAGATCAGTCAGAACGCTCAGTGCTAAAATTAAAGCAGCTTAAATTGAATGCAGGACTCTGTCGCACGTTGTCAAATGTGCTACAGAAATCAAGGAGTAGAGAAACAACTTCATCGCTGCTGTCCAAGAGCAAGTTGGTGGTTGCATGGGAAAGCGAAGCCTGAATTTAGGAGCTGATAGGCAGGCTCAAGGAGAAATACATATTCCCTCACAACCCTTCACCCCCTCTTTCACTTCTTTGCTTGCCATTTTACTGAAGAAACAGACATTGGCTCGTTGGTACAGCTGCTGCACAATTCCTTTTTCAGAATCCTGAAGTATGCTTAAAATGTAGGTTTGTTGGTATTTTGGCATGACTTAAAGAGACTGACTGTATCTAAATGACTCAGAAGTACTGCAAAGATCTACTTGTTTAAAACCTCAATTAAAAAAAAAAATTAAACATTGAGAAGCCCATTCCGTTTATGAAAGAAACAAGGAAAACACTGCATTAGTTTTAAAAGGGTCATTATCTACAGAAAGCTTCAGCAAAGCAGTAATAGTGTCACTCACTTCCTAGAACTCCTATCCTATTAATTTACAATCTAGAATTAGAGAAAAATACGTTATTAACTTCTCAGTCCATACATTCTAAGTAAATACACGCTTGCAATTGGATTTTCAAGTTCTTTAACTCTGGATGTCATTTAGGAATTTAAGAGAAGGAAGCAATTGGTTTTGCTTTTATGGTCTTTCATTAATTATTGCTGCCGAACAGCCATAACCACTCAGCCTGGATAACTGCTCTGGGAAAGGGCAGGATGCCCACTGCTCCGTTGTGCCTCGGCTCTCCCCACCATCACTGAGCAACCAGAACACACTCTGCCTGCCAAACGTGACACACTGAAGCCTGATTTCCAGCGCTACAGGCCAGGCTGAAAACCAGAGCAAACACTGCAACAAGCTTGGTTCTATCCCTTCCAGTCTACACAAGTGACAGCTTGCTCAAATATTCTCGTCCTAGATACTTGAGGAAAATGGGTGTTTTCAGACATCTTCTGACTAGTACGGCTACAAAGGATGGAAAAACATGCAATGCAAACTGAAGCCGAGGCAGGTGTAACTGTCCTCATGGAGCCCCGCACCACTTTCACAATATAGGTAAGGAGAGCACTGTGCTGCCTACCGAGGCTTAGAATGCTCTGAGAGAAGGGAAGCGGCAGACCTGCTGAGCAGCCTGCCCCACTGCTGCCCTTCCCTCCACGTGGGGAAGCTGTTCCTAGAGCTCCCTGATACTCCACTATAATTTCCAAGTGAACTTCAACACAGTTTCCTCCATCTCTGTGCTCATCTTCTCTATCTATTATGACAGCTATTGAGCAACTGGATAACTAAAGACAGCAGATACTATGTCTGCATGCATCAGAGCCCATGTTTAAATAAACAAAACCACTATTTTTCAAACATGTCTAATCATCACATCAAAAGACTTATTAATGGGATTCCAGGACATGGCTGAATGCATGTTGCAGCAGCAGGGACTAGCTTCAACAAAAACACAGCTCCATTCCAACCGTATGTCTCCAAAATAAAAGGAAACTTGGAGAGTAATCAAATGCAGTGGGGATTTAAAAAAGAAAAACTAAACAAATGGACAATGAGTTTGTTCCATCATATGCGTGCGCACACACAAGCCCTGCCACAGTTTTGAGCATGTCAAGAGTTTATGCATCATGGAATAATCAAAGTTGGAAGAGACTTCTGGAGGTCATCCCTTACAAAATCCCACTTAAAGCAGGGCCAGCTTCCAAGTCCCATCCAACTCTGATGCTGGATGAAGTTGATCAGGGCCTCGTGCTGCCAAGCTTTGACTGTTTCCAAGGATGGACGGGGTTTGGGATGTTCATTCTGACTCCTGCTCTGCTTGCCCCCTTTGGGCTGACGAAGACTGCAGCAAGGTCTCCTTCAGCCACCTCTCCCCAAGGCTGAACAAAGGCAGCTCCCAAGCTCCTTCCTGGGGCACCCTCTGCTGCAGGGCCCCTCACCAGCTCAGTACCCACGTGCTAGCCCACCACGCTGCAATCCCTTGCCCATCACTTCATCCAAAGCTCTTTGCTACCCGCCTTCAGTGTAAGGGGCTGCATTCAGGACTCAGTCTGTCTCTCCTATCTTCTAGTTTGAGGCTGTGTTCATAAGCCTCTACATGCTATCTGCTGTAAGCATGAAGTACAACTATCACTAATGAAAGATGACTTCTTAAAATACCTCCAAGACCATATGAACTGTGCAGGAAATCAACCTGCAAATTTATCTCCCTCACTCAGAAATATTACTTGACTAGCAGCCACTACCCTTCCAAATTAACTTCACTCACAATTATTTCAAATGTTTTCACATCTTGCAGCACTAGCACAGAGAATGGCAAGGCCCCGAGCACTGCCATTCCCACGTACCTGGTGCTTGTCACCTTCCTCATACACCTGCTAGACAGCCCATCTTAGTTCAGCTCTTTCATCACATTCCCACCGTTCGCATCCCCTACAGGCAGTGAGACATAGTTCTGCTGTGCTTGTTGTCCCTCACTGAAAGACACTGTGAAATAGGGGGTCTCGTTATCATTTCTCAATCATCATACTGCAGGCACTTTAATACAGAAGCAGTTCAATGCAGCTTCCGCTACACGGGGCCGATAAACTACTGACATCAAAAAAACATCCGGAGACATTTCCCACTTCTGTTTCAACACATCACCTCTATTTAAGCTCAGTTACTATGTAGTCTATGCGCCAAATGAATCCCACTTGCAACTTCCGCTAAATAATGAAGCGACTGAACGTTTCAGAGCCACAAACAAACTAAATTGCCATTTCTGGATACTCTAAACCAGCCCTTTTGTCACTGCAAAAAGAGAGCTTGACATCTGAGATATAAAATGCTCAAAAGAAGGCTGTAGCAGGTAATCAAAAGAGAGTGATGACTGCAACCAACGTTATCGATTCTGACGTGGCAAAATGAGAGCAGGAGACCACTGTCCTGGACTGGTGATTCCATTAACTCTTTGCTTTACTGTATTTCTATTTGTTTTTGGCTGCTCACAGACTATCAGCAGTCATGAGGTAAGTAAGGGCAACGGGAACGCACAGAGCCGCTGCCGCCAGCCCTCAGTTTTAGGGAAACTGCCTTTAGCCACGTTCCAGCCACTGAACACAGCTGTGGAGGCAGAAAAAGAGCAGGCTGTGCTGGCAGAGCACTCAGAGCAGTAAGACGGTCATTTCCTATAACCCCAGAATTACTTTAAGGCGTCCACGAGAAACTAAACTATTTAGACTCTGGCACCATCACAAGAACTTAGTGCCGTGGGAAATACAGATTCTATATATTCTTTATACAAACAGATCTTTCACCTCCATTCCCCCCGTGCCCTTTTGCTTTCTGTTGTAGCCGGCTCTTACAGGCATTGGTAATTCCCACTTACACAAAGTCTTTGAGAACCGATTCACGGACACCGAGGAGTGAACTTTGGAAATCCTGTTACCATCGGATCTCCCGGTACCAACAAAGCAGGTGGGAAATGAGAAGCAGTTACCGGACTTCTCGCTCCTTACGTACACGGTACACAAAATTCTTGTTCTTGCCTTTTTGTGGAGTGCTGCTGGTCTGCTGCCCTCAGTCTAGGGGAGTTTTTTGGACTGGAAGAGTGCCCACGGACACAGCACCGATAAAATGGAGCCTGCCTGAATAAAAACATGCAACTGAACAAACCGGACGCTTTTCCTCCTTGCCTACAGAGAATCTGCATTAATGGTCAGGGCCGTGAGCCTCTCCCTGCAGAGGCTGCTATTGCTCCTATCAGCTTGATAAACCTACTTCAATTGTGCTTTGCACGGCATAAAGGAAAAGCTTAGCACTTCATGGAGCACCAGGACAACGACACCTTTATGGAGGCTTGCGTACGAGTCAGCAGATAATGATTAGACAGAGACTGGAGCCTGAGCACTGACAAGACAAACTGCCAATGTGTAACCCTCAGCGCTCTCACCACGCTGATTTTCTCCCGATAGTTCTGAGATCCCCAAACGGTAACAAGAGGTAGAATTAATGAAATCATTAATTTGCTGGAAGGCTCCTTCTCGGTTAGCTATCCGTCAGGGTGCACAGACGTCGCTCTCTGCCGCCCTCACTGTGGCTCTGCTTACTTCTGGAAGATGGAAGGGGCTTTGCAGAGACAGCAGTACCCATCTGCAATCTGGAGGTAATAGCCTACACGCTGCAGGAGGACGTATGTATCCTGCTTGTCTGGGTCCCTAAGACAACCTGTTTTTTGTGCTGCAAATAAAGGGGAAATATTTCAGATGGAGAGAAATGTCACTGAGACAAGCAGAGCAGTGATGGCTTCTGTCTCTGTAGCCAAGGCTGGGAGCTCAGAACTGAGATCCAGCTGCCTAGAGGGAGCTGAGCCACTCGTCCAGTACTTAAACACCCAGGACATGGCATCCTCCCAGAGGAAGAATGAGCAATTGTCAGGAAATACACCCTCTCAAAAGAAAAGAATTAACAGCGGAACAAGTATAATAGCTTCACTAGAGCTGGAAGGCAGGGAAACAAGGAGCTCAGTGCCCAGCAATACTCCTTCAGCCACAGCAACTCACACCCTGCACAGGGAAAGCTTCTACCCCAAGAAGTTGCCTTTAAGGGCAGCCACCAGAGACTGCACCCAGCCCCGAGCTGAGCAGCAGGCTCAGCAGGGCAGTCGGCCCAGTGGGACGAGAGGGCAGCTGCAGCCTTGGCTCAGTCTCAGCCCCAGACAGGTAACACAGCACGATAAATTACTTGCCTATACCCCGAAGTGAACAGCTCAAGGTGCAACGATCGAGGTGCATTAGTTATATAATGCCGTGAATTATTTCCCATCAAGCCAGTGGTCATCTCCCCGTATTTTTTCCCGTATCTAATGGGATGAAGTGTCCTCAACAGTAAATTGAATCATACTAGACCACAAGAGCACGCATTGTTTTTAGGAACTGTTGCTAGGAACTGTCACAAATATTGCTTAGTGTTGGAAACCTCATCTACTCTCAGAAAGCAAAGGAGAAGAAAAAAACACCCAACAACTCCTCCAAATACACGGGAGACAGCTCCTGTGAGTGGTGGGTGAAGGTGTGAGAGGTCTGAGCAGCACAAAAGGCTGTGGGAGAGTGGAGGAAAAGGAGGTGACAGTGCTCATGAAAGGAGGCTCATCTCGCTTGGGAAGGAAAGCAGCAGCAGTGGCAGGAGGGAGGGGGAGAACATGAAAACAGCTGTCAAAGATCTGGAGGGAAATGGCAACACAAAAAGGAACACAACTTTACTCGCGTCACGCAAACGGGTTAGAACTCATGGCCATGAAAGTATCAGAAGGAAGGTGAAGGTCAGGATGTTTGGGGTAAACTGCTATACATCACAGTCCCGCAGGATAAACATGTCAATACAGCGCTGTAGTAGCTTGCTGAGGATAGGGTGGGCTCTTCTCTCACCAAAAGCTCCTAAGGGCCTGCTAGGCAAACAGCTGTGAGCAACTTGGAGCAATCACTTGTATGATAGGGACAGGTGAGACAGCTCCTTTTGGTCACCGTTCTCCACAGTTCTGCAGTAAATTACTGATTTGCTCCTTGGCATCCCAGCTCAGTTGCACAGGAAGAGAAAACAACTTAAGAATCTTCTTTCAAACACAGACTGGAAATCTTCCATATTTCACCAAAGTTGAATAACTTTTACGCCCCATCTCTGGAGGCATTCAAGGCCAGGTTGGATGGGGCCCTGGTCAGCCTGACCTAGAGCCTGATATAGTGGTTGGCAACCCCGACCACAGCCAGGGCTTGGAACTGTATGACCTTTGAGGTACCTTCCAACACAAGTCATGCTGCGATTCCATGAGCTCTACTCTTCCTTAAGATTTTGCAGACAGGTTTAATGATGGCCGCAGCCGGGCCGCGATGCGCCCGTGCAGGAGGACAGCTAAACAAGATCAAACCAAGGCTCCTGCAGGTACGACGCTACCAGGTACTCCGCGTCCCTTGCTCTAACGAGATGAAAACATTCGGAGTTGATGACGTCCTCATGTCATCAAGAATTCTTTTTTAACATACACACACTCTACCTGCTCCAGGAGCCCAGCGGAACACAGCCCGGTCCCAGGAGCGCCGGCAGCAGTGCCCAGCATCACACAGCCGCACAGCCTGCCTCTGCTCCTGGCACCCTGCTGTATATTTAAACAGGCTGCAGCCAAAACAACCTCAGATTTATACTAGATTATAGGAGCATCTTATGAATTCATAGCGCTGTATCAGACTACTAAATCTATGAACTATGCAGGTAAAACTCCTGAGCAGCATAAGAGATTACTGGGCTAGGGGGGAAAAAATTCTAATGCGAGGAATCATGTTCAGGCTTCCCTGCATGTTAAAAATCAGCATTTACATAATGCTTTGGTCTATTCATTTACTGAGGATCTTAATTTTGAAGTATTTATCATTTCTAGCTCAAAACCAGCAGTAACTTAACCCTTCCAGGTCTGTTGTCCGGATTTTCCACAAACTTACCTCCGCTGCTCTCTTTTAATATTCATGTGTTCAGCAGAGGAGCTACCAGAAAGGGAAAAGCTGCAGCTTCTGAGGCGTTTAGAATCAAATTTGGGCAGGGACAAACTTTGTTTAGATATCTGTTACGTGTCTGAAAGACATTTGGAGCACCGCAGGTCTCTGAGGGTATTTTTGGTTGGTTGGTTTGTTGATTAAATAGTACCTGGACATTGCTTCAAAACTATCATGGAAAACTGCATGAAACAAATGTATTTCTGAAAGGCAGCTTGCCTAACTGATCTGTTTTAAATGAGATGGCAGTTTAAAAAAGAAAAAAAAAACAACAAGAAAAAAACTAACAAAACCCTGCCTCTCCAAGCAATTTGCTCTGTTTGAGCTCCAGCAGCATTATTTCCTTCCCAGCCACAGTGGTACATTACATGAAGTGCTACAGGCCTCCTCTCAACACAGCAGTCATGCCATAGGAAACTGCTGCAGAAGGAAGAAAAGCATTCTGAATAACTCTTCTTGCCCATAAGGGTGACTGAGCATCAACAAGCAGAGGACACCGCCGATAAGAACTGACATCACCCAGACACATTACTGCTTGTTTTCAAGGCTGCTGAAGGATGGTGTCAGTCTCTGGATCCCACCTGGATGAAGCAAGGCAACTCCCACAGCACCTGCTGGGATGTGACTCCTGCCCCTGTGTCCCAGGGTCCCCTCTAAGATCCCCCAACAAAAGACACAGCACCACCTGCTTTTGCCCTAAGTCAGAACAGCCATTTCCTCAGAGCAGTACTTGAACGAAGCCAACTCAGGTCCTATTTGCTACTCAGTGAAGCTGAGCTGGAGCTATTTAAATTTTAGCAGAGCAAAAAGACCAACACTGTAGCGCCCTGTAGTTCTGAGTCGAGACTGGTGCTTATTATTCAATCAGGAAAGGAGAGCGAACCATTAGGATCGCCAGCTCTGTAAGATGGAACCAAACAGAATTATAACAAAATGCACTTCTTTTTTTTTTTTCTGAGTAAGAATCCATGGTAACAAACCCGCATAAATGGTAAGCGAAGGCAGATGAAAAGTCAGTGGTGTCTAATTTAAGGTAATGCATTTTGGAGGGAATAATTTGAACCAATCATACACTTTTCTGGATTCCAAATTAACTGTAACCACTCGGGAAGGCACCGGACATAACTACCTAAGTAGATGTTTTCAGTCAGCTGCTCAGTGCAGGCACTAAACATTAGGAAGCACATAGAAACGGATGTGGAACAACACAAAAGGACGCTACTACGAAAAGGCAAGAGAATTCCTAAGGTGGAATAATCTAACAGCTGCACTGATGTGACTTTGCCCTTGGAGAAGGGGGTTCTCAAAACGCCAGGGAACTGGCTAGAAGAACAGGCTGAGCTGGGTGCTCTATTTCATCCTTGCAGGAGAAGTAGAAGTTCAACGAAATGTAAAGGTGATAAATTCAAACAGGCAAGTCTTTCGTTTTAATAGCCGTGCAACAGATAATTAACCTCTCGTCAGTGAGGTGCCCCAGAGCAGCAGGGCAGCAGCATGCTTGGAGAACCCCCTCGCAGGACAACAGCTCAGGGCAGAAGAGGCATTAATCAATGACCTCACTGTACTCTATACCATAATAGATGCATATTAATATTCATAGATTTTTAGGACCGAACAGTCCACTCTATCATCCAGCATGACCTCCCTTCTGACACAGGATGTGTTTCAGCCAGCTCCTCCTGCCTCCAGTCCTTGCTCAGCTTTTCTCTGCTTCTCTGATAGAGGCTCCACCAAGCAAACCAGCTCCCCATCATAGCACAGGCTGCGAGGAGGGGGCCAAGCAAATCTGCAGTACGGCTCAAGACAAGCGTTACGATCCAACCAAAAGGGATCCTCTTGTAAAATAAGAGCCTAAAACATAATAGTTTATTTTTAAGAAGTATCCAGCTTCCAACCATTTCTCTCTCACGATGGGCCTTATGGGAATGAAGAGTGACAATTCCTAACTGACATACTTCCCTTCAAACTGATGGCCCTGTGGCAGAAGCTCGCTACCCTGTTTAAGGGCTAAGCAGTATCTGAAGCAGCTCTGGCGAGGTCTGGGAGGCGGGAAGAGATGGCCGACTCGTTCCTGCATCCCAGCCCAGAGCTGCAGGAGTCCCACACAAACAACCCAGTACTTCCAGGCCCCCCAGCCAACAACAGGAGCAGCCACACTCAGCTGCTGGGCAGCTCATAGCTGCAGTAGCAGGAACTGTTCCCTCAGGTACTAGTAAGGGAACTGACAGGTAAATAGGGGAAAACAGAGTAGTGCTTTAAGATGCTCGCTCCCTACTGGTGCCTGATCTATAGACCTGCCTGCCATTCCTTGAGCCAAAGAGGAGGAAAACCCTGCTGGACTCGGACAGGACACAAGCCCAGTAACAACTCTTACTGACTATGATATACAACCTAGCAAGTAATTGCACTGCTGTACTTGCTTCCCTAAACAACAGCCTTGTCAATGAAAAGACCAGGTTTCAATAAGTACAGGTGAAGTTTGGTTCAGAGCAGCCTGGAGCAGGTCACACCTGGTCTCAGCAGCACAGAGCTCTGCTCATCAGGGTCCATAGCATAGTTCCTCTTCACTCTGCTCCTTCTCGAGTGCCAAACTCCCTCCAGCTCATTAAACGACACTGAAAGGAAAGGGCTGCAGCGCATGCTGACAGCTCAGGAGTGTATCATCAAGTTTGGAGTCTATCACAATGAGCTACAACCATCTGCCCCAGAATTACAGATGCTCAGAAACACAGTTCAAGTTAGAGGGCAACAGCTTAGGTCAGAAATTCACGGTGTGCCGGTGACCGCTGCTGACACTGGTATGGAAGGATGAAGGAGCAAACACAGCAACACCAAACACTGAGGTTCCCACAGGAGCTGCAGGCAGGGCTAACTGGAGTATTTAATTAAACACGTGTAGACTGTAAGCATCGCAATGAAGGGCTTCTGCCCTGCACGGAAAGATCCTATGAAATTCACATCCCCATTTAGGAGATCTCACTGGGCTTGCTCACTTTTTCACACTGTT